>NC_092359.1:7921622-8238122 GCF_030848805.1 Temnothorax longispinosus
TAATATTATATAAATTATTTGTTAATTATAAAACAGTAAAATTTTATAGATGATTTTATCAATAGCTTCTAGACTAATAATAAAATACTAAATATTATTAAAAAATTAAAAGTTTTTTGTTTTTTAGTTCTTACTACGCAGTAGCAATAAGAAACAAAATATCGATTAGAAAAACATATTTAAAATGAAAATTTACAATCTATAAGGATAAATAATCTTGAGGAAACAAAGTTACATTTAATCATATTTCGTTTTTCAAAACTGTTATTTCTATAAGGTATTACATATTCTATGTATATCATTAACGAGAGATAAATAATAAATTATTATTGTTTTTAACGACTTACTTTGTATATTACACTTGTGTGCGGATTAAAATACAGTTCTGTGCACTTGTGCAACAATTAATTATGCGCTATCACCACGAAAACCGTTAATATGAAGGATAGTTCAGCGTAACTGCCGTCCGACCATCTCGAAAGAACATTGAATACTGACTACAATATGGGAACTTTCCATCAAACGGCACAAGTCGACACCAACGTCGTTATATTTTGTTTTTTTTTTTGCAATGAGTAACGGACGAGACGACACTTGTGTTACTTGCTGGATAGCTTTCAATGTCAATCTTTGATATTTTTGAATATTTGTGGACAAAGATATCTACAGGAAGATCATAGATCATAAATAATAAATAACACATGTGTTTGTTTATATGTTAATTTTAAGAAGTCGTTTCCGTCAGTTGATGTGCTTCTTCAAATCAGTTAGATAATACTTGTATAATACATTTATCGTTAAATACTGCTGTAAGATCATGTCGATATAGAAGATGTTTCTTACCAAATTTTTAACTACGAATTTTTTGTTCCCGATAATAAACATCGAGGCGCACAGAGTCCCTGAGTTATAAACGATTGGAAAAGAAAATCTTATTAAGAATTAAGCTTATAATTAAAACAGTTATAATACATTTTTTGAAAAAATATATTTATATTGTATAAAATATAGCATTTTATTTCAGAAATTCACAAAAAGCTAATAAGAGAAATTGAAAATTAAATTTGATATATTCAGCTACAAAGTTACAAAAATATTTAAAGAAACAGTAGAGTAAAAATTATAAAGCACATGCATAATTTACTATTAATCACAGATAGCAATAAATTATATATAGACATATATATATATATATATATATATATATGTCACAAGAATTTGAAATTATGTTGATAACTGAAATTATGAATACAAACGAAATATGCTTGATCTGAAAGATTATTTCGCTATATTTTAACGCTGATGTATTAATTTAGATTTGTATTATAAAAGTAGTCTTAGCTAACTATAATAAATAAATGTAAAGATTGTAAAGTATATATAGAGAGAAATAAATGTAATAAAAATCTAATAAATAAATGGAATTTGTGATTATAAAATATACCTTGTCAAGAAAGAGAGTTGCTTTTTAGTACAAATATTACAAAATATCCATACCTTTTCATATTCCGAAAAATTAATAAATATATAAAATATGTATAGTAGACAAAATAAAAATATATGAAGTAGACAAAAATATGCAACGTGTAAGATGATTAAAATGAGGGTTATGAATAATATTAAATTATAAAAAATCAACAGAAATTTTTATTCTATACAGTAATTAGTACTGTTTAATTACAATTTTTAGTACAATGCGACGTCATTATTTCGTGTTTTCTATTCAAAGTCAAACAACGATTATAATTAATTATAATTATTATTAACATATGTAGGTATCGCTATCAGAAAATGATACTATCACATAATATCTACAAAATATTATATACTCAGTTGAAACAATTCATTCGCATAATCTCCTATACTGACAGTAATAAATCAATGTTAGTGCGTTTATAAAAGATATTTTACGAAAAATAACGAATTACCACGGCAGCTACTAAAGATTCATGAGGTTCACGAGAATCTGACTTGCTCACTGTTGGAATTAGTGCTGAGAAAAGTTTATACCGAAAGGTAATCAGAAAAACCTTAGAAATAAAAATCTCGTCATTGACTTTTTACAAAAATATAAATATCTTGCAAATCTAACGCAAGTACATTTCAGGTATAAGCACACGCTCGACATTCCCGTTTTATCCGAAAAAGGAAAAGTAACGCGGTATTCTACGAACCGCTTCTTAAAAATACCAAACTGGATACTAGAACTTTATATTGTCCACGAATCATATTTTGTATAGTTTATTAACGAACGGACCCACTAGTATCCGCGTAAATTCTCAATGTCAGCAACCGATATTCACAGAGGCATGGATCATTATCGATATGTGTAATCCCACCGTATGCCGCATAATAACGATCGCTCTATGTTGTAGCAGAAGGTATAACGTACAAAATAATCGTGTAGTAGGTACCTGAATACATCAGTTTATAGGTTTTCTTTGAATTTGCAGTTGCGCCATTGTGTTCGCACACTCGAATGCAACTAATTAATAATCCTGATTGCCACTGCATCAATTGATGAACCCTTCTTGTTAGGTATCTAATTAATTCACTTTTGTACATAAAGAGTATTAGAGAATAAAGAATTCTTGCACGTTTAACTGAAGTCTTGTGATAGTAGTTTGCAAATTAAACCTCTAGCTTGTTGTATGATTGTAATTTATTTCGCAGCGTCGCGGCTACCAATAGCGACTGTTCAATAATGACCAGTAGGAATTCAACGAACAAATTCCATGACATAACGACATAACGGTGGATTATCGAGTTTAATTATTACAATATCGTTCTCGATGTAGCTTCTTTGAGGTATCATTATTTAAGACTAGTCTCACTAATAACTTATTTTTTATTTATTTATTTATTAAAATATACGTTTGTGATTATGACTCGATGTACCTTTCATGCAACATATAAAAATTCAAATTCTCTATTTTGCTATATTTTCGCATTAAAATTGAGTCGCAAAAAAAATTGCTTCACTTCGTGGCTGGTGACTCGGTCGTCCACTCAAGCGATCAGAAGATCCAACGCTTTGTCACGATCAAAATTACACTTTACTAATGCCGCGAAAGCTTCGTCCTCGGGAAACCCTAGATCTTTCAACATGCACAAATGTTCGCAGTAGATCCTCGCCTTGGATTGATCGTGCTGCGTGAGCGTCAGCGCTTTCTCGGCATAATCACTCGGGACGCCAATCTCCTCCAAGGATTGAACGGCCAACAGGTTAGATATCCCACGATCTTCTTCTCGTCCGCTCGGCCTATTTCCAATACCGCACGTGCCGCCCTGCACTTGGGAAATCCCATATCGTCCAGTTGCATGACTAATTTTAGATCACTCTCCGTCATGCCCGATAACAAATCCGCCGACGGTTTCTCGTGATTCAACGTCGAGTCGTTGTGCCTCGGAGGACATTATCGATTGTTGATGAACATTTTTTGACTGTCAGTAAAACGCTTAGGCGCATAGAAGATGATAACGCGAACTTGAATACTGAACATTTAGAATAACAATACGCGTGTGCACATATATACATATATCTTTTTATTATAAATATTTTCTTATATTACACTCGTACTTATTCTATAGTAAATGTTTAGAATAAAGCGCATTCATAGATCTTGTTTTATGCATTATTCTTAAACTTAATTTTTCGAAACCATTTTAAAACGTAAAATATAATAAGAGAGTTGAAAATAATCCTTTTACTTTGAAAGTCTTTTTATTCCCAAAATTTGTAACATACGTATTTTATTTATTTCCATGGTAATATCATCAGATTTTACATCAAAACAAGATATATAAGAATTAATTGTTTTTTTTATTTAAAAAATAGAAAAACGTACGGATTTTATTATACCAATTAGCTCTGTGATAATGATTATAAGTTGCTACGATTATACTGTAAAATATTATTATTTTACATATTATATTAGTTTAATTGTTAATTATCATTACACTACGTGTTTCTAAACCATAAATAGACATGTTAACAGTTAACTAAAAAATGATAAATACTAACGCAATTGTGATTTAAACCAGTCAAAAAATAAATTTATGGTTCAATCGATGGTTTTTGTCAGTCGTTTTACGGAGACGATTTCAAGCATTTGACGCATGCGCGTGACTTCATCGCCACAGACCATCATAGTATTTTGAATATGTGTATAGTATTAAATATGAATAACATCTGATAAAATAGGCACGTGTACTATCTTTTGACATTGTATATTGTATTGATATATGTAGCTCGGTTATTTTTGTAACATTGTGTGATATGCATTGTCAGTTTCCCACTCTTTATATTGATTTTATGCTTATTTATATGACAAAACTAGCTAGTCATCAAAAAATACGATCGTGCCTCGCGTCAGGTATGCACGCGGCAGCAGCGTAGAAAAGCAAATCTAGCAAAGCAAACTGATTAATGGTTTTTACTGGAAACCACTATATGTTAGTACTGTTCGAGCTGTCGAGGCAACTCGAGGACACTCTCCTAGATCAACAATCCAAATTTTATCATTAATTTACACGAATTTCATATTCGAAGAAAATGTCCCACGACTCCCACGTCGAAGATTCTCAGAGATGGGTCGACCAGGTGATGGCGAGGATTATCGAGAATCTTGGATTGGACGTTGACAAAGCTCGACACGAAATCTCCAAATCTATCAACTTTATAATGACAAGCATGTATTACGTACGCCTGCAGTTTAAGAATAAAGCAAACGATCAGAACGAGGAATTGTCTATGGTGCTAAAAAGACCCATGAACATGCAGAACTTCATATACATAGCTCGCATCGATCTTCAATTTGACAACGAGATTCTGTTCTATCGAACGTACGTCCAACCGAACGAGAGGCATTTTTACGCAAGATGTTACTACGCCGAAAAACAGTCGCCCACTGATTTCGTGATCGCCCTGGAGAACGTTAACGAACGAGGATATCATTCTTGCTCGTACCCGCACAACGCTCCTTTCGAGTACACGTTGGCGGCGATGCGTGAGTTAGGACGATTTCACGGTAAAGGGTACGTCATGAAGGAACTGCAGCGGGAAAAGTTCTTCGACGTCGTGGCGCGACTGCAAGAGTCTAGATACGTGAAAGTAGGAAAAGAAAACGTGTTTGAAGTTTATTGCAATGTTAAGGCGACGCGATCGTTGGAATATCTCCGCAGACAAGGCCACGATGCAGCTTTCTGTGACAGGATGGAAGCCTTCCTCACGAACGCGTTTGACGAAGTGATGATGAAGATAATAAAGCCGCTTGAACCTCTGGCCACGATGTGCCACGGCGACTTTCTATTGAGCAACATTCTCTTCAAGGCGGATGAGGGTGGACGATATCGCGCGATGCTGATCGATTTCGCGCTTATTACATATTCGACGCCCGTCGTCGATCTCTCCACGTATCTCTACAACTGTTGTTCGAATGAAGAGATACGAGAGAAATTTTTCGACATTATGCGAGCTTATCACGACGCGTTGATGGAGTATTTGCTGGACGCTGGCGTTCAAGACATTGAGAAATATTCATATAAGGCTCTGTTGGACGATTTTAGGAGGGGCGCTCTCCACGGTTTTATTCTCGCATCCCATTTTTTACCGGTAATATTGGGATATCTCAAATCAGAAACGTTAGTCCAAGACATAATCAGTCTAGATTTTTTGGTAGGTGCAAAGAAGCAAAAATATGTCGGCGGAGACAAAGTATGTAAAATACTTGCTGATATATTGCTGCATCTGAGAGATCTTGGCTGCTTGAAACATATTTTATAATGTGAGATAATTCACATAAAATGCATATAAGATAGAATTTATATCGATTAGTAACTATATGAGGTATATATGTCGAAAGATTTTTAAGTGATCAGGTGATCAGGTGATCAGGTAATATATAGATTCGTAATTATATTAAAGGCAAAGGATTTATTTTATAAATATTGTTGTTTCTCTCTCTTGTCATTTCTATACGAGAAATAGTAGTTACATTATAATACAAAGACCGAATTGCAGATGTAATTAGAGGCGAAAGGCATATTGAATCACATTCTCGACTTTATAGTGTGGTGTGCGATATATTATGGATAAAATTGTATATCATAGATAAAAAATTCGATATTGCAATAATATTCAATTCAAAGGAAGTAATGCAAACGCGTATAACTAACAAAAACTAATAAATAATAAATGTACATCTTATTTTAATAATAATTAAAATTTACATGAAAATATCTTGAAACATAGTATATATTGTCCGTTTATATAAACTTGCTTTCGCCTCATTAACATCTTTGTAAAATTTTAAAGAGCTGGACACCTGGACGTTTATTTACACATATGTGTCTAAAAAAAAGTCTTAAAGCATCTTTACGATGTCTTTTAGACATGTGTGCTGTATACACTGTTAAATTCGTCGTGTCAAATTATACTCAATTTGAATCATTTTTAACAATTCCTATAGGTCGCCACTGCTCTTACTCAATATGTCGTTAATTTAACTAAATTAACTAATCGAGTCAAAATAATACTGTTTTTATTAAAGAGTATAGGCGATTCATTGGAATTTTGAAATGTATATTTTAGATATTGTCAAGTATCTATATTCGTTATCAATTAACAAAATTTATTAAATTAATTACATTTTCAAATTTGTTTTTAAAATAATTATTGAAAAATAGACATAGAAAGAGATAAAGAATAAAAATAAAATTTTACAAAAAATGGAATATTTTTTTAATATGAGCTGTCTCATCACTTGAGTTTTCTCTTGACGTTTATTTTTCAGGTAATAAGGTTTTATTAAATATTTTTAGATATTTTTTAGGTATGCAATAAGAATAATAATTTTCTATAAATAAGCAATAGATAAAGATAGCTTGCATTTAATTCAAGAAATAAAAAATAATAAGAGGAATATCTGTAGACAAGGAATAGATAGGTTTAATAAAATGAAATAAATCAAACTATTACATATAAAAAAAGTTATTGTTACAACAATTTATATTTTTTCACAAATGTATTTCTTTCCTTTTCTTTTTCCTTTCCTCCAGGATTAAATATTACAAAAATTGGTGCAAGAAAGCAAAATGTATAAACAAATTTAACATGATGCATGTATCACGAATGAGTGAAAAGATCAAAAGATATTTTAGATTCACATATTCTTCTGAAGAATCTTATTAGATATATATAAATTAACAATTACATTAATGATTGTTAATTGCATATTTATTTTTATTTTATATATATCTATACATATATATAACCAATTTTATCTTAATCTTTTATAGTCTATCCAGCATTTAGTAGCTTGAGTTATTTGCATCAATAAATGAAATAAAATGACATGAGATCCAATAAATATTCTGTCGCAGGACAGAATAATTTCTTTACATAGAAATGTCTCAAAACTGATAGTTTTTATATCATTTATACTAAAATGCATAATATAATGTGAGATGACACATATTTTATATATCGTATTAAATGTAATTTTAATGACATTTTGCAATAAAATAACGAGATGTTTATATAAATATACATGATATATGTGAAAATTTATAAAGACAAATGTCGCATGCGCGAGAATACGATAAATTCATTATATTGATTATTGCTTGATAGGTACCTTGTGAGTGAACCTATTGCTTCGGAAATTATCGTCCCTTTTGGATCTCACGTCATTCATTCTCGCGGTTCGGCTCGCGGTTCGCGGTTCGTGATTCGGATTATACTAAAATTTTTTTGTTTATTTATTAATTTATTATTGATCGATTCATCGATTAATCTTTAAATTTCGGATGTTTCATGTTTCTACATTATAGTATTTAAATTTATATATTCGCGCTCGAGATTAAGAGAGGAAGTCTGAGTTAGAGGTTTATCGATATTCGGTATTAAAAAAATCTTTATTTGACCTTCTATTCTTTTTCTATTCGAAATTTCGTATCAATATAAAATAGAAAAAAGTATTATCCACTTTTTTTGATACTACTTTTTTCTATTTTATATTGATATACGAAATTTTTAAATAAAAAAAAGATTAGAAGGCAAAATAAAATTTTTTATAAATATAAAAAAAATTTTAAATTAACGATTTTATCCTAGATAGCCAGCTGTAGATAAATTTTCGTGATTATCAAGTGCAGCTCAATGAGTCTGAAATTAATTGAAGTGTAAGGACATTATCGATTGTTGATGAACATTTTTTGACTGTCAGTAAAACGCTTTATGCGCATAGAAGATGATAACGCAAACTTGAATACTGAACATTTAGAATAACAATACGTGTGCACATATATATATCTTTTTATTATAAATATTTTTTTATATTACACTCGTACTTATTCTAGTAAATGTTTAGAATAAAGCGCATTCATAGATCTTGTTTTATGCATTATTTTTTAAGCTCTAATTTATCGAAACCATTCTAAAACGTAAAATATAATAAGAGAGTTAAAAATAATTTTTTTACTTTGAAAGTGTTTTTATTCCCAAAATTTGTAACATACGTATTTTTTTATTTCTATGGTAATATCATCAGGTTTTACATCAAAACAAGAATATATAAATTATTATTATTAAGATATTTATATTTGATATAACACTAGAAATGTACGAATTTCGTTGTTTTCCGTTTATGAACGGAACAATCGTTTTTTTTTTTTATTTAAAAAATAGAAAAACTTGCGGATTACTATTAATTAGCTCTGTGATAATGATTATAAGTTGCTATGATTATACTGCAAAATATATTTTTTATATATTATATTATTTTAATTGTTAATTATTTTTATACTACGTGTTCCTAAACCATAAATAGACATGTTAACAGTTAACTAAAAAATGATAAATATTAACGCAATTGTTATTTAAACCAGTCAAAAAATAAATGGACGGTTTAATCGATCGTTTTTGTCAGTCGTTTTACGGAGACGATTTCAAGCATTTGACGCATGCTCGTGACTTCACCGCCACAGTCCGTCATAGTATTTTGAATATTTAATGAACAACTGATAATAGGCACGTGCACTATCTTTTGACATTATATTTGTATATTGTATTGATATATGTGGCTCGATTATTTTTGTTATATTGTGTGATATGCATTGTCAGTCTTCCACTCTTTATATTGATTTTATGCTTATTTATAAGACAAAACTAGCTGGTCATCAAAAAATACGATCGTGCCTCGCGTCAGGTGTGCACGCGGCAGCAGCGTAGAAAAGCAAATCTAGCAAAGCAAACCGATTAATGGTTTTTACGCGAAACCACTATATGGTAGTATTGTTCGAGCTGTCGAGGCAACAAACTCTCCCAGATCAACAATCCAAATTTTATCATTAATTTACACGAATCGCATATTCGAAGAAAATGTCCCACGACTCCCACATCGAAGATTCTCAGAGATGGCTCGACCAGGTGATGGCGAGGATTATCGAGAATCTTGGATTGGACGTTGACAAAGCTCGACACGAAATCTCCAAATCTATCAACTTTATAATGACAAGCATGTATTACGTACGCCTGCAGTTTAAGAATAAAGCAAACGATCAGAACGAGGAATTGTCTATGGTGCTAAAAAGACCCATGAACATGCAGAACTTCATATACATAGCTCGCATCGATCTTCAATTTGACAACGAGATTCTGTTCTATCGAACGTACGTCCAACCGAACGAGAGGCATTTTTACGCAAGATGTTACTACGCCGAAAAACAGTCGCCCACTGATTTCGTGATCGCCCTGGAGAACGTTAACGAACGAGGATATCATTCTTGCTCGTACCCGCACAACGCTCCTTTCGAGTACACGTTGGCGGCGATGCGTGAGTTAGGACGATTTCACGGTAAAGGGTACGTCATGAAGGAACTGCAGCGGGAAAAGTTCTTCGACGTCGTGGCGCGACTGCAAGAGTCTAGATACGTGAAAGTAGGAAAAGAAAACGTGTTTGAAGTTTATTGCAATGTTAAGGCGACGCGATCGTTGGAATATCTCCGCAGACAAGGCCACGATGCAGCTTTCTGTGACAGGATGGAAGCCTTCCTCACGAACGCGTTTGACGAAGTGATGATGAAGATAATAAAGCCGCTTGAACCTCTGGCCACGATGTGCCACGGCGACTTTCTATTGAGCAACATTCTCTTCAAGGCGGATGAGGACCATGAGGATGGACGATATCGCGCGATGCTGATCGATTTCGGGCTTATTAGATATTCGATGCCCGTCGTCGATCTCTCCACGTATCTCTACAACTGTTGCTCGAATGAAGAGATACGAGAGAAATTTTTCGACATCATGCGGGCTTATCACGACGCACTGATGGAGTATTTGCTGGACGCTGGCGTTCAAGACATTGAGAAATATTCATATAACGCTCTATTGGACGATTTTAGGAGGGGCGCTCTCTTCGGTTTTATTGTCGCATCCAGTTTTTTACCGGTAATATTGGGATATCTCAAATCAGAAGTGTCAGTACAAGACATAATTAGTCTAGGCTTTTTGAGAAGTGCAAAGAAGGAAAAATATCTCGGCGGAGACGAAGTATGTAAAATACTTGCTGATATATTGCTGCATTTGAAAGATCTTGGCTGCTTGAAACATATTTTATAATGTGAGATAATTCACATAAAATGCATATATAAGATACAATTTATATCGTAACGTTTAGTAACTTATAGTCGAAAGATTTTTAAGTGATCAGGTGATCAGGTAATATATAGATTCGTAATTATATTAAAGGCCAAGGATTTATTTTATAAAAATTGCTGTCTCTCTCTCGTTGTCATTTCTATACGAGAAATAGTAGTTACATTATAATACAAAGACCGAATTGCAGGTGTAATTAGAGACGAAATATATTGAATCACACTCGATTTTATATAGTGTGCGGATTTTGTGCGATATATTACGGATAAAATTGTGTATCATAGTTAAAAACTTTATCGCAATAATATTCAATTCAAAGGAAGTAATGCAAACGCGTATAACTAACAAAAACATAAATAATAAATGTACATCTTATTTTAATAATAATTAAAATTCACATGAAAATATCTTGAAACATAGTACCTATTATTATTATTCGTTTCTATAAACTTGCCTTCGCCTCATTAACGTCTTTGTAAAATTTTATAGCTTAAGCTGGACACCTGGACAGTCATTTACACATATGTATCTAAAAAAAAGTCTTAAAGCATCTTTACGACGTCTTTTAGACATGTGTGCTGTCTACACTGTTAAATTCGTAGTGTCAAATTATACTCAATTTGAATCATTTTTAACAATTCCTATAGGTCGCCACTGCTCTTACTCAATATGTCGTTAATTTAACTAAATTAACCAATCGAGTCAAAATTATACTGTTTTGTGTTAAAGTAATAAATCTCAACATACATGGTAGTAAATACAAAATGTTATTTAACACACAAGGTATTGGTTTAAATTTCATCCTTTTAAACAGTGTAAGCAGTATTTTACAAGCGACTTAAATATTCTTACGCTAACAATGGTTAATAAATATTTTATTTTTAAAATTTTCATTTTCTACATGTTTTACTTTTAATACTTCTCAGTGCTTGTTTGAGAATAATTTATACTGTTGACGCAAGAATGTGATATTTACAGCGGAAGTTTACATTATAAATGTACTGTATACAAAATCATGATAGTTGTACAGTCACAATAGTAATGATAACGTACGTAGACTTACTGTTAGTATTTGTTACCTACGCAGCTAATGATCTTATGCGTTCAATAAAACTATAATTTTTTGCAAGTTTCTTTGATAACAAAACTTGTGTAACGATCATTTCTTTCTTACAGAAGAAACAAAACATATTTTACAAAAAATATCAAGCAACATGAAACCTAATACTATATGTATAAATAGTATGTCAATAGGATATTAAAATATGTCATCGAAGATTTTATCAATAGCTTTTAGACTATTAATAAAATACTATATATTATAAAAATATTGACAAGCATTAAAAATTATCAAAAATGAATAAAAAATTATTAAAAAACGATATTAATAAATAAAATTAGTATTACATTGAAAATTTATGTAGGTAATTGTGAGTTTTGCATCACATTTGGTATTTTTGATTGATCGAATCAATTGGTCACTTTTGAGATTAATTTTTCCCAAAATGCTTCGTAAAAGTATCTACGGACTATTTAAGATTTCTTTATGCCTTTTTATCATGTTTATAATGGTTAACAAAGTGTCTGAATCTTAATGAAAATAATAAGTTTTTGCGAATTTTTTTACCTGAAACCAATTAGTTGCAGATGTTTATTAATAATAACTTATTTTTATGCAGCGATTCCATAAAATATAATATTTTTTAACATAATAATAACAATAAATATATATATTATATACAAAAATATATTTAATCCCTGTGGAAGTATACAGTACCAGTTAAAAGTATTGCATCGCTTATGGAAAGAGAAGTCGTTATTATAATGAAGAAAGACGTGCGTAAATGTTATAAATTTTTATTTTAGAGCTATTATTGTATGCTTTGATAGGAATACTTTAAGAAAAATGAAACAAAAATCACAATAATTTAATTGAATAATTATTGTTGATGACAATTTAAAACAAGCAATTAAATCATTAAGATAAATAAATATTGAAAAATTTTATTTTAATACTGTTATATTTTATGCTTTGATAGAAATATTTTGAGAAAAAACAAGGGATTTTATGATTTAATTGCGTTGTTTCAAATTGTCATCAATGATATAATTATTCAAAGTTAATCAATTCCAAATCCTTATGATCTTTTTGTTCTTTTTCTCAAAGTATTAATTCCTATCAAAGCATAAAATAACAATAGGTACTAAAATAAAATTTGGTGCTGCTTTTTTACTCCCGTCGCATTCTTCCCTAAATTATGTATATTCCCTATTTATTGTTTTTTTATTGAATTAAAAATTTTAGTACTTTATTAAATTTCGAGGTCTGGCAGCGCCAAGTTTTTTTACAAGAAAAATTTATTTTATTTTGATTAAATATTTTTATTTTGTACTGTTAACTCTTTAATTCTTTGTGATTAAAATGAATCTTTGTAATATTATAACTTTGTTAAAGAGAAAAGCTACTACCACTTGGGTTGGAATAAGAAAAGACCCTTGAATGGGAACACAAAAGATATGTACCGCTTGGGTTTTATTTTTTAAAAGATAGTTGCACAACAATTATTTGTTAAAACAATATAGGTAAATCTGAAGGAGAGCTCACTCCTCTCCGCGGGGCAGGGCAGAGCGACGCTTTTTTCTGCCAGATTCGGTCGTTTTGAGTAAAAACACGTCGAATGAGCCTAATTTCATCGAAATCGGAGAGGAGTGAGCTCTCCTTCAGGTTGGTCGCGTTCAGCAGACCAAGCCGCTCAGTAGCAATCGAACGTGATTGGCTCTTACTTTTAGAACCAACCAATCAACGTAGAGTGATGATAAGACGAACTCAACAGTTGTGTCTGCTGAACGCGCCCATTTACCCTGTGTCTGTATAGGTGCTTTCTTAACCTATCTCCATGCATCTCCGAATTTGGCGAGTTTGCTAGGTTATGTACGTGTTCGTTGTGACAAGATGAGCAACGTGGACGAAACGTCAAACGAGCCGATTCTGTACGAACTATTGGAATATTTCGTTCGCAAGCAGGAACCGGAATTGATAGTAAGTCTGATACTTCGATTTTTTAGGATACGCGTGCGGGAAATCGCAGGGTTAAATAATATTACCGTTCGAAATCAAGATGTTAATTGTGCTATGTAGAGTTGGAATTTTAGAGTTGGAAACTACTTGAAAAAAAGGAGCATTACCATAGCTGTACTTCTAAAATGTTCAACATTTCAGAAATGCAAGAACGATGCGGCTATCCTTCCAGCTACTGGCACCATAAAAAATGCTCTCAGGTACTTCAACAATAGGTACTCCCTACCTGAGAGCATCTTGCAGCAAGTCAGTCTCACGCTACCATGGAAATTTGCTGTCGGCGATCATGGTCGGGTACTTGCTATTTTACAAGAGAATATCATTGAAATACGAAAGGCCAAAGATGAATATTCCTCCATAGTAGGAAAGGCATCTGGTAAATGACACGTTAATATTATCAGTACCGTTAACATTTCCCGACAGACATCTAATTTTTCTCAGTTATGCTTTATATGTGAAATGCTTGTATTATCTAGCTCCAAAGGATGCCTTTCCTCAATGGCGTAAGCTTGTTTGGAGTCCCAACGGAATGATCTTAGTATTGGCGTCTAGTAGTGGCTATACATCCTTTTACAATGCATTGGGAAATAATATCTTTAACATAAGTCCAAAAACGATTTCACAAAGTCCTCATATTCTTGAAGCTGGTGACGCTATAGCGTCTATGTTATTCCTTAAGCCAAGGACAACAAATGAAAAATGGGCCTACGAATTTATTTTAATTTCGTATAGCGGGTTGCTGAGGTCTTATCATATTTCTACAAGTGGCTACAGTGTAAATTATGACTTTTCTTTCGGCAATTTTTACAAAAACGGTGTTAACGTCATTGCGTATGATGAAAAACGTAGCTTATTCTATGTTGCTGGAAATATGATAACACAAAAATTGACGGTAAATATATCTAATAAGTATTATTTATATGCATGATATGTAATCTTGCAAATGTAATATACTTATATATTGTTTTAGTCCACTGCATCTGAGTCTGGATTAACTTCGTGGCGACTCTTGAATGATTATCCATACTGCAAATTATCATTTACGTTTGAAGATTCTGCTACCAGCAATTCGCTGTTTTCCATATGGAATTTGATTCCCAACTTTAGCTTTCAATCAGAGTCGATTATATTTTCGATAAAAATTTCACCAAATGGCGAGTTTCTGGTATGCTTGCATACGAATGGTTCAGTCTCGCTATGGGGTTTGCCAAACTTAATACTACAGAAAAAATGGAAGTTGCCTGAGCAACCGGAATATAATGTACCTAATCCTCTGGGACATACAAAGTCTAAAAAATTTCCACCAGGATTTACAGAGTTTCATCCAATAGATATCGGTTGGTGGTCTGACCAGGTAACATATCTATCTCATTTACACATATGTTTTATAAGTTAAACATCTTTCAAATAATACTAATGTTTTACAAAATAATTATTATTTTAAAATAATTATTCTTTTTTAAGGCTATCATAATAGCTCGATATTCAGGTTCCACTTCGGTCTGTTCTACATGGAACTTAAAGAATCTGCTAGGTGTTAGTCCAGAATTTCTAGCAGGACAACCACAAGTATGCGAGCTTGGTTTAGAGAAAGGATTTTTATGTTTAGATTGCGAAACCTTTATTACAAGTAAAAAACGAAGTAGAGAACCCACCGATGGTCATTTGTCAGGTTTGTAGCATATTTATGGTTTATTACTCTTGCAATTAATAACCTGGTATGGTAATTATTAGCTAATTTGTATTTTATTTATGATCTCTTTATTAAAAATGTATGAATTATTAAGTGTGTGTGAAGAGTAAAAATCTGTTTCATTTTATAATCAAGAAGCATCATCTGAAAGCGAGAAGGACGATGATGAGTTAGAACCTCTTACTATATTAAATTATACCACGAATTTGGTACAAAGCACATTGTATTCAATAACCGATATTGAAAGATTTCAACCAAAGAGAAAGAAATTGAAAGTATTGCATCGAACTTATAGAATTTTGGGCTTGAAAAGCACGACTCCAGAAGAGCTCTATTCTAGAAAAATAGACATTGAGGTATATGTATAAATAGTTTTATTGAATTTATTAGTTAACTTTAACATATCAAGTAACTGAGAAGTTGTATGGATGTTTTAGGAATACGAGGAAGCTTTAGCTTTAGCAAACACATATAATTTGGATACAGATCTCGTGTATCAAACACAGTGGAGAAAGTCAGAATTATCATTGAACGCCATTGCAGAACATTTAAGCAAAATAAGCAAAAGATCTTGGGTTTTAAATGAATGTGTTGTACGTGTCCCTGATACTATGGAAGCTGCAAGGGAACTATTGAATTTCGGATTGAGAGGCGCAAATCTAGAAACTTTAATAGCTATCGATATATGTGACAATGACAAATTTGTAACTCCTGATATAGAGGACGATTGGCAAGCACTGGATGAAATCACTGTAAGTTTAAGACAGGTAAGTAAGAACATCTTACAAAATGCACATGCATTATATTATGAGGAAAAATTGTATATAAAGAAATGTAATTTAATTTAATTTTGGAAATTATATTAACAGGTGCAGAAAGTTAATGAAATGCTTGAAAAAATAGACATAAAAAATTTATCTGAGGCTCAGAAAGAATTAATTAAGTATCGGAGGAAGCTTCTAAATCATTTAGATAAATTGCTTACGTATGAAATTATATTAGAGACGCCACTCAAATATAAAAAAGAATTTTACGAGGAGTTTCGAAGGTTATCACCTATTGAAAATGCAATTAGGTATTAATATACTTACATATTTTGTTATCGATTAATGAAAAATACTATGTATTTTTATTTTGTGACGAATTATTTTTTAAATTACAGATTTGCCAAAGATAGTGATTGCCGAGCTGTTGAAATTATGTTTACTTATTATGGAGAAAGTTTGTTGCCTCATTGGCTGGCAATTATCAGCTTCTTCCCAGAAACTTTAAATACGTTGGATTATCAAAAACTGCTACCAGAATGCGATTCAGAAGGTCAACTATTTTTGTTAGATCAACGTGAATTACGACAGAAAGATTGGTCAGAAAAACATGAGTTTAATGAAATAATAAATCTTGATTTAGACGATCGATCAGAAATATTGTATGAATTGGATCCCTCTTTGTTAATATATAGGTAAGAATTTTGTTACATTATTGTCTGTATAGTATTTATATTATCTAATTATTTATATCATCTAATTATCGTTATTTTATTTTTAGAAATACACAACTTACACCAGATTTATTACAAAAATGGTATAAGACACGTGCTTTTGAAATTGAAAAGAACAGTTCTTTAGTAGATAATGCTTTGCAATTAGTTAAAATCGGAAAGTCTCATAATATTAATGGCCTGGTAGATTTGTTATTGGAATTGGAAACTTTAGACGATCTCGTTTACACAGTACATTTGGAGGATATGTCATTAGATAAATTAGAGAAATTGAGTAACATGGAGAAGATAAAACTTTTGATGAGTACATCAAATGAAATTAATTTTGTTGAAAATATAAAGAACCTTTTGTTACCTTTTATTAAACGAAGGCATCAATATTTGGTATGTATAGCTATATTTTAAATCGCTGAAATTATATACATATATACAATAATATACAAGTGATATTGTTTATAATTTTAGGGTGGAGATCTTCAGAAATGCTTACTAAGCGATTATCTAATCTGCTTAAGCAAAGATGATTTGACATTTCCAGTTAAATTTTTCAAATATTTAAAGCAGACGCAGGACATTGAGATAATTGAAATGATAGATGATGTGGCTAGCTTAGCTTTAGATTGTGTATATGCCTGTGATGATCCCGACATGTATGAAAAAGCTAAAGATATCTTAGATTCGATATCAAAAGATGATGGAAAAAGGACAAATGCAATATGCATTCTATTAGAGGAGTTTGAAGGAGAACTTGATTGCATTAGGCTTTTAAGTAAATATGGTGTAAAAACAACGTTAAAATTTATACGAAAGAATAGAAGCGATCCTGATGTTGCTAAATCACTATTAACCCAAATGGCAAGAAGCTTGAATAAAAGGTTGTGCTAAATGTATAATCTATATAAAGATTAAGGACGTTCACCGGTCCTTATACTAGAGAAAATCGAAATTCTATAGATTTTCTTGAAACTGTAAATATACGTTAATTTAGGTGTGCTTTATGCGTGGTATAAATTTCACTCTTGCAGTATAAAAATCGAGATACTAAGCCTCCAAAGTTTCAATTTTGACCAAAATTTAGTAAAAGTTGAAACTTTGAGGCTCAGTATCTTGATTTTTTATACCGCAAGAGGTACTGAAATTTATACCACGCATAAAGCACACCTAAATTAACGTATATATTCACAGTTTCAAGAAAATCTATAGAAAATCGATTTTCTCTAGTATAAGGACCGGAGAACTACCTTAAATAATTTTCGTAATAGACATGAGAGACAATGTTTTTATTATTTCAGTTTGTTACCTCCAGATGAAAGGGAATGGGCGCAATTATTAAACGATATGTTAGATATACATGGGCTAATTTTTTCGTGTATTGCTGTTGAAACCTGTTTCGAAATATGTGTTTCAGCCCGTTTACTTTCAAGAATTAAATGTACCATTCGTAATTGTGCTACCTTAATAGAAACCAAGAAAAATGAGAAATCTTTATTAAAAGTATCCTATGAGAAAGCGGTTGACCTTATATTGGAAGTGTCCAAAGAATATTTTAATGGTTCAAGGACACTTACTGATCCACATATGGAGTTAGCTAAGTAAGTATCTCGTTAACATAATAATAATCATATATAATAACTTGTTCTGAAACGTAACGTATATAAATGATTGTTCCAGAACTTGCCTTGATCTTATCGAAGATGATAACGTGAAAATTAAAGAAGAATATGATCTTATCAGGTCGCTCCAAATATTGAATGAATTCAATATTGATATATTACCTCTTCAAGTTAGATTAACAGTGGACAAATTAACCTTGATCGAACACTGTTTAAATAACCAAAGAGATGCTTATAAAAATCGACAGAGATTATTAACGTTAGCAACTTATTTACGAATTGAAGGAAATAACAGTAGACTCCGCGAAGGAAAAATTTCAGAACTAATAGCTAAAAAGGCACTTGAGGTGAGATACATTCATCTTTTTTACATGTATTTCTTACGATCCAATTTCAAGAGATTTTTTTTAAACTAAAACATAAAGATATGTATATCATGATTATATTTTTTATTCCGCAGACTGAAGATTACAATACATGTGCTATGATATGTTCGCAATTAGCAAAAAACAATTATCTTCTTGCCTGGGAAATTTGTTTAAATTTAGGGCGTTGTGATAATTATCAGGATCTAAAAGTTAGGCAAAAGTGTCTATGGTTTGCAATAAATAATGGTCCTAGTGATATATTGGGTAATGCTTTAGAACACATGCACTTGTTGGAAATACAAATGCTACATAAGAATTTGGAACTGTGGATGCCCTCTGCGGAATTTGAAAGTTTAAAAGATGAAGAAAGTGATACAAGTGAAGATGATTTTACAGATGCTATGACAACGGTAAAAGAAATTTATTTTAATGAGCACTAATGTTAATATTTTTCTTATAATGCAAGATATAAAAAAATATAACATTATTATATAATTTACAGCCGCAGATAGAAGTAAAAGAGTTTGTTCCAAAAATGTTGGAAACTTCAACAGGAATTGTAAAAAGTTCAGCTAATATTATGAAAGAATCTACATTCAGCTTGCTTAGAAACATTAGTAATACTAATTTTTGGAAATCTAGATTGAATCTTAACTTTAAAAACGATTTAGAAACTAGTGCACAACAAGAATCTGAAATGGAACAAAACGAGGAAGATATCAATCTTCAAAGTTTTCCGTGCTATTATGAATCCTTGCACGAACTGTGTAGAATAAGCGTTAATGAGACAAGATACAATAAGTATTCTACAACAGAAATAGAAAACACAAAATTAAAATGTTGCCGAGCGCTTTTAAGAATAACCATACTGAGTGAATCCTCTTGCTATGGGCTAGAAATAAGTGACATTAATCATTGTAAGTATTGTGTGTTATTCAAAAGTATATAACAAAAAATTAATCATAAACGAATTACATTTATATGACGAGAATTATTTTATTAATTTCAGTACTTCTAGAATGTGCAAAGCACACTATGTCAGACGATTGGTTACTTGGTATGGCGTATCTACTGAGTTTAAATAGAAATCACATCTTGGATGCTCAAGCAATCTTTATGGATTTACCGCAAGTTGAATTATATATACAAACTGCGCTTTATTACTATTCATTAGAGCTGTACAAGAAATTGTACACTGATTGTGAAAAGTTATATTTGTACAATCCATTAGACTTAATGAAAATCATGATGGTTACAGCACAAAAGTCTGAAGAATGTGATATTGTTAAAGCGTTACAATATTGGCAAAGTTATCTGCTCGGTGGAGCGCAAGTTACTAGTATGAAACAAGTGGAAATAAAAGATTTAAGTGCGTTAAAACTAGGACAAAGTAGTACTCGTGTACATTCTGAAGAGACTGTGAAAACTTCGAAATCCATAAATGAAGAACAAGAATCTGTAGAATATTTTGATGTTAATAATATTCTACCATCAAAGTCTACGGCAGATGAAGATCTAAAAATGGCTATCTCAGATGACATTGATGCCGTAGAATGGACAGATGATTGGGGTGATTTTTCTGATGATAGCATGGAAGCAAATAATGATAAGAAGGATAAAATTAGATTCAAAGAAGTTTCGCAAGAAGAAATCATTTTTCCTCTTAATCACGCCATTGCTGAATGTGCGACAGAGGAAGATCGATTTAAATTATTTCAAAAACGGTTTAATCAAATCAATAATTTAGAGCAATATCAGGAAGTAAAAAAACTAATATCGCAATGGCCGAAATTTAATATGCCAGATCATATCACAATAGATAATCATCCAGTTTTAAAAATGATGAAAGTGATAACTGCGCTCACAGAAACAAATACAGCTAATTTTGAAAAAAGGATATTACAAGAGCACGAAGAACTCATTCGATTATTAACGTCTGAAGGGGTACTGTAATGAATTACATTATTTCCTTTTTTCATTATAAGTAATTAAATATTATTTTTCTAAATGCTTTTATAATACAGATCCTCAAACGGTTCTTGGAAGTCGAGCGAGATCACATTAGCTTTGTACAAAGCGTTTATATAAGATTATGCTCCCAGGACGTGTCGATGCATGAAGAAGCAGTAAATCTCATTAAAGAACAACAGGTTAGCCGTTCGTCTATTTGCGCATTATATATGAATAGTTATATATAAATCCTGAAACGTATATAACATTATAATTTTATTTTTCCAGACTATTGTGCTACCGCCATTAGTACTGGAGAAACTTTTCCTAAATGATTTAACAGCGTTGTTCAGCCCAGATCATGTTGTATATAAACAGATAATCGAACATGTTTTCATAAATGAAGCTTTAACCGGCATTGAGGAAAATGCAGAAATACTAATACATGAATTAAAAAGACAGAAATATATACTAGAGGCTTTGCATATTATAAAGTTAATGAAGAGAATACCGCCGGCCTTATGCACATTCGATACTTGTTTTCAGCTATTAATGCAGGAATGAATTTATTCTAAATATAAAAAAATAACTGTGATGAATGTTGTATAAGGGAAAGTTACAGAAAAGGTATATTTATTATAAGTAATCTCTTTGTTTTATATAAAAATTTTTTAGACGTGCGTGCGTGGAATTTAAAATTGCTTTAGTTATTACAAGTGTAATATATTTCGTTGTAACGAAAAACGTAAAAAGGACTAAAACAATTTTAAATCCTTCTCCCACAACAAAGCTTTCTGTGACCATATTTTGAAAGATTTATATCTCTTTTGTATATATAAAAAAAATTATTTGTAAATATAAATATAAATTGCGTTGTAAGAAGTACGAATGAATTTAATGAAGAAATTCGTCTAACAAGCGTATATCCTTACGCCTTATCAATCTCTTGGCGAAGGAGAACGCGTGTCGGCCCTATACCAGTGTTTTCCAAAGCGAGTAAGCTCCCGCGGTTCAATGAATCTCGGAGGTAATAACTGGGTCCGTAAACGCTATCTCTGTTTTATCAGCTTCGATAAGACTGAGTCATTTAGTCACCACGATACGCTGTATCGTGCTGCATCGTGTTGTATGCCCAATTACCACTGATGTAAATATCATTGCGCGTTTGTACCCTCCAGTTGTGCTGAATGACAACGATGATTGAGCGTGGACTACGCTCGCTGCGCACACGATCGCTCGCCTAGCTCGGCGAGCTGCTCCGTCCGTCTGAGAACTTAGTTTGCCGCTTCCTTCGGTCGAACAAACACGTCCTTCAGTCGGGTAAGTCGATATAAGTACATATATATCCGCGACCGCGAATATTCGCTTGTTATCGCGTGTATTACTTACAAAGATGCATGTTTTTATTTAAGATACTTAAAATTCATTATTGTGGTCTGTATTGTACAAATTACACACGGGAAAAATGTTTTCTTTTATTTTAGTTTATAAAAAAGATACGTAATAAGTTGTATATTACTTTCTTTAAATAAGTTCCTTATTTGCTTGATGCTAAAATTATATTTAAAGTGCATATATGAATGTGCGCGAATATTAAAATGTTCTAAATGAAATAAAGTAACGATACAATCCCAATTGCTGCTCGTAAAGAGATGAATATTAAGCAGGCTTGTCAGTTTGCAATCGTAACAATATCAGGCTTCGATATAACTTTTATTAATTGCAATTTATCTTCTTACCCCGCTGACGTTGCTCCAATCAATTGATAAATTGTTCTCACACTCCTAACGCTAACATACAAAATTCTATAGCTGTAGCTTATATCTGTACAGTTTAACAATTAATCAGCCGAGGAACAAAGAAGATATTCCAGCCACAGCTTTAGTCACCGTTTCAAACGCCCTTCCTCTCGCTCTCTTTCTCTCTCTTCGCCGTGCAGGGGACATACATTTCTCTTTTTCATCGACCCGGCTTCCCCCTTAATAACTCGCGGCTATTTTTGCGCGCCGTGCACCGCGGCGGCATGGAGTACAACGACACGCTGCTTATCCCAGGCCAGCATATACGTCCGCCCGTAACCGAGGAAACGGCGGTCGCCCTGCTGGAGCGGCTCTACGGCATGAGGGCGACGAGCGTGCGCGAACTGAACGCTTACGACGACCGCAATTACCACGTGGTGTGCGACGGGCCGCCCGCGAATCCGCACGCGATCAATCTGGAGAAGACCGGCTATGTTCTCAAGGTGATCAACTCCCTGGACTCCCGCAAGACCGACGTGATCGAGGCGCAGACGGAGCTAATGATTTTCCTCAATCAGCGAGACGTCTGCTGCCCGTTGCCGGTCAAGAACGTGAACGGCGCGTACTTTTCTCTGGAGACTCTGAAAAGCGAGAATACCATGGAGAAGTATGCCGTGAGACTGTTGGTCTATCGTCCCGGTGAACTGCTGTATCGCGTAAAAATAACTGATGAATTGTTGCGCAAGATTGGCAGTTTCACCGCCAGAATCGACGAGATCCTCACGGGCTTCAATCATCCCGCCTATGACGATCACAAATCACTGTGGATGTTGACCTCGGTGCCGCGAGTACAGCAGTTCACGTACGCGATTAAGAGCTCGTTGGATAAGCAACTGGTGCACGACGTGATCGTCAGCTTCCAGCGGGAGGTATTGCCGATCATGGATCAGCTGGAACAAACGGTTATACACGGCGATCTGAATGAGCACAACATCATCGTGAGCCCCGACGGCAAGGATATTGCCGCCGTGATCGATTTCGGTGACTCTCACAGGACTTGTCGCGTTTTCGAGCTAGCTATAGTTCTCTGCTACATGATCCTGCAAACGGCCGACGTAGGAATGGGTAGACACGTCGTGGAGGGTTACGAGAGGATCAAGAAGCTGACCGACGTGGAGAAGAAGACCCTCAAGATCAGCGTATGCGCCAGGATATGTCAGAGTCTGGTGATGGGCGCTTACTCGTACCTGCACGATCCCGAAAATCAGTATTTGCTGAGTACGCAAAAAACCGGGTGGATGTTACTAAAGAGGCTGTGGCCCATGAGTCAAGGGGACGTGATGCAAGCTTGGGGATTGACTAATTCCCTAAACGAGTAATATTGATGAATTTGCCGAATTAAGCAACGGCAAATAACACAGATTACTCGCTGTTTGACTATATATTTTTGTATAAAGGTAGAGTTGAGAGATAAAATTATAATTAATGGATCGAATGGAAGGAAACAGAGGTATCAAACTTGTAATAATCTGTTTTAGCATCACATTTGATATATCTCGTTTTTTATTAATTGACGTTTTAATGGTATCAACGAACAACTGCATTATTGGTCATTTTCAATTGCAATCATTTATAATGACTCTGCATATCGTTTTATCAGTAATATATATATATATATCTAAAAAAAAAAGTAATATTATAACTATCAATCTGTAGAGTTTTGTATTCATTTAATATTTTATGTCTGTCGAGACTGTGATAAAAGAAATTTTTTTTAAAGAAAATTATTATACAAGTAATTCTTCTACTTTTTTCTCGAAAGCTACATACAGTTTTGTAGTTATAATATTTTGATTTTATAATATTATATTACTTGGGTTCATGTCCGATTGTGCATTATTATGTTTTTTAAATATAATAAATATCGCCTAAGACAGTGGTCAATTATGAAAGCAATAATTCTATAACACATCAATTATATGCATAATAATGTGTAAGATATATTTCAAAATATAATAGAGACTAAAAGATATTTTTCTGTAATCATTGTTCGTTTTGCTCAAGTAACGCTTCTATTAGTGTTAATAAAAGAGTCTACTGAATACCTACTTTGTTGGCATATCCCCGCATTCTAGCAATTAAATAATCAAATTCTATAATTAGATATGTGTATATTAGGAAGTTTGAAATTAAAATTCTAAATAAACTTTAAGAAAAATAACTGCGGTATTGTGCAGTGATATATTCTCTTGTTTTATTCGCATTTAGGCAGTTACATATTTACATAGATATCATGAACAGTAATGTTTATACGTACAATACTAAGTGTGGAGCCATTTTACATACCTACATCGTGATATATACAAAAATGTACGTGTCGGAATTTATTTCCCTTTCAAGAATTGTGTTATCACGTTGATTAACCGGAAAATAACTTGTTTCTTACCGCATCGATCAGTAACACACCGCGGTCGTATTATTACAAGGTAAGTATTGATTAAATACTTACTAAAATGTGACACAGTGATATACATGACGCGCCGATGGTAGTTACATATTATCGCATTTGCTAGCTGTAATCATATATAGGATGCATTAAAAGGCGCCGTATCTTTCCTCAGTGGCTGAAGGAAGTATCTCGACTTTTGATGCGTCCAGTATATTCATGTTATATTTTTTGTAATCTTTCCCGTACCAACATATAAAGTATTTATATGCGTGCATCTCAATAATTTACGATAGCTCGTAATATACCTTTTATCTCTTGTCTTTAATAATATTCTAATTTATATTTACTTTTTCATTTATGTCAGCTCGTTTTGGCAAACTGCTTAGCTGTGTCGAGGCAAATTCGTTGATAGCGAAAATCTGTTCACAATCTTATCAAATCATATACCGACATATATGTATAAATCACATAGGCGCCGCGCGCCGTAGAGGTGAAATGCAACGGAATGTATTCGCACATTTATATAATGATCTGCCGTCCATGTATACTGACTATACAATAATCATAGGAGTTAGAGATATTTTATATATATATATATACTTTAATAGACTTTTAAAAATATTCCCGCTGGGGTGCATGTCTCCTACGAAGAATTCCGGCAGCGCCTATGATGTAATTAAACGTTTAATATGATCAATCATATAAGGGGGAAACAAATCCTCGTTACATTTCACGTATAATCAATAATATCTGTTCGAGATATCCTCTTATTGAAAACATCGACTTCTATGATGAGTTCTATAGTGAGTGACAATACGCGACAAATGAATATTTGTAACTACTAGTAATATCTAGGTAGTGAGAAGTGATTAGAGGCACATAAGTAAAGTCGGGCCCTTTAACCAACAACGGAATGGTCATGTTCACGAATTTTCGCCAGAGATTATTAACAAAATATTATATTACAATACTTATGTATTTTTTTTTATTGCTTATTGGATATCTATTGGCTTAAGATCGCCCGACAGGACGCTTATAGGCGCACAATAATTCATCGATAACTTATATTCTTAAATAACTTTACATTTTACATTTTCATAATAATTTATATCGCGATCTATAAACATAAAGGAGAGAGGAAGATATAACATATTAATAAATATGTTTAGACAGAGATATAGCGCGAAGAATAATTTCTTCCTGATTATGACGGAATATCAAACGATTCTTTGGAACGTAACGAAACTCTCTTTATATTAATGCCCAAGAATGATGATATCCGAAGAACGTTTCAGTCTTAAAGGGATGACTTTCTTTCGCTTCAGAAATAAATGAAGACGATTATTATATTTACGTGGGAAATAGATATAAAAAATAAGCATCAAGAAGAAATGTATTTAATGTGCTTTGCGAACACAAATAAACGTACGCTTCCCAACCTTCCAGACTTAGCGTTTTATTAAAATTTCAATATCATATTCCGGTTAAAGCCATTTTCCGTGCGACTTAAAGCACCAACATTGACAACATTTAATAACGTGTCGATTTCAACGGTATGTGGCAATAACGATCTTCCCAGGACGTAGCAATAAATTTCTACTCCCCTTTCTCTCTTTCATCGTACTCTATAACAATATATAACGCTCTTAACTTTTTTGGACGAAATGCCGGATTTCCATTTTTCTTCCTTTTTCTTTTTTAACTAGGGGCAATATGAGCGCGCACAATTTATGAGAATCGCGCCCAACCACGCGTGACATACGTTATAGAAAATTATGCTTTAATTAATTAGAAACTGTTAAGATTGGCGGGTTTCTTTCTTACACGAGGAACGCTCGAGGTGAGGAGGTGAGCCGGCTCTCGCGACGATACGACGAGGAAACTATTACAGCGAAGTAGTTTTGGTCAACTCCTTTCTTGGATATTCCCTTTTTTTTAATCTATAACTCGGACATCGTAATTAATACTGTGCAATTTTATTCCACAGTGAACACGCTCCTTCCGCGTGCATTACGTAATTTACTAACAACAGGCATCCCGGGTGCGTTTATATATGTTACGAAGTAATTGTCCGACTAATCACGATTTACACTCTCTGTCTCTCACGCGCACTCTTCATTACCGCTCATCTTGTTTAATCCTCACAATGAGTCACTTACAATCAATATCTCGGATCTAACGACACGATGCGCAGCACTGTTTCTTGTACAGCGGCACCTTACATATGTTCATCGTTTTCACTCTGCTGCACAGTTGCGAGTGGTCCTTGCAATCTTCTACAAATGCTAAAAAATAAAACAGCATGTTAATCATGAAGCTCTATTTTTGCGTTAGAGAACTAAGATGGAATTAATCAATAATGTAAGATATAAATAATTATAATGTTACGGTTTGCATAAAGGCTAAATCTTCAGATTTAGTATGTTTCTCTTGCAGAAACCTACCGGTAGATTGAGGACAAGGCGGACCTCTGCACGTTTTCATTACAGGAGGTCGTGGTATATCTCTACAAGCGTTCCCCGCTGGCTTCTTCGTACCGAACCAGACGCATTGTAAAATCCTATACTTGATACCATCTTCTTCGCAAGACGCAGTGCACTGTGCGAAACGTTTTATCTTAGCATAAGCGTCATCATTATCGTGTCGAATTTTTAAATCAGTTTATTTACCTCGGTCCACTCGCCGACCCTCCATACGCCTTTGCAGGCGTCGTTGTAACATTCCTGTCTTTGTAGCGGCCTCGTGGCTTCGTCGCACTTGCTCGGGTCCAACAGCGTGACATTCTCGCGATCGTTCTCCACGTCGTGCACCAAACGACAGCTAATATCCCGTTTCTGCATCGCCGTCTTCCAATTGAAGCATCTGGACGTTTCGCACGGGGTCCATTCCGTGGCGTGCCATTGAGGACACTTGCCCGTCCCGCAGGGTCTCACCTTTTGCGGTACCGGATAGCCGGCGTCCTCGCACAGCGTCTGGCCGATGACCGTCCTCGGCGTAACCTGCGTGGAGTTGCCATCCATTTTCGTCGATCGAACTGTACACTGTGCACCTCGCATCTATGGAAACGAATGATTCGTAATATAGTTATTTCGTCGAAATATTTTTAAAAATATATTTAAAAAATATATTTTTATATGAAATTGGATGAAAATTCTTTTAACTTTTAAATATCTTTGTTAGAATGTCGTGATCAGTATTCATTTAATTTCTCTCATATAAATTAATATTGATAAAGTTTATATAGCGTTTTAAATGATAGCAAGTATAGATGAATGAATCATGATGAAGTAAATGAATGAATATACAATCAAATATCAACCAGACGTTCAAGTCTTCTAAAGTTTCTTATCGCTTCAAACATTTCTTAGACAATTGCTTAACAATGATAATAATTAGTTACAAAATATTCTTCTTTTGAATTAAGAATTGAAAGAATTGTAAATTTTCTAATTCAAGCTAATCACAGTTAGAAAAAATGGTCTTACCTGGAATCCACTTCCTCCGCAAGTTTGAGAGCACTTCGACCAATCGGTCGTAATCCATTCGAACACCAGAACATTATCCGCAGCTGCATTATAAGTCCTTCGTTTAATTATTGAACCGCTTAAACATTATCAAGACAATGTAAATTATCAAATACAATCTTACCTAATACAGCGAGTGATTCTACAGCGGGATCTTTTGTTGTACGAGCTGTATCGGCCTCTCCCGTTACGGTGGAGGTCAAAACGTTCGCGGGCTTATCTCCATCAGTTGAACGTTGCCCTTCTCTGAACACCTCTTTTAGATTGACTGAGAAGGCCTTTTCTATGAAGCCAGAGTGATCCTCTCGATTGCGAGATAAGTTTCTTACGTTCTCGTCAGGATTCTCCCCAACAACACTCGACCTCCGATCATTTATCAACGTCGAGTCTTCTCTCGCTCTATTTTCCAGATCTCTAGTAGTCGGAAATCGCGCGATTGTATAATCCGCCGTGTGATTTTCCACATACGGCACGATTTTCCGCTTATCCAACTCCTCCTCGAACGCGTCGCCGTATTCGATTGTCCTGTTCGCGTGGCTCAAACTACGATGATTCGACTCCGGTATCCTTAATCGATCTTCAAGACTTCTAGATACCATTGTGGAGGTGACGGTCGATAGATCTTCAGTTCTCAAGTTCCTATAAACGTCGTGATTGATGGATTTATCACTTTCGTCGGTAAAACTGTCTGCCTCCTTGAGAATTTCCTTTTTTGTGCTCGAATCTTCAACATAATACACGTCCATTCCGACGTTTTGTGAAGATGTGACAGACTCTGTCGTGGCTCTACTTTGGACGTGACTTTTGGACGTGGTACTCCACTGATCTCTGTAGTCGTGCCTCGACTCTTGCCATTGTCGTTTCACATTTTTTAACGACTCCTCGATATAATCGATATCGGGCTTCGTGGTAAGCTTGGTATCAACTTTATCCATTATATCCGACTTGACGCCGTCGCCGTGCTGTAACCCGAATAGAGACTCGTCCAGATCGTAGGGATCGACATCGATAAATATTCGCTCCTCATCTGGACCGAAGGTCTCGTCCGGAATGGCTGTGTTACGATATAAATTGTCAAAACTATTCTCTACACTTTGATACGTGAAGTCGGCTTCCCTGTTAGACATTCTATGCTTCGTCGTCGCCGTCTTTTTATGTCCGTCCTCGACAAATGGCGTGGAAACGGTCTTGCGACTATCACTCGTGGCCATTTCGCTGTGAAACGGCCAATAGGCCTGTCATAAAGCGCGTTAATATTTAACATTTAGATTTCATAGTACGTAATGCTGAGTAAATCGGCGATAATTTAGCTACGGTGGCAGACAGACACAGGCGCGCGCGTTATAACTCCGTCAAGTTATTCACAAATTAATGTCTTACCTTCAGGCTCGATATCAAGTAGCTCAAGTGCGGTACAAGAGTAGAAGCACTTGATGGAGCAGGTGATTCCACGGATTCTTGATATCCCGGCTGATTGATAGTCAAATATCGAATAACCGACACCGAGGAAAGTTAGTCCAGGAGTGCAAAGCGAAATACAGAACCATCACCAGAGAATTAGTTTGACGAAATTCATGCACATATCATTTGTTAAGCAATGTCAAGATACACGCAATGAATTATTGTAGCGAGAGACAATCTTGACAGTAGAGTGTTTTTTCGCGTACCTGGTTGAGAGAGGTAACAGTATGCTCTTTGTGCATCATCGTGGCGTCCGATGGAGTGGGACTGGTTTTCTGCTTCTTTTGATGCGGTTTTCTTGTTGGTTTGCTCGGAAACGCACGTTCATGGCTGAGGTCCTCACTATCAAAACGATTTCCGTAGGCTGCTACAAAAAAGAAACAAGGTTGCGTGTAAAACTAAAATTATTAATTTAAAAAATTAATAATAACATCCATTATTTTTAAAAGCTGAAATTGTAACCTTAGAATTTAAAAAATATATTAGATTTTTTAAGTTCTAAAGCTAAACGTGATTAATAACATCATTAGTTTTAAAGCTATATAAAAATCTTCAAAATTATCTGTTAATTTGTTAAAAATCTGAGATTACAACCTCAGATTTTAAAAATAATAGATAATATTAATAACTTTTTTAATAGAAAAAAAATTTATTAAAAAGTTTTTCAAACTCTTGATTTATAATATTTCGAGGTTGAAACAAATTTGGACCGCAGTTTTCTATATCTATATTTACAAATGAGAAATTCGTATATAAGTAAACAATTTTATCGATAAAAAATATGTATTACGCTTACCTGCGTGATCAGTGTATGGACTTTCGCCAGAATTCGCCGGCGCAGAGTCGAGATTCGCGTTTCGTTGTAGGTGAACGGAATTGCCGAGTCGTAAATATTCCTCGCTACTTATCTGCTCTTTAGAGCGAAATTTCACTATCAACTGCGTCTCTGCGTGCGAATTTCCCGCTGGAAAAAAAAATTATCGGCTCATTTTTCATAGGAACATGTCGAAATACGGATAGGAGCGTGGCAGGCGAGACAGATCGCTTACCAATACAAGCGTAGACTCCCGAATCCGAGGTAGCTATATCGATTATCTTCAAAGCTCCCTTCCTACTGATCTTGTATTTTCTCGACTTTCGTATTTCCTTGTTGTCTTTCGTCCATATAATCTGCGCTCTGACAATGACATTGCATTTGTAATTATCTTCCCCGATTCGCAGCTGTACGAGATAGCATCGCGCGTCTGTACTTACTTGTCGAACTTTCGAACGGGACAGCGAATTTTGATAGAAGGCGTCCCTTGAAAAATCTGGGCGACTCCGCCAATTTTCAGGTCCACCTTCGCATTGATATCTGTTTGATTGTACGTCGTGTTCAAGGTGGTGATGATCGGTAGTGTGCTCGAACTTAAGTCCGAATCGTGGCAGGCTCTGGTGTTACAAGGTTTCTCGTTAGCTGGCTTTTGAGTCGGGCATTCGCGTTCTTCGCGACTCTGCTTGCGACCTTGCGCCATTATCTGCTCGCAAACTACATCTCGCTTCTTCACCCCGCCGCCGCACGTTTTCGAGCACTAAAATTATTCATTTAATTCAGGCCTCCTCGGAGAAGTTTAGAGAATTTTAGAGAGCACACACTTTCTAAAGTACAATACACATACAAATCAAGTTATAAACAGGATATATCGCTATCAGATACTTCAAATCTTGGAATTTCATGCGGACAGCTTTACTATACAAGCTTCATTGATAGAAAAATGTAAAAATTAATGAAAAAAAATTACTTTTCAATTTTCCAAAATGTTCATGCATAATTTCTCTGGGATAACTATCAAGTTTTACAATCTTTTTTCAAATCAAAATATACAAAAAGTTTTTGACTCTTTCGAGTGGATTATTTCGTATTATTTTAAAGTTTCGAATGAGGGAAATGATTTAAATCACTCCGCAGTTCGTGTGTAACAAAAAGCTTTTTCCGCCGAGATTGTTGAAAAGCTTCATACAAACGTGTACAAACATACCTTCCCCCATTCTCCCGTGCTCCATTTGACAGGACAATCCAGTACATTGCAGTATCGTCTGTCGGCGGGCGGTGGTTGCGGACACATGTAATTTGGAACGGGCACTGCTTTGCCGGTGCCGTGTGTCACCTCGTGGATACAGGTAACGTCACGTGTCTGTATACCAATACCGCAAGGGCTCATGCAAGTAGAGAATTCGCTATAATTCCACCTGCGGGCACAGACGATGACACATATTGTCAAGAAAGATCGCGCAGGGAATTGCGTCGTAACGTTAATTAAACTTTCCTCAATCGCGTTTCTACAACAAGTTACAAAATTGCACAGTAACATATCTTATAAACAATATAAACCGTATGATAAAAAATTATTTGTATTTTTAGTATTTAAATAGATAAGCCGATAAACAATTTCATGAATTCAAAAAATAAAACGAGCAATTTTTCCAAATATTTATCGTTTGTAACGTATTATTGTTCGCATTTAACAAAATATTCATAAAATTGTGCTAGATGTGTTTTTTTGTTGTTGAAAAGATTACATATTTAACGAGAAAAAATGCTTATTATGAGAAGGCATTAAAGTTGATATATTTAATAGTGTAAGTACTGTAAGTTAAGGGTCTCCAATTTACGACCCGGAAGCCAGATTCGGCCTCCGCGAAGTTTTATCCGGCCTGCCAAGAAATTTTGACGAATTTTGAGCTTTGGTTCTGCGCAGTTCTATTGTCGCTGCGTCGAAATTTTATAATATATAAGAATTTTAAAATAAAGATGTTTTGTTTTTATACGATCAGTTTCAAAAATAAAATTTATCCGGCCCTCTCTCTCCCCAGTCAAAGATTTAATACGGCCCTCTTGACGAAGAAGACTGAGAACCTCTAGTGTAAGTCATTAGAATATTATGGCAGTCCAAAGATACTTGGTGATTAGGCTAATCGAACATTACGTAACGCGTGGTATCTCAACATTTAGGCATTAAGCTGATCGATATCACGGAGTTATAGCGTTGCTTTACCTCGGAGGACACGGATGGTCGTTACAGACTCGTATCCTCGCCTCCGGCTTCGTTTCCGCCGAGCATAAAAGCGGCATCACCGTTTTCCCGGTGTCGTCCCGCACGCAATTTATAATAAGATCTTGAACACCTAGAGAAGAGAGAAATATATGTAGATATATAAATTATACGCGCGCGATTCGCCATAAACGATAGATAATCCGTTCAGAGCATACGCTCGTCCCTTTGTATCGCGATAGTCGACACAGAGTAATCTTAATACGATTATATCTGAGCGCTGTTAATTGCACAATGACATCGGCACGATTTTGTCGGGCTAATTAAGAGCTACGTCAATGAATTAAATTCGTTTCGCTAATCCTATTCAATCAACGATTAATATTGGCTCTACACAGTACTCTCGTTTACAAATATCGTGTCAAACATTGAAAAAAAAAATAAATAGCAATGAGTTATTAAATCGTTTTACTTGTTCGAGATGCGCCTATAAATTAAACGTACGAAGAGAACGTTCCGAATAACAGATATAATGAAATGTAATACATATAATAAATATGATATAATAAGATATAATAAAAATGCATATGCTTTACTGTAATAAAAATATAGTAGCGATTCTTTGATTCTATAATCTGAAAACTTAATAATTTAAACACACAAAATCTTGATGCGCAAAATTAAATCCTATTCGGGGGTAAGATATGAGAATTCGCGTATACTTTTAGAATTAATTCGATGATTTTTCAACATAAATGTTTATTAACGTAAAATTAATGCGTTCGCGACGAGCTTCAGCGGAAGCAGTTCATCATTTAAAATCCATATGTAACGGATTAAGAACCTGAAATCCCGGACCGCCCGGGGCGGTGAAGCCCGGCCTCTTATCCGTCCGGTCCACCCCGGGTATATTATCAAAAGCAATCTTGGCGAACAATGGTCGTTCGATCCGTTACCTCCTAAGCAAGTTGCGCTGCAGGGGGTGTAGCCAGTTTCCTTCCACGAGTACGTAGTTTGCACGTCGCTACCCGGGGCGACCTTGATACCGCTGTCGTAGCCGCCTCCGCCGGAACTACCGGACGATGATCTACTGTACGAGTCGGTCAGGCTCGACTCGGCGTATCCGCTCGTGTCGCCGATCCTGTAGGATAGGCTGTTCTCCAGCAAACCGCACGGCTCCATCGTGCACTTCTCCGTCTCGACCGGCTTCGGGCCGGAGCACTGGCTGTCCGGCAGTTTGGCGATGGTTTGGCTGAACTCGAGGAATATCTTGCAGCGCACTTCCCTGTGCCTGACGCCCTCGCCGCAGGTAACGCTGCAGGGGGACCATTCCTCGGCGATAAACCTGAAAACCGAGGTCGCGATTGAATATATCCCCGAATTCGCGTAAGATAATACGTTGGGTGGACGCGAGCTCGTCCGGAAACTCCGGTAACTGGGATTTTGGGTCACCAGAAAGATGAAAAATGCGATGGTCGCCTAAGATTTCATCATCCATTTTCGGTATGAGCACTTGAGAGAGATTTAAAGCGTATAAATTATTCTTTATAAATATATGACTATAAAAAGGTCTAAATCTCTTTCTGTTAAAAAAAGATATCTTCGCGTGAATGATATAATCCAAATTTAAATTTTATAAAATTGGAAATGCATATGTTCATTTATTGTGTGTGTGTGTTAATTCATAAGAAAGTTTCGCTATACATAATTACTGAATCATTTCCTCTGAGAAACTAATAGTATCCATAATATTTAATTATTTTATCTATTGCAAGTAATTAAGAATCACTTACGAATCAATACTTATATCCTGTTTTTTAAATATAAACATTCAGTTTGTTAAGTAAAACGGAAGTTATTCATGATCAATCTAACAATAAATATATTTAATAGTAAATAATTTAGGTGGTTTTTTAAATACAAAAATTTATGATATCACTGGTGCTCATAAATATGTATACAGATTTTATTACAAGATTTAATATGTTCATTCATACTAAAAATACTGAAATAAAAAAAAGACTATCATGACTATGCGTAAGTGAGCGCAATTAAACTTTTGTGTCCTCGTTTATTCTCATATAAAATAAATCTGTGACAGATGAAATCGGATTGTGATAACGAAAAAGTAGAATAACGCGTTATGGACGCGTACCGGGGGGGAATTGTCAGATAGTAGGTGCCATATAGAGAGAAAGTTATAAACGCTGACTGAAGGGAATCTAGGTCTAACATCTTATGGAATTTCGCTACGGTGGTAATGGCTGTTCTAAAGCCGCTGCCATTGTTCTCGAATTGCGATCGATGTTACATATCCCGCGAGGATTGTAGCGAAACGGAAAGTTTATACGAGCCAAGAACTTGATGAATTAATCGTTTGGTGGCTGCCCCGCGGACTACCTAAATTGGATTTTAAATTAGATCAAACAAGATAGTTATTTGTTTCTTCACATTTTCCATAGGTTACATTGAAAAATAAAATAAAAGTATAGTTATCTATTTATAACCAGCAAGATAAATTCGCGTAACGCTATTTAGTAACTCTATTTCGATCATAAGTAAATTATCTTATATCAACGTACATCTCATAGATGTTATTATTGGCTAATGCTATTATTAAGACATTCAATTCTTAATTTACCAGAAAACTTAAAAAAAATATATATAATTTTACATCAATGTGAAGATCAATTTAGATCACCCCTAATTCGAGATAAATTCATTAATAATTTGATGTTCTAAATTAAAATTATATAACAATAACTAAGAGAAACTTATGTATATATAATTGTTGCACTTCAATTTAACTATAGTTACTATCTATATGATTAAATCATTTCCGTCTAATTTTTTTATTTTTGTATATCCAATTGGTTTATCGTTATATTAAATTATTGTTACATCTCAGATTGTACAGAGCAGTTATTTAAAATGGGATTAACAAGATCCGTAATGTCGACACATTCCAAAACATTCGAGTGAGTTAAAGATACTAATAAATATAGACAGTGTACATGTATTACAAGATGTATGAGAGTACTTACGTCGATTCGGAAGGTATCGGTTGGTCCATCAATTTCTCTGACACTGGGGATAGCGGATATGGCTGCACTAGGGGCTGTGTCATACCGTCTCCATCTAAATAACATTTCGTATGCCATCTCATTTTCTATGCATATTCCTTGTGAACGCGATAATGTCTTTCAATAATTTCTTGAGCTTGGCTTGACTTTATAATTTGCTTGACTTGGCTTCTCATGTTTTTTCGCACAATGAAAGGCATCTAATCTTACGAGAAAGTTTCCGCAATCCGCGAAAAAAAAATCTGCAATTTTGCAGAAATGTAACGCATATGAATCTAATCACATAGTTATTTTTTTTTATTTTGTTAACAAAACGATATAATAAATATATGCAAAATTTCATGGTTTCTTAAAATATAATAAAAAATGTCAATAAAAAAATATTATGATACTGAAACTCTCTGGAAATTAGTACTCCATGGAAACATAAGTGAAAACTAAAGGCTTAAAATCTGTTTATCTCGAAGTATGAGAAACCTAAAGAAGGGTTAAAAATAATATGCCCTTTTCATAAATCATACGTAATAGATAAGAGCACTGGTAAACGTTTTGTAGTTAGTTACACGACTTCTTAATAGCTCGGAGTCCGAAGTTTAAATTTCATACAGATATACCTCTAATTTCGTGTAATGTGCTTAGGGAATATCGCGTATGAATTTTCAGATCGTCGCTTAAAGGACGTTAAATTGCCGTTCGAGCCAATAGTTCAGACATAACGCAATTACATGTGGGACATGCGACGTTCGTCTTGCATTCCTGCTCGGTATGAGGGCGTTCCGCGGGGTCGCAGTCCCTGGAGATGGCACCAACACCGTCTCTGCATTCGATCGTCCTCGTCCGTATTCCGGTGCCACAGGTCACGGAGCACTGCATAAATAAAAAGTTAAAATGCACACTTCGCGTAGAATTGTAATAAGATGCAATGTGGACCGATAAAAAGCGAGGAATAATGCACGCGACTTATGAAAATTGTAGTAGAGAAATTCACACTTAAAGAGATCAGTTCTATGTTAAACAATCACGTTTATTTGAATGGATTAATAAAAATAATTAATAACATAATAGTATAAAATATGTAATAGATATAATATATAATGTAATTGTAACGTAATGAATCATGTGAGTGATTTAATGATACGAGTTTACATTGTTCGCGCGCGCGAAGACAATATGAACATGAGACATTTCCATTTTGTGTATTCTGTTGTTCCATTTAAATCCTTTTCTTATCAATATTTTCCTTGTAATTTAATAAAAAGCGAAAGATAGTTAAAGAAGTTTTATAACTTGTAATTTGTTTTCTGCGATTTAGTGAGAAAACAAGGTAAGGAAAAAGTCTGTTTGACAAGGATAAATCAGAGGGACGAAATTCGAGACTGCGTTTTACTCCGAAAGTAAGGAAAGATGCAATCGAAACTCTCCGCGGCGCATTAACGACGTGGCAACTTCGCATAAAACACCACATTCCAAGGTGGATTAATGCCGAGGCGCGGTCTAATTTAAAATTCCGGATTGCCATTTTCGGTTCTCATTTCAGCAAAGTCGAAAAGTCTCGTTCGAGGCATGTTGTGTCCTCGAAGTTTCTCGCTCGCGATGAGACCTGCAAAGAAAGGCGAGGAAGAAATAAAAGGATAGTATCGAGAGAGAGATGGATGTAAGAAAAGCAATCTAAAGAGAGACAGAGAAAGGAGAGAGAAAGGAGAGAGAAAGGGGAGAGAAAGGAGAGAGAAAGAGAGAAAAAGAGAGAGAGAGAGGGAGGGGGAGAGAGAGAGAGAGAGAAAGAGAGAGAGAGAGAGAGAGAGAGAGAGAGAGAGAGAGAGAGAGAGAGAGAGAGAGAGAAGGGGGGAGAAAGGAAGAGATGTAGAAGAGAAAGACAATGAAGAAGGAGCTCGAACGTGAGAGCTATCGTTCAGGAAGGTGGAAAGGTGACACGAAAGGAAAAGCGGAAACCTACTCGACTTAGGTACCCCACTCTTTCTTCCGTCTCCCTTTATCCCGTTCCTCAGTCTGGGTTCTTCACCTTTCTTCATCCTTCATCTCCCTCCGTCTGTCTTTGCTTTTCACGGTCGGAGCTATATAACTCGGAAAGAGTCTCGATAGCGAGGGGGGGGGAGAGTGCTTTAAGGAGCCTTGTGCTTTCAGTTCAATATTTGCATGGCTCCTGGGTGCTCACAAAAGAGAGAAATCTATCAATTCCTGTCTTCTAGCGGCGCTACCCGGGCTACCCCGCGTCCCGCAGCTTCGGATGAAATCATTATCGTGCCACGCTGACAGGCGCGAGCGCGCGCGCGCGGGAGCCTTTATGTATCGCTATCAGAAAGAGCACCATTCCGTGATGCTGTTCGGTTTTCGAGAGCGGACGGGAACGGACTGTATTGTGTATATCGATCAGAAATGAAGCGCCGTAAATCATGGGCCGCGCAACACTTTTGCGTGCACATGACTGGGAAAATTTACTCGCTTTACCTGGTATTCCACATTCATTGGTCTGTGTGCGAATGAACGTAATGGGATAGCGATTCGTTATTCGCACAAGACAAACAACGTTCTTCGAAAGATAGAGATGTATGATGCGCCGCGATGCATTTATACTAATCGTGCAAATTTGCTCATTGTACACATCGGCCAAGACCTCATAATTTTAAATAAGCGTTAATTTATCTATTTGTAAGAATCTATGTTTATTAAAAATATAAGCATTTTTGTGTTAGAGTTTTCTTACTATAGGCAAATTTGATTATTGTGGTATATAAAAATTGTACGAATGTAATATTTTTAATGAAACAATATCATAATTAACTTGAATAAGATTTTAGTATTGCCTGATACTTTCTGGAATTTAAAAAAAATTTATTATTCAAACAGGTTGAGGAAGAAATGAGAAACTTGAAAAGAGCTCATATATGAAACAATCTAATATTAGTATCGTAGTACATGATCAGTGAAATATTGCGTCTTACGCGCGACGGATACCGCAATAAATACACATCTAGTGCAACGGGCCGCATTTAGCGACCTCATGAATAAAGCATGACGTCTACATTCCGCAGGGAAGTTGCGGAGATTTTTCCTTTCACGTATCTGCCAAGAAACTTTAGTTCGCTCAAGAGACGGGAAGCGTTCACGAAAACTCGTACGAACGCCATTCTTTACTGTTATCTTCCTGGACGTTCATCGTCATGTTCTTATTTATGCAACAAGATTGCATTCTCGAGGATCATGAGAGGCTATTTTACCCCAGAGCGGGAATTCGCAATGCGTAATGGACGCGAATGGTTTACAATTCGTCGAGATCTTCCAACACAGAAATTTGTCACCGAGAATAAATATCTTTCCCCGACATCTTCTCAAACTTCCGATACTTCCATATACGGGTCTTTTTATAAACTTTTTCTACATTTCATGATGATTAAAAATATTATCTATATCTACAAATATAATCTCAGTAATTTAACGTGCATAGTGGGCGATCTTGGAAAAATTATAACGCTTATTTAATACGGACTGATGGACGATTTGGAAAATAACAAAGACACTTTGACCTCGATCCTCGAACTGAATCATTTCGTGCAAGAGCACCGTGATTCAAGGGCCGAAAGGTGCAACCAACCGTCTGGAGTTGGACGAATTCCAACTAGATAAGTACCGCACGTTGTCAGACATGTAAAGACGCGCGACATTTTTATTGCGGAATAAATTTGAATAACATTCTGAGAAAGTGAAAAATGTTTGATGGCGATTCTCAAAGTATCTTTACAGCGGCGGGGCGGCAGTTCGTTTCGTGTGTCAAAGCGTCCGGCAACACAATCGTCGTAAAGTTCGACGTGTAATTCACGGCCCAGGTTTGTTACAAGATAAAATACGAGGTAGGCATGTGTAACTTTCAGAACGTTCTAATTTTCGACGAGGTTTTCTTTCAATTTGAAAATCGCGTTGCTATTGGTTATTTCACGGAGCAAACTTTGGGGCAATCAGAGCGACTCTTGGGAGGGAACTAACGGCACGACGATTCGTACAATGAAAATTCTGGAAAGCTTCCAGGCAGTGTATCGATTTTCGGGAGAGGAGAAGGGTGTAAGTGTCTATCTCGACAAGAAACTAGACCAGAGAGAGAGAGAGAGAGAGAAAGCGGTCTGTCGAACGTTGTGCCAGAAAACTTGCATAGATGTCAGCGACCCGTTCGAATATGAGGCAATATGTACCGCATAGGTATATACACTGCGTACAATACGTGCCCGTTTCAACTGCATGCGTTCGCACGCAGGCTGCGACGAAACATTGGTAAACGAAACATGTATGTGCGTTCCGGTTACCGCTGCATAAATTTATCCCGAGCTCCCTATGTTTTATGCAGACGTTTTATGATAACTCTGGCACATCTGCTCTCCATAGATCTTTCCTTGAACGTATCTCATAATCTGGTTGGTTACATTTCGCGGTTGATATAGACGCGAAAATATTATTTTTTCATTCTTTTCAATTAAAACATAGTTAATTCTAATTTTCAAGTCAAAGCGGGGAAAATTTGTGCAGCTCGCTCGCGGAAACAGATCTAATTTCGGATAGATTATTCCAGTTGCTAATCTAATTTTATCATAAATCAGATCGATTCTCTTCCTAAAAGCATTTATATTTTTATGCCCCCCTCCCTACACTTATGATGAATGAAAATGAACATGAAAAATACGCTCGTGTCGAGAGAAAAGAAAAGAGCAAAAGTAAGTTCTAGCAAACACACAAAAGTGACAGGAACAGAATAGAAAAACGTTACTTTTGGACCTCTTCTTACAATTAATTAATTAATTTAATTCTCCCATGTCGTTGCCAAAACAATTCAAAATTATCTGACGAAGCAGAAGTATTTGCAATTCCGTTACTGACCGCCAACACGATAGGCGTGTATTAAATCTCGAGCGTGCCGAAATCAAAGTTCTGGAATGCCTCCAGAAACTATCTCGATTTTCGGTCAGTCGAAGGTATACAAGAAACCACGTCCGAACATCGTGCCAGGGACCGAAAGCGCTGAAAACGCTCCGCGGGCGCCGCGGAGTCGTTGCATTGGTAACGCATATCGTGCTGCAGCCCCCGATATCTGAATCGCATTCGTTACGAAAGATCCGAGGCGATGTGCAGAGCGTTAGCGCGCTTTCGGAGACGGCATTCGAATTCGCTTTCGGATGCGAGCTGCAACGACGTTGACCCTGCCGCCGATGCGACGATCATATCGACGAGGGTCGTCGATCGAGCCCCGTCGATCGCGAGCGTGTGTATACCTATACATATGTATACTATTCACATACGCTGCAAGTGCACGTGCGCATGTTTCGCAAGTAACTTCATTGAGCCACGTGAGCTTTTTCTTGGCAAAACGTTATATGGCTTCCGTTTCCGTTTTTTTCTCTCTCACTTCGTTTCCGTTTTTTTTTCTCTTTCACTCGTTTCCTCGCGCACGCTCCTCTCCGTTTTCTTCATCTCCGTCCCTTTTCGAGGCCACGCTCGAAGATATAGCTCTCGAAGAAATGCTTGCCGGCAAATGTGCGTTACCTCTGTTATATTGTCTTTCTCAAAAGTGGTAATTTTATTTTATCCGCGTAACCCAGAATTTAAAGGGCGACGAACTATGATGAAGAATAATATGGAAAAGAGGATTTATCGACTTGTTTGCCCTTTTTTTCCTCGTTTCTCCGTATTACGACGTTGATGTATAAAACAAGGAATTGTTCGTGTAATTGTGCCACGCACTTTTATCATCCGGCAAGAAATGCCGCTGCTCGTTTCTCGCCATCGCTCTTAAAAGAAAGCGATATCTTACTTCCCTGCGCAAATAATGCAGTAAGAAAGATTTATCTCTCTATTAAGTAAATTAAATACGATAATAATTTCTCTTGTATACAATAATAATAGCTTAAATTATTCTGAAGCATTCGCAAATTGTTCGTGTATCCGGAACGAGTATATTTTCAGGGAAGAATATGTAATCTTCCATCTATTTATATCTCTCCATCTATCACAGTATCTCAATTTTCTCCTTCAAGCCGGTAAGAAAGCTCTTCACACCGGTACAGCGTCTCCCTTCTTTTCCCGTTAACTTCGGCTTTGCTATGGAAAGAAGGGCAACGCGGTTGCCTTTCACCAGGCCAGCCGAGGATTTTGATGGAACGGGGTGGGTCGGAAAAGAGCTGTGGGGGAGGGAAAAGAGAGCGAGGAGCGCGGGGAAGCAGTTGTTTGGAGACTAAATTGTCCTGTTTGATGTTGGTGTCTGATGTGGCCTGAAGCATCCTCAAAGAACTCCGCGTGGAAGAATATGGCTGGCTGGCGGGCTTGGGCGATGCCGATGGTAGCTCGCGAGAAGACGTTTCGCGCGCGGAGAAAGAGAGACGAGACGAGTCTACTCGCGTATATGCTCCCCTTACTCGCGCGGTTTAGACGTAATTCGTATACACGGAGGAGGCAGGGCAGTTTACAGTCTGGCTCCATTTTCACGCCATATCCCTGAGCCAAGAAACGTTACCGCCATTCTCTTTCATATACCGCTGCCTGGTAGAGGGATTCTCCACGACGCGACGGTCGATGTTCCGCTCGGGCGATTCGCGATTCCTCGGCTTCGAGGAAATCCGATTTAGTCGTCGGGCGGACGACGACGGCACGGCACGGCGCGCGGCAGCGCGAATGAGAGTGCCGTTTTATCCACGCGCTCGTCTGCCGCTCGATACAATCATCTGTGTTTGAAAAAGAGCAAATGCTTTCTCTTTCTGTCGGCGCGGAGCAAAAGTACGGAGCCTGTTATTGAGTCATGATGCTCCTTTTGAGAGCATCTTGAACGTATATTACAGCCGTTCCTGCCGAGCTAATAATTTTTCTAGTGCATGCTGATATTAATGTGTATTTCACAGATATTTCGTCTGTACTTTACGAGAATTTGAAAGATGGTATCGCCGACTTGGATTAAAGCAAACCAAACGCGAGAATTTATTTAATAAAATTTAATATAGTGTATATTATATTAGTTTTAACACCCACGTAACGCCATGTATATTTGTTTTAAATGTTATAGAAGAAAATAAAAATGTGCAGCGCGAAATGTATGTAAAATTCGCAGAACTCGGTTTCCATTTATTTAGACGAGGGATCCATGCGCTACAAGTGGAAACTTTCAGCGTGTCGGTAAAGGATTAAAATATATTTTAACGAAGGCATCCCTCTGACGCGTAAAGCGGTAGAAACAAACAAATTGCCTTAATCAAGAATGAGAAATTTATCGCATTCCGTGTTACGAAAACGAGTTGTTTGCTCAAAATTAAACGTAAACTAGATTATATTTGCGAGTTGATCCATAATTCACGCTTGAATAACATACTTAAATCCGATTCCATTCGGATTCAATTCGCATGTTGTTCCGTAATTTTTAGCAAGTATAATTAAATATCAAAAATTATATCGCAGATTTATTAAGAGATTACGTTGCCGTAATTAGTGACTATTTTGTGAAAAAGACGGATTTAAACAATGCAAGCGTACAACTATAGTACAAATATTTTGATCTCTTGTAATTCCTTGAATAGCTTTAAAAGCAACCTAAAGTCATTATGCGGAATAAGAACGAATAATTAAGTTTTCTCTTAATGTTTAATTTAAACCGAAGAAGAGAATGGGGTTTATTAATATGTTAGGCGATTTATTCTACTTATAAGAGAAACAAAAATAGATTGTTCAAGCAATAAATCGTTAATCGATCCAATGCGAACAATAAAAGAATCAAGTATAAGAAAAGTATCAAATCTGACGTCTTTTGTACAAATTAACTTTGAAAACTTCCGCTATCTCTATCAATGGAAAATCTTTACGAGCGTCATCCTCGTCGGACACAACTTTGTCTACCTCTAGCCAGTCCGTCGTCCATGTGCAATTACGACGGTTATACACACGTCTTTTCGTGAAAATCGTGTTCTCTCCGTGGAGAAACGGAGATACGTGGACACGAAATCGCGATTGCGGCAAGAGAAGGGTCGCGTTCTCGTGTAATTCGCGTTGACGTATCCATCGCCACAAGCGCGCATCGTGCAAATCGCGCGCAGTTGTTAATTTGCTTTATACCCTTAAACGGCCACGGTACGTTGCAACTTGTCGAAAAGGGCAACGGATGGAAACAGAGTTTTATAATTAGAGGCTTCCTTGCCGCGCGCGTTTATGCCCCAAACGTGTAATAACGCCGCAATCTGGATTCACAGATAAATTAACGCGTGCTTTGAGTAATGCGCGCACCGCTGTGATTATTTGAAGAACCTTTAATCTGCTAATTGTTAGATCTTCGAATGCATCGGTATATATTCAAGCTAAATCCACTGATTTTAGTGGTTTCATCATTTTATTAGTTAAAGTTATTTCTATCTATTGCTACTTTTAGAAAAATCGATAAATAATCAGATTAAAGCCAAAATAAATCTACTTCAACCAGTCAGCAATTAAGCGTATTTAATTAGAATATTCTGACACTTTTTTTAGTCATTAAAAGTTGTTATTGAAATCGCACACAGTATCGATCATTATGATCTCTTTCACTCTATCTAAAGATTAAAGGAACAGATTGTAAAAATTGCTTGAAAGTCAAATAATTAAAGAAGACAAAATCACAAGATCAATTTCTGAAAATCTTACATTAATTTAGCATCTAACGTCTTTGATAGGTAATAAATGATCAAACAAGCTGTGGTAAATTTAAAAGCACAACTTTGGCCAGGCACAAGTTATTCGAATCGGTCATTTCGTACGCGTAACAACCCAGTAACATTTACGCGGTGGGTAAAGGGAGCGTGCAAATCGTGCACAACCATTAACCCTGTTTCCATCTGGGCAGTACGTTTTGCAGTAAAACTCGTAGTTGAGATAGCAAGCTGTGCCGTGCTCTCCGCACGTGTGTGAGTACGTGCACACGGGTGGATAGGTGCGTGTTGTTCGTGCGCTTGCGACTGGACCCTGCACGAGTGCACCTAAATCCGTGATTGTGGCGAGAAGGCTTAACGTTTTCGCTCTTAAATGATACGAACGGGACAACGCCGTGTCTCCGCTTGTATTCCAGCGCGTTTTACTCGCGTAGAATCGTATGCACTCTCACCTCGCTCCATTTATCGGTCTCCCACATCGGGCAGGACACGGTGTTGCAGGTCTCCTGAATGCGCGGTTTGTGCGTGCTGCTACACTTGTGGTCGGTCAGCTGTAATGACAAGGATTTAATATCATTATTAAAATTTAATATATTATCGCTACAATTTTAATAATTAGATGTGAGACTTTAATACAAGTGTACAAAAGTAAAATATCAGAAAACACAGAAATGAGATATTTCTCGTTGCGAATATTATACGGCGAGGTATCGACAATTACAGAATTATTCATAAGTCTTTATGAATTAATAAAGATGAGAATTCAATCGTATCTCAGAAATTTAATTTCGCAGATCATCAAGATATTTGTCGCTAATATTTAAAAAAAAATGTAACAGAAAAGTTTCGTTAGGGAAAAGTCAGTCGTAAATATTCTGCATAAATTCTCGAAAGATGTCTGAAGCTGTAGGCTGCGTAGGACGTCCTGCATGTATGAAATATGAACGTACACCGCCTATACGTACGTTATGTACGTGTGCGTGAAAGCTGTCGGACGGGGGAGGTTTTACGCGCGGTGAGCGACGACGTGTACTCGCGAGGAGAGCAAGCTCCTCGAGTTTAAACGAACCGAACTGGGTTAGGGATCGCGGGATCTTCTTCCGTAGACCGTCGAGAAGCGGGACAGGGCTGCGTATGTAAATGCGACTCGCAGACAAGTACGAAAGTACGGCATAAAATTCCCTGAGATGAGAGGAATGGTTAACGTTCCGTCCGCGCGGAAGCGCGACGGAATTACGGCCGTGTCTAACGTCAGTGGCGAAATGTGAAAAATGTGGCGTTTTATCGTGTGCACGCGTAACGCTGATTCCGTCGCGCCTGGCAGATTTATTCCAGAAAGATTTATTTGTCTTTACACCGTAAAAAGCGTCGACACCCTCTCTGGGGGTGGGCAGACGCAAACACACCCCACGGGATTTTCGAAACAGAGTTACCGTCGGCATGTACTGTATCGATTTCTCGTATCGTTTGGACAAATATGTATAAACAATTTAATTATGATATCTCAAGCTTTGAGCGCTTTGCATGAATGACGTTTATGAGAAGTCTCATCCCTCTCTCCCGATAATAGATTCTTTAATAATTAGGGAGAAGAGATGGATATATATAAAATTAATAGTATATTCATTGAATGAAATAATAAAGAGCAATAACAACGGTGTGAATAACAGTTTGTTAAATTTAAGACAAATGCCAATAATATCGACAGCTAGGACTATTCCACAATGTGAAATGTTGAAACACGGTTGAAATTCGAGCGTAGCTGTATACGTTTCATTTCGCGTTATTAAGAGATAAGTAATATCTCGAACTCCACCGAGATCATCATAGAGTCTAGGAGAAAACTCGACTAAACGAAAACTTCATTATTGAAGAGCCTTTCTCTCTCTCGGATTTACCTTCGTGGTTTCGTTCCCGTTCTCCTCGGTACAGAAGACGGACCTCGTTCGCGAACCGCCGCCGCAGCTCGCGCTGCACGCACTCCATTCTCCGTTCATCCACCTGGAAAAGATTGAGAAAGGAAGTTCGCTCAAGGTGTGCATATCACCAGGAATATCTTATAACGAGATTAAGTTTGTTACGAAGTTACGCGGCCGCATTCGCAAAATTGCGCGTGCCAATGATTAACATTTCACCTTCGTCGGCGGAGGAAAAAAAAGCACGATAACGGCAACGGTCCTTACGGTTATTTAAAGTCGGTGTAAAAAATGAACGTGCCGCGTCAACGTCGACGGATGTAAAGTTTATGATCCGAGGATGGCGACATGCTGCTTGAAACGCGCGCGTTTAAAATGCGGCGGGCGCTCTCATCGATACGTTTCTCGTTCTTTTACATCGGTGGATACGTTCATTTTTCACGTTCGGTATACCCGTGGGTTGTCCGAGTTCCAAAACATGAAATAGAACCTCGCATGCGGCACTGCCAAAATCTCGCCGCCGCACTCGCTCCCTCCATTTTCCATTCGTAACAATGCGGAATTGTTCATTCCGTAATACGACACAATGTTTGCGTCAGTTATACACGCTGAACGTGAAGGGTAACGCGGCAAAACTTCAAACACACGTATATGTAAAATAAAATAGTCCCTCCAAGATACGTATACATTTTCTATTTCAATGTGAAAATAATCATCCCGAAAGATGTTTTATATCAATCTCACTTTTTCCACAAATAACGCATTTCGCGTTTCTTTTATCTCGTTGGAAGCTTTTTCGATTTACGACGTTGTGAAAATTTCCGCAGTATCATTCATCGAATAAATGGTATAGAAATAGCTTCGCTTTTGACGGTGGATATTTTGATTCTAAAATGCCAAAGCGTTTCTCTATTAAAACTCACGACTGATATCTTTGATAGTTTCCCCAGCCTCAACATATCGGCGGGAGAGAAGATACCGATTTGCTGGGCATTTACAAAGTAATCCGGGTGGAGTGCCTTCCATCGACGTAACGGGCTTTTTATGAAACTGTCAAAGTCACTCTCGGCATTTTTCATGCACGACGCCGTAAAAATGTTCCGTGTACGAGCGATTGCGCTAAATGACAAAGTGAAACGGTAAACTCTCTCGCCCATGTCTCTGGGTTTACGTAGCGGGATATCGATCATCGATTATACCGCCGACCTTGCCGATCTCGCCGAGCCTCGACATTCTTTCCATCGTGATCTTCAAAGTCATCTTTGATGCGTTCAATTTCCGGTGGCAAAGCCGCGCACGCATTAGATATAAGGATGTTCGGTGCGGAGAAGCCACGTGAACGCCAAGTGATCCCCGAGATTCGAAATTAATTACCGTCAGTCTTTTCAATTTTTCACCCCCTATACGCGTGTCTGTTCCCCAAAATTGCACCCGACGACGGACTACCGTGTCGTGTCGACGCGCTACTTTTGACTTTATAATTAAGATCCGTTCACGGCCTAACACGTGTTACCAATATCCGCAATGAATTCATAATGTATATATGTGTCAACATGGCTATATCTCGCGGATTTTCCCCGATAAGCCATCTACCGTAGTGCTTGCTTATGAAACTCATTATAAAACACGTCTCTTGCCTGCGTCTTTTAATATATAAACATAAATTATATCATGCATTATCGCAAGTATCGTAATACCAAGAACAAAACCAAGAATTCATTGTAATTATTATTTCTGTAATATATTTTTCTATAATATACGAGATCTGAGCTATCGCTATCTCCCGCTTGAATACCATGCTAGATAGACAATTGAATTTTGATAAGCATTCATGATTCGCGGTCGGATGTATATGGAGATCGCTTAAGCCTCAGCGGTAAATAACCAGGGGATAAGTCGTAATGTGCGATTAAATCATAACTTCCGGATTGCTATACCTCAAAGCGCGGTTGCGGCTTTTCACGGCGGTCGGAGTTCCGTTCCTCTCTGGGGAGGGAAAGGTGGGCCCCCCGTTTAGTCGGTTTCAGTCGAACTAAATTCAAACTAAACTCGCGGCCACTCTAATCAAGCATTGACCGATTCGCAGCCGTTGACCGATTCGCTGGGCGATCGATGCCGCGCTGCTAATTTATCAACGGAAACGGCTCATCGACGGTAATCGCGGGTCCGCGATAATCGTCTTGTCGCGCTACAGACGCCCATCTTGATCGTTAAACGATACGATCCGATTAGTGACACTGTCGTCGCAGGCACGCGTATCCGGCAATTTTCTCGCGTTCTCGCCGATCGATTTGATCGAGTGACGTGAGATAGATCGAGTGAGATATATTACAGCGCGCGAGAACCGTCCGCTCGACGAAACGAGCTAATACGTCTCCCAAACGCAATTTTACCACGTGCAACTGGCGCCTGTTACACAGCACGATTTCTGCTAATTTCTCGCCGAGTAAAAGCTCGCGATCTGACCGTTTAAAAAACACAGCATTCTCCATTACTTTGCTTTTAGTCGCAAACCCAAAAGCAATTGTTTGTGGAACAGCGGCAAAAGACAATCGGCAAGGGTTTGGTCGATCGTCCCGCCGAATATATATCGAGCCGTGAATTCGAACACAAAGAAAAGAGATTCTGTATACCGGACGGCAAACTTTCGACTCCACGACTTCCATCCATAGTGTCCGCTGGATCCAGAGAGAGAATAGTTTGCGGGAGTTTTTGTCCGGGAGTCCCCGTCGACTCGCGGCGCAGTATCTCGTCGTTTGTCGGACGATTTCCATCGCGAAAACTCGCTTTAAATCGCAGTCTCGCAACCCTTCCGCGAAACGGAAGAGAAATATTGTTGCAGGAACAAAGATCGCTCGCATACCGAGTACCACTCTTCAATTTCTCGCTCGCTCCTCGCTTACTTTCTTGAAAATCCCGAGATATCGTACGAGAAATGCGATTTGTTCGCGAGTTAATGCGAGATGTGGAGAAAGTAACATTTTTTTTTCTACATAAACGGGGAATGGATATTTTATTGTTCGGCGGGGCGAAATCGCGCGCGTGCAGTTCGCGGGGTGAGGCACCTATAATATCTACCTCTCAATTGTACACGCGAGTGTGTGGCCTGACGTTTCTTTGACGTATAGAACGTGCATGCAGTTCTACCGTAGATAGTTTAGTCTGTCCGAAAGTACTCACTTCGTTGTGCAAGGGTGCGTGTTGCACGGCATTACGGGCTTCACCGAAGGTCTGCTGTTTGCATCGCAATAGCTGTCCTCCACGACGCTCTCGTCGGCCGATTTGCACACCGCCATCCCTATCTTGAAACCTATTAGCGCAAAAACGTGATCGGCAAATTAGCCCTCCAATTTGACGGCGAACGTTCATGCAAATAATGCTCGTGAATTTCACTCGTTATCTTCTTGTTCAACGACGTGCCTTTTTTTTAGCTCTTGAAACAGTTACATAATATACATTTAGGAATTATTGAATATAATAAAAAAAATCTCAAATGTTTGAGAAATACTCCTCGAATTATAAGAGAGAGAATCATAGTTTGACATATCTTTGTGTATAAATTAAATAAATATATGGATACTTCGGAGATGATACCTTCGAAAATCGACAAACTTTCGCATAACATTGAGTTACTTTGTTCATGTAATTGTTTGCATAGGGAAATATGGCTAAATTAATTCAGTAATTACCGACCTCCACCGCAGGACTTGGAACAGGCGGATATCGATTCCAAACTCCAGGAGTATCGCGATTGGCAGCTTGATCCATTCCCTCCGCACACGCCACACGCATCTGTGTTCTTGTTACTACCAACTCGAAGGTCGCAACCAACCTTCTGCAACAGAAATCCACGCTCGATTAATGAAACACGTCTTCCATATAATGGGTTTCAGCCGCGGTTGTCGTTATTACTTCCCAACACATTGCCAGAGACAAATAATATTGCCTTAAAGAATCGTTAAGAACACGGTTATTTCTGTTCTGCCATTTTGTGATTAGTCATTGATAAAAGAGTGATGATAACGGCAATTAAAAATGTTACTGGCATTTTAAGTAAAATCAAAATTAATAAATCAAAATTATTATCTTTGCATGAATTGAAAGAATTTCAAGAATTTGATTGTGTGAGAGAAAGGAAGAAAGATTGTAGATTTTCTCTCGTTTGTCCAAAGTTCTGCCAGCAAGTATTAACAAATTGTCGCTCGGCGCCGAATACAAAAATTTTTACAGAATTTTATTGCCGATTCAGAAGTCGCATCGCACTTATATCGATTTACTGTTTACGTGACAGGAAATTTTTCCCTGTTACGGCTCTGGTTGAAGCTGAAAGAGTTTCGCAGTATCGGCGGCATCCCGGACACATTAAGAACGTTGACGAATGCCGGCGCGTCATCGGGATTCATGCGAGAACGGGAAACGTCCTGCGAAAATTCCGGATCTTTGAGGTGGAGAAGATGGTGCTGCGGAGGGAGCTGGAGGAGGTGAGAGCTGACGTCGATTCGTGACCTGGCTCGGACGGCAAACTGATTTGTCATTCAGGTTGCATGGAGGTTTGCTCGGAGGTCGGGGAGTACATTATTCATCCCTTATCCTGGGCGAGAAGAGTGAAGCAAACTGGAAGGCGAAGGCGGCGCGAGCGAAGGTGGGACGCGCCTCGGTGATGCCGGGAGAGTAAAAAGGAGAGGGACGTGAGGCTAACGAGAGGGATCTCCCTCGTACGATCAACTGCGGTGGCGCCGAGATAATCCGAGATTTCGTCGCAGTGACCTGCGACGCGAATAAATCGTTCGTTCCAATTACCTACGCGCTTAAACTTCCGGAGTCGGCAAATCCGAGAAGACACGCGTCTGATGTTCGACGGCACGAGAGTGGAAAACGAGGAAATAGTAAAGTCAATACAGAACGTGATTCATGATTGCCCCGTTTGTCTTCCCTATATATAACACGCGAATGTCTGAGAACAGTCATTATATAGTCTGCTATTTTGGCGTCTTGATTTAATTATATATTTGTGCGCGTCGAGATACGATCATTTTAAACTTGATTGAGGATGACATTTTTTAAATCATTTATTTATAAATGCAATTTATGCAATTACACGTTCTTCCCGTTTAGCTTATGAGATAGTTATAAGCGCTGCTTTTCTTAGTTGCTATAATATCGAATCGCACAAATTATCCATCCGCTATGATGCATTCATATCTTCTTTTATACATACGATTTCGTGTAACGATGTCGTTTAATGAGAGCTAGACATTGCCGGGCGAAAATTGCACGCTAAATTCGGTACGGCGTGCGCGCGGCACGACGGTCTCCATTTCGGTCCAATTGATCGTTCGATTTGGCTGCAGAATCGAAATCGGGCTCGATTATCGTTCAAGTTTCAAACGCTCTGCGAAATACTTCCATTAAACATTGGTGATCGTCATTCGGCGAATTGCGGCCGTTACGAGCGTAGTTTTATTCCGTGCACCCCAATGCAGAAGCCAGTTTACGTAGATACTTTATTTCTACGTTTTCGAAACGAGAGATTCGGCTCCCTAATAGCCGCGGTCGGCTTCACGCATCGAGAACGCTACACTAACGCGAGAGTGAAAATTGGCAAGAGAATGGGGGTGCTGGACAAAGCGGATTGACATATTCTCGCCGGCTAGCATAAACGGAAGAAATACGTTCTAATGTATACTGCCATAAAATCCAATCTTCTGCAAATAGCATAATCGTGAGAATATGTTTTCCTCCTTCTAAGATAGCTATATGTAGTCCTAATTAATCTGTTAATCAAAACTTTTAATTTACGATTGCTCTTGAAATAATAAATAATAATATTATTGTTAATTATTTATTGGCGAAGTAAAGTATCTCTAATTTAATATAAATTATAATAAAATAATGTTAGTAATATTAAAATAATTTATAAACAATATAATAATATTAAATAATAATATTAATTTAATGAATAATTCAATATACAGCAACGAAAATAGTTCAGCTTATATAACTGTAATTTCTTTTTCATTTTATCCGCCACCGCGAAGATAATTCATGAGAGAAACGGAAAAGCTGGAGGATCAACGTTCACCGGATAGGACGGACGGCTGGCATCCGGTAGACCTGGGATTTGCCGAAATTTAATTTCATACGAGAATGAATTTGTTTCGCACTTTCTCTCCGTCGTATATATGACGACAGGATCGAGAACGAGATATCTTAATGGACACGTATGTCTCTTTATGTAAAAGACACGGCACACGCGGAGATGTGCACCAGATTAGGTTTACTTTCGCGAAAGTGAAAATCAATGATGGGGCCCCGATAATTGAAAGATAGGGGTCATCGAAGCAACCCATTATTTCTGTAGGTAAACAAGACGGGAGAAAACGAGAATTCCTCTGGGCGTGAGAAATGAAATATCGCGCGTCTTAATGGTACTCTGCGACCCTCCTCTGGGCACAAATAACCGCTGTAATACGTGACGGCGAAAAATAATAAAGTTGGTGTTATTGCACCATTTATACATACAAATTGCTGTTATTAAAAAATATGCTATTACTCAAGATTATATCGTGTGTTTAATATCAACGATAAGAGAGAGAGAGCATAATTTTGGAAGAATATTTTCAGATCAACATTACGTGATTTAAACAGTCCAAGTTATTTTATATATCAATGTAACGGAACATCATCAAAGACTTTTATTTCGTGTTAAAGTTCATCAAGGAAACTTTATTACAAAAGAGATTTGCAGAAAAATAAGACAATACTTTTTAGTACTTCTCCGAGGAATGCTTACAAATTCGAAATCGATTACCGAGCCAAAACACTCTCTATTCAGATTGAAATATCAGAGAGATTAGCAAGAACGATAATTGCTAATGTCTCGCGATTTTCCATACCGTAGCGATTTCGTTACGCAAATTTGACTGGCATTCAATTATTCGGCCTCGACATTCTATTCGATGTTCCATGTACCTTTCTGGTCCTTAGCACCCCCGCTGTCGCTATCCCATTAGGATACCACCCAGCCTTTTCTACCAGCCTCGCACCATCGACATTTCCCCGCCATCGTGTCTCACCTTCCTTTCCCACTGCACTCGTTTCTACCTTTTAACATAGTTTTCTCGAGAATAGGATTTACAGAATGGAGGAAGGGGTGCTTAACCCCCGGGCACTTTATTCCCCTTCGTGTTTTCACTGGCACGATGAAATTTATTGTGTACCTGTCCAGGACTACACAGCTCGGGGATTCAATATGTACTTATCATACATCTATTTTCTATTATGCAGGGCGCGTTTTCTTGTCCAACTTTAGATATCGAGGATAATCCGAGAGGAAGGGCTCATTTCAATTTTGGAACATCAATTACTTCCGAGATAAGCAACTGAAAATAGAGAATTAGGTTTCAGAAGAGAAAAGAAGGAACCGGGCGAAAACTAGAAGATGGAGTAGAAAGAAATGGGCAATGGACTCCGAGTAGCAAATTTTTGCCTCGCGTGGTTACTTTCTTCTCCCTTCTTCTTACTCTACGGCATTAATCATGGTCAAAATCTTTTCAGAAAATAGCATTTTGACCGAAAGTTAAGAACAAACTTTAATAAGATACTTCAGCATACTTCGTTTAAAGAGTACTTTTTGTCTCATATTTATTTTAAGTATTCTCTTAGTTTCTTACAGTTTAATAAGAATGAGAAAACTATCTGCCATATATTTCTAAAGGATAATTTTTTTTTTTACTAAAAAGGAGTAGTAATGCTTAATATGATTTTGATAACAATATACAAAATTGGCAGCACGTAATATTCGTTTTTCATAGGCGACGCGAATATAAATTGATATATTTTGCATCTTGGCTGGAGAATCAAATTTGCTTGCAGCGAAACAGTCAAAACTATATAGAAAGAGGTTTTAATTTAGACTTGACGAAAAATGTCGAAGGAACGCGGTCGAAAAGTGCTAATATAATACGTTATCCCGGAACACATAGGAAGAAGAACGCTGATGCCATCGCCGCAATTTTCGATTGATGTAATTTCTGAAAATTCGCTGTTCGCGCATCACAACGGGGGAACGGCGTAATAATTTTTTTCGCCCTGAAGATACATTTTAACGAGTGCGCGACGTAATGAAAAAGCTCGACGCGTCCATCGGGCGTGCCCTGCACAACGAAAGCGGGGGGACTCGGCACTTTTAATAACGCAAAGCCAGTTTGCGTTTACTGGAGTTTGCTTAATGCTTAATTACGTGGACTTCTCTGCTGATTAGATATTGTCCCCGCGACTGCGTCGCCCGACGTTGCCATTATGAGAATTCGTTAATTATTTCCCGGCATACCGCGAGCGCGCTTTTCCCAGCGGTATTGTTAATCCGATTTCTTTCTGGTTGTTTTGCGGTATCACGAGTCTCATTTAATTTAGGATCAAACAATTAAGATTATAATGCTATAGGTCGAGGTCGCGCGCTATACTTCTTGGGCGACTAAAATATAGAGAGATGTAAGATATACGATTTGCGAGGTTTAAATTTACACGATAGATGAAATAATCTTAAAATAATTTCTTATAATTTAACGTGATAATAATAGTTTAATTCGCATCATAAACTGACTAAATTTGAGTTAACTATGTAAACATTGTAAACGGACAGATCGTGCACGGAATATAATTAAATATCCGACTGTGTAGTATATTTAAGAATACTGCTTAATTAAAATCTCATTAATAATTATTAAGAAAGTATACACTTCTTAAAATATAGTTTTCTTCATTAGATAAAATGATCTGATAAAGAACGCGCGCAACGTTATTGTACAATAATACTGGCTGATTATCTCACGTTACGCTTTAGGAATATACGGTGTTTGCATACATGCACCATCTGCATATACACGTGTGACGTTGATCAAATTAAGTTAATGGACGATGAGATCGGGCTTCTCGACGCGCCCATGTTAAATATTAGCAGAAGACTGACCTGGCTGCTTCGTTACGTTAAGTTTTCTCAACGCGATGCGCGGAGCGTGCTGGCGTCGCGTCGTGGCGATGGCGGAAAGCAACGAGTTGCGAATACGTTTAAGGCACTACCTCGGTACATGCCGCCTACGCGCCGACGACATTCGCGCGAATCTCTTCTCCGACCCCGTAGTTTCTCTCTACTAACTCCAGAAGTTTCATCTTACAAAGTTTCGACAAGAGACGTGGCAATTGCGGTTAAATTCTTAAGTAACGCCTTCAGTTTAATCCTCGGGCTTAAGACTAGCTCCGTCAAAGTATTTAAGAACCCTGCTTTTATCTACTTAATTAATAATTTGTCAAATTCTTTCTGAATCTTACTTATTGACTAGTAAAGGGAAAAAAGTATTTAAAAAAAACCAGAAGCACCACGTGTACAGAAATAACTCTAATATTATCGCTCTTTACTTTCAGCTGCTCTGTTCTTTGATTAATTTAAAATCAACTTTTCATATTGAATATATTATCAATAATTTAATATAATTTGTACGTACGTTAATATAATTAATTTCAAATACAGCTTTTATGCACATGTAAAGGTTATACTCCAATTTATTGTTCCAGGCAACGTTTTGGGGAATATTGCTCAGCTCACACGCGACTCTTGATTAATTAATTGAGTAATTATTCGATCAAAATTACAGATCGGATTATATCGATGTTCAAAACGCGGTGACCAAACTAATGATGAATTTAATATGTAAATTCCCAAGGTACTAAGCAAATCGCGATCCATCGATTTAACAATGCGAACGAGTAGTTAAATGGATTAATAAATCAAATTGTTATTATGATTCAAACATCATTACTTCGAATTATTTACGCGTTTCAGATGCATTTCCATATATCTAGATAATCGATCCGTACTACTCGATATACTTGCACATGGAAAAACATAGTGTTTTCTAGTAGTCAAACTATATATTTTCAACTTTATATTATTTATTTGCAAACATGCTTTTTTAACAACCGATTGTTTCTTAATAATTAATACAACTATCTCGCGTGAAAATATAAACAACGCATCGAGATTACTGGCCTTAATGCGCCTCGTTATCAGCTAAATTACGGTAAAATTAATGGAATGTAAGTATATCGCTATATTTCGATAATTAACGAGTAAAGGCCTTCACGTGTTGATCGACCGACAATTTATAGTGACTGACAAGCGGCGCACTGTACCTATCGCTTAATGCTCCTCGCATCTAATATACTGCGGTCTGCACGTGACAGTTCCATGGTTTCCGATAATGCCGCGGTTAAGAATCGATAATTATCCTCTTATTAGAATCAAGAGAGTCAAAGAATAGATGATCACTTTTGGCGATAATACTTTTATGGGGAACGTTCAATTGCAGTCTTAAATTATAATATCTTTCCGGTACATGAGGAAATAAGAATATATATTAATAGAGGTTAATTTCTAATATATAAATTCAACTATCTGTTCTTTTCGTCTTATTATACTCTACGTAAATTGAATTGTTTAAGAAATACAAATGATAAATAATATTAAGGCAATTTTTATATTAATTTTTATTTTAATTATCAATAAGAATGTCGTTCGCTTTGATTATTTTTTAGAAGAATATATAATATCTAATTTATGCATTTATGTCCGATGCCGTTTATGAAGTAGATGCTATATTCTCTCTCACATATAATACCGCATTGTGATGGACGTTCGAGAGCATCGGGATAAAGAGTCGAGTACGGTTGGTTTTCAATTCAAGCGTCGGATCAATCACGGGTCACAATAAGCGTAGAATAATGACGTCACGGACCCAGCTCAATCCACCTGTCTATGCTAAAGCGTAAGATCTCAAAAATATGATAATCCTGATTTTTCCATATTGATTTCAATACTTTAGTTGGTAATATTAGACATTTGTAGATAAAATATTGTTATTTAATCATAACTGATGTATTTCAAATGTGTTATGCATTATACTCAAATTTTCCATAAAACATTTTTTTTTAGAAACGTTAAAAGAAATGTACTGTTTTAAAAACCAATAATATAGTGCCCCAGAATTGGAGATATATACATTCTATATGCAAAAAAGATAAACTCGGTTATCTCGATTTCTCGACATATCTATTATTATCCACGAATCTAGATTGTCTTTATTTATAAATTTAGATAGTCAAGTCTGTCGACCACAGATTTTGCAAAGCGTCTTCAAATTTTATCGGCAGAAATGCAGCAGAATTTGCTAGCAGAATATTGTAGAAGATTGACTATAAAAACCACTATTCAACTGCCATTTTGGGTAACCATCTAAATGTTTCAGTTTAAAGAATTTTGTTTAAATAATTCCGAAATGATAGATTCTGCTCAGACTCCGTTGGCAATCTACTGTCGGATTACTTCGATACGCTCTGCTGGCAGAATACAAGTTTAATGCGGATGCAGTTGATGTCAATCTGCCGCAATATTGTGTTTGAATTTGCTGGCAAACCGCTGGAATACTAGTAGCATTTTGTTTGCTGAGAATTCTGAGAATAATGCAGATTATATAACATTTAATTGAATATTGTTTAACAGTTAGTTTTGCAAAAGCGCTCTGTTAGAAATGACGAAATATGCCGAGTATCTTATCTCTCTCGACCAAAAGCCGTCTATGACGATATAAAGAAATTTCACTCACCATACACTCGCCGTCTATGCACACGTCTGTGCCCTCCGCGTAACATCTCGTGCCATCCTCCACCTTATCCGCTAGTTGCACCACTATCGTCTCGTCGCTGTCGAATTGCAGGCTATCTGTGGAATCGCGCGGCATCGTCTTCTCGCTCAACGGCACTTCCTGCCGCGACCGTCTAATGCCGTTCTCGAGAGTCTGCTCGCCGCGACAGATCAAAGCGCACGGCCTAGCCGGATCGTAATGGGGATACCATTTGAGCAGTTGCCCGCTGTATGGCACATTGTTGAAGGCGGCGCATTGTGCCGCGCGAAAATCGTCCGATTTCTCGCAGGGCTGAAATCATAGAAAGGAGAATCCGTTGTCAGGCACCGGGCTCATTAAACGCTTCTATACGACGTCGTTACGTCACTACAAGTGTCTTCGAGAAACCGTCGCTTCGCGGCGACGAGCGACCTAAGTTTTTAGCATCAAGGACTTGTTCATATAAGAATCTTATTTTTGGTTCATAAAGTGTGCTACCTCGGTTTGGCAATCGGTTTTTTTTTTCTGAACAACAGTTTGATGACAAGCTGTCATTGTGTTAATTTCAAATATGAAATATAACTTAGCAATATCGATTATAACAAATTCATTTTCCAATTCTCTCCTCGTCCTTCATTGAAGTTCTTTTAATTACAAAAAGAATATTTTCTCGTCTCAATGATAATTCTGTTAATATATAATAAAAATATTTTGTTATACGGATTCACGTAGAAGTTACTGCATGGAGAACAAAGTTTCCCAATTCCCAGGGATAGCTAATTAGAGCAAAATTATATTCCATTTATACTTCTCGAACTCGAGCTTGAGATAGCGAATCCAAAGTGAAGGATCGACGCCTAAGAGCCTAGAGTTACCATCGCAAAAGTGCCCGCTAATTATCGTTATAATTAACCATTCCATAGTCGGACCGCGATATCTCTGGGGTATTTCTATCGACATTTTCGCCTCTGTGAGTTTACCTCACTTCTCGCAAAGTTAACGAGCAATGTAAGTTTGCCATGGAGAAACGTTCATTATCTTCCAACCCCTTGTCTTCTTACCTATCTTATTCGCATTGTATTTTTCGTTTCTCATTACAGTGACAAGAGGTTGCACCAATTCCCGAAATTCGATTCAATGATATTTGAACGTAACAATCCGAAATATCACTTTACCACAATAATTATTTTATTATTCTACACGAATTAAGCTATTACTTTCACAATATAATTGTAACGAGATTCATCATCATTATCATTATTATTGATAGGTATAATATAATATATATTTTATTATTAAACCAGAAATTATATTACATAGTGTTAATGTAATATAAGTAATTTTTATGCTATATTACAATGTATCACGCAATTTATACATGTAATCAGTGATGGATTATCAATTAGGTATATTAATCTCACATTTAACTCTTTATACATAAAAGCACCATAAAGTAGAAAACTCTGATGCTCATTAAAATAAAATTCTTATTTAAAACTCTTCAGAGATTCTTTAGTAACAACAATACCTCTAAATAAGATAAAGGCACATATATAGAAAGACACATATAGTAAGATTATTACATCGTTATCCATATATATTCTCGTATATTTGTTATTTCAGATTACATTGGAATATGGATTACGTTGAAGTAAATAATCGCGATTAACTTCGCTTCTCAATGAGAGAATTAATTGCGGTCTGTTACATGCCGGGGCAAACTTTTGGTATAAACAACGCCGAATCGTATTTCGCTGCCGCCGCCGCTGCCGCCGTGTATGATAATTATTCGCGGCGTCACACGACGCGCGTCAACTCTGTCCGCGGTAATTATTAAATTCGATGGAAAATATGTAGGTGCGAAATACGCACGACGCGGCGCGGGCCGACCACGTGAAATTTACACGTTACGGGTTCAATATGACCGGCTGCGCAGCAGCTCCGGTCCGAGCGACACGGACGGCGAGGATAATGTAGCTAAACATTCGCCGCTACCATTGTTAGGAACAGTGTTTGTTGTAATGAATTTGCTGGCAGCGCAGTAATTAATTAGCGCGGATCGGCCACCGCAGAGTTCAGTTTCAATTGGGTCGACGTATATTCCGACGATATGCTGAGTTTACGCGCAACATAACGTTCCCGTAAGATATCTACTCGATAACAACGAATCATTTTTGCGAGAGCAAAACTAGAATAACGCTCTCAAACGCACTCATACGAGTATTTACTAGTACTTTTACATCTCAATATTTAACTTCACTTCTTAATTTAAGATATCAATCGGTTATTCCGTGAAAGGATCTTCCGTAAATTTAATTTCGCAAATTTAATTCATCTTTGATGTTCTCACCAATCCGAATTCTTGCAAATCGGGAAATTATGCGATGCAAAGAGAGGCGTAGCTGGTAGTTTCAGACCGTCGCTATTACTACTACCGCTGTTTCCTTCGGTCTTGATTACTACTAGCTCGCACGAACGTGACAATCCGCAGCTTGCTGAGTTAGTCTGTCGTGTTATAGAGAGATGATATATAAAACAGTTTGTAGTTATGAAGCGCAATAACCTTCTGAGACATTTCTCTCTTTATTGTTATAGCTATCGCAATTACTTTTAGCATGATTACATATGTTACGTGCATACAAAAGTAGTTTCTATCAAAATCAGAAGTATCAGATTAAAGAAATAATTTTAGTTATTTATGGTATAAGTAACAGAAAAAATAAGAAAGAGAGTAAGCTTATTTTAGTTTATATTATATTACAAAGTTGCTCGTATTGTTTTATATGATATTGAGAAAATATACTTACTATAAATATATTAAAGATTTGCATTCAATGTGCTTTTAAATAATTTGGATATCAAAAAATAATCAGCAAAAAAGAGTGACAAAAATTTGTGTTATCTTAAAGAGATAAATATACGGTATAGATTATTTATTTTACTGCTGCGCAACGCGCAATCAAATATACAATTCATTGAAAACGAAAGTAAAAGAAAGTGAATGCGAAATGTATCTTAAATACGTTTTTAGCTCGAAAAATTGTCTCCATTCAAATTTTTCTTCTTTCTCTCTCTCTCTCTCTCTCTCTCTCTCTCTTTCCATGAGTAAACGACATCACCAATTAATCATCTTTTTCTGGTGCAGATTTACATAGAGGAGCATTATTCTGCTATATAAGTGTAGACACGACCCCCGGGCATCCTGAATTCTTAATTTTCCGTCGAATTATTCATTCACAGAAGCTTGCCCGATATGAGATAGCCGGAAGAGGATAAAGGGCACAGATATTATTATATATTCATTAACACGAGAGATATAGAAATGCGAATATTCTTCAAATATCAAATAAATATGTTTCAATTTATGTTAATAATATTTTCAAAAAATTCTCGGAAGATTATTTAAATGATAAACAATTGTTATAGACAAACTTATATTATAGATAAACTTTGACTCGTAAAAGATTTTCCCAACTTATCTCCCTTCATCTCTTAGAACAAAACATTAGTTTACGACGTTTATGCGAAATAACCATAATTAATTTGTTATTATAGATAGAACTTTTATTCTTCATCTTCCAGATTTTATAAATATTTTTAATTTTCGGACACAAAAGAATTCGAAGTCAAAACATTTATTTAACAATATAAAGTTAATTAATCATCCAATTCTATTTCTCTCCTTGCTCTTTATTCATATTTTATATATATTTCATTGCATTTTTTTTAGAGAATACGAAAGTTTAAGCAATACATTTATTTTCTCAAAACAGCACCATTATTCATACGCTGTTTGAGGAGATTTAATGAAATCCTTTAATTAAAGCGTTACTAATTATTTCGAATGCTAGAGAGAAAGTTATACGTATTACGATGTTTAATTCGGAAAAGAGTTTCGTCGAGTAATTACGTGGTTTACTTCTCAAGATAACATGTACCGAGATCGACTCGCTCTACGGACTGCAATATTGGGATACATGCACTCTTCGCGGGATCGGCTACGAAGTAGGACCGGAGGAAGAAACTAGGCGAAGCGCCGAAATCTGTTGGGAACCGCGGAAGCCGCAGCGCGGAGTTCGAGCGCTCCTTAACAAGGAATCTCAACTACTCATTACGCAAAAGCGTTTCTACATCCAACACTCTTGCGCCGATGGAAATACCCATGGGGCATTCGCCAGACGTTTCAGCCGATTACGAAACCCCGTGTACTCCGGGAACAATGGATAATACCTTTCGCGCAACACCACAGCGACAACTTACTTCGTCCTTAAATTGACGATACGGGGGTAGACGCGGCGAAGGCTCTAACATCGTAAGTTTTAAGTTCGGGAGAATTAGTTCCACCCCAATTATATCAACACTTGAACGTATAACGATAATACGGATAAACAATTGTCGATATCTCAGACTAATTTACTTGAAAGCTACTCATTACTTTTCATAAAGTTACTTATTAATAAGTAAATTGAAGTTTTATACTTATTAAAATAAAGAAATATTTCATCAAAATATATATCTTGAGAATTAATTACCTCAGTATCCGCTGGTTTTTTGCAATTATACATGAAATATTAATAATATAGTTTTAATTGCTTTTAATTAATTAATTTACTATATAGGTAACACTTGTCAATTAGCAGCTGATCATTCAATTTGTAAGGAGTATTTTTACTTGTATATTTCTACTTATTTGTACGGCTTTGCTGTATATCGTACTATTGTCTATTAACGTCTACACACAGATATTTTGTTGGAAAGAACTCAAGAATGCGTGGAGCGTATGTGCGTTGCGTGCGGTTATACAAATTTCCGAATTCTGATGTTTACAAAATATCAATTTGCCGACGCGCCGCCAATAAACCGTGTACAAATCGAACGCGCGACATTTCGCCTATTTGCTATACGAAGTCAGCGTTCGGTAATTCAAATAGTTGATGAATATTTATTAAATTATATTTATCTGAATTTTTCGTTCTGCTTCTATCCAATGTATAAAAATTGCGTGGAACCACGAACAGGTGCATGTGCCATGTTATTTGTCGCATGCGATTCGTCCGTTTATTTTCGTTGATATTATAGTCCGTAAAAGTCCACACGAACGAATATTAAAATAACTCATAAATGTTTAATCGAGCTGTTGATTATTTTAACTGGAATTTATTACGCTTAGATATACATGGTAATCGAATAAGGTTTACCGAGAGCGCATTTATCAATTTGTTTGCGCTTTTTCCTGCACTCCGTGCAAAAAACGATATTAGATAACTACCTCCGAAATTGTTCAAATACGTTGTTAATAATTTTAATATAAATATTGCTGTTTAAAATAAATTTAGCATAATACAAATTAAAATTGCTCCTTGTATGTTTATTATTCTTTGTCCTATTTCACAACATTTGTTAATTAAATATTTTACAAAATATTTTAAAATATTAATAATATTTTCAATATTATTGCAACTTACTTATCTATTTAAAAAAATTCGTTAATGATGATTCTTTGTTTGAACCAACAATAAATAGTTTCGGAAGAAATGAAAAAGATGTCAAATTAGCAATTAAAAAATTGTATTCTTTTTTTGTTATAAAATATGCACGACAGTACAATATTGCATGAATTTTTCCGAATCACATTTATTCTAATTGATATTCATCTGTTTAATCGTATAGTTATATATACATGCCACAATTTTCATTGCATCGGTGTCCAATTATTGTAAAAGCGTACATATGGAAGCACGCATCAATTTTAATTTATCAATGCTCATTTATTTGCCGATATAATAAACATTGATTGCATTAAAGATGAGCAGGATCATTAATAATTTAAACAATGGATTCCACATAAACTTGGAAATAACGCTATTTTTATTCTCAAATATATTGTATATATATGTATATATAGTCAGTTTCATATATCAAAACAGAAATTTGTTATAAATTTGGCAAAGAATTCATAGCATAAAAGAATTTCATTTTAATATGATTTCCGTCCTCGGTGATTTATACGAAACATTTATTAAAAACGCATAAATCTGTCTGTAATAAATGTTAAACAGTAAGTTTCATGTTTGATATTCGCCGCCGGCGAATGCGTTGTCCGCGGTTCCACCCATTTTCGGCGAGGACGGATTCTGAAAGAAATCCCATTCGTCGCGCTCCGTTAAAATGTCTTGTGAATAGTCCCTCATTGAGGTCGTTTCGTCGTGGATAAAAAAGGGAAAAAAAGGGCGCAACCCCGGGTGACGTAATGTCGCGACGCGAAACACACCTCGAAAAAGTAACACGAGCGAGAGTGTCGTGAGCCCATTTTCTTCATCTTTCCGCGAAGTGACGTCCCCTTGTGGACCGGAATAAAGGAAAACACAACGGTACCTTTTTCCACCGTGTCGACGATTACGATAACATGCCGGCCTTTTCCACCGGTAAGAATTCCAGTAAGGACGAGAGAGCACCGGAAGTACAGAGGCTCGAGGAGGTCCCGAGCGAAAATGCTTGCGAAAATAACATTCTGAAACGTGTCTAGGATGCTAGGGCTGTTTCAAGGGGAATAGTATTTCGCGAGACAATGCGCGCGCTGGGCATTACGATATTTAATTAAAGTTATATCTATTCGTTAAATGCAACGTTGAAAACGTGAGAATCGCGACAAATAAAATGTAGACGATTCATCTTTTGACAGATCCTTAAACACAATTCTTTAACAAATTATTTCACGGTTATTACTCGCTCACTACTTATCAAACTGATCTTTCTATGTCATTATCTGTGTGTTAATATAATATAACGAAAACAATATTATCTATGCTATGCATTTCTTAATTTGCATATTTCTGCATGCTTATTTCTCTTATGTTGTACATAGCTTCCTGGTCTCTTATCCTTGCAATATTTGCTATCTAAAATAATGCACAAGAGAAAGCATCATATCAATACAAATAAAAATGTTCGTTTTATCTGCATCACTATAGTGACTGGCAAATATCAAAATATCTGAAATCAAGTTCGACACCGCTTTGCGCCGTTCACCGATTTTTTCCGTTAACCTGATTTCTCGCGGCACGTTTCACTTTAAGTCCTTCCAGCCAACGAAACGCCTATCGGATTCGCGGACAAACGCTCCGTGAAATTTTATTTTGCGACGTACCGCACAACATCGGTCGGAACGTTTTCTGCGTGCGCCAATCGTTATACTGGCAGCCGTGTGTAGCATCGACCGGAAAGAGAGAGGGGTGGCACGATCCCGAATCGCATCTGCGAGAGCTGCGAGTGAGGAGCGAGGCGGTGCAGCCCTGGGATGCGACGCATACAGAGAGAGAGAAAGAGAAACAGCGCGGCGGTGGCTGGCACGTTTCTCGATTATCCGTATTTACGGAAATTCTGTGCACGTTACGCCCGATAACTTTCGTAACGGATTACTCGACGAAAGTTTCACACCGCGCGCGCGGGCGGAAACTTACCCCGATAAACTACACCGCGCGAATCGTCAATGCAGTCAAATGGAGCCCGAGGCGCGCGCGAGAGACTCTTCAAACAGCGAACGAGCGAGCGGCGCGGCGCTTGCGGAGATCCCACGATCACGCCCAAACGTCTAAACCTGTCACTCCGAGTTTTCCTACCTCTCGGGAGGGAGGACCGATTTAATTGAGTGCGCTACACGCGCGAAAAGGTGGACCCTTAAGTACCGCGTGAAAATACGCTCGCACCAAGGCGCGAATTACACACATGGCTTAATTAATATCCCCTTGAAAATAAATTCCGTAACCATTCTTCTCATTATCATCAACATTCGTTATCAGATAGTATTTGAATCATAAAAAGAAACTCAAAACAATAAAATAGCTACATATGTACAATCGCGTCATGGTACCTACGGGATAAAAATCCGAAAAGGTTTATGAACATAATTATGAAAAAAATTATTTCGCATATATACTTTTATGTCTGAACATACTTTTTAGTTAGTTTAAAAATATATCTGGTTAGTTTAAATATATATATTCAATATATCTGGAGGCACATTTGATAACAAGTTTTCGATCAGTTGAGATTATTCATCGAAACTTCGCAATTTCCAATTTGATCTCGTTGTTACATTGTTTACTTAAAATTTTATACAGCAGCACATATGTAATAATTATACAATGCAACTTTTAAACGTATGTACATATCGATTTGATGCTACAATAATATTTGCAATGTGCGCCATCGGTTTTTGTGACCTGGAAATATATAAAAACGGGAATTTAAGAAAGAGAAACGGATCGGATAACAGAAAAATATGTTTATAGAGTCATGTAATTTCGTAGAATGAGACTGTACTATCGATCAGAATCTAATGTTCCGTCCTTTTGCGTTTCCGATATTACGTACCAAGTGGTACCCGCCGAATACGAATACGATACTCGAATTGGATATTCCCAAATAATTCATTTCAAATTGAGTCAGACGATATCTTCGTGGTTAATTATTTATTTCAGAATGGTCTATTGTACCTCTACTACTTTCGATTAAAAAATACTCGTCCTAACTTTAATCTCGGGGTATAAATAATTTCTCGTTTACGAAAAGATTTTATTCTTCTTGGAGAAAATTTTAAGTGAAAATCTGTTATCTTATCATACGTGATTAAAACGGTGTCGGTGTATAAATAACTTTAAATCGCGAATAGACATTAAATACACGTATAGGTACTTCAACACTCGCAGTTTTATAAATTCCGGTAAAAAAATCAGAAATTATTGTTTTCTCTGTTTTTCGAGACAAAAATTAGGAATATTCTTTTTCCCTTTCTCTCTAAGCGTTCGCTTAATAAAACAATTGCGATAATCCAAAACCGAGAGATCTTTTGGGCAACTGAAATCACCGATGCTACCGCACACGAGTTGCATGGCAAGTCCTTCGAATGCGCTCGGAGATTTCCACCCGTTTTAATTTCGCGAGACCTAAATTTCACTGGATCCTATTCCTGCGAGTATTCAGTTACCGCAATGCAAACACATCCGACCCCATTCTGAATCGCATTGTAATAGTTTCGTCGAATGTAGTATCTGATTTTATTCAAGATTTTTCTTTTCCTTATCTTTCGTTACTAAATGATCATGCAGTCTCGACTTATATACTCATAAGAAGTTGCATAATCGTGTCGCAGTCTATTTATGTATATATTATTTGTACTCCGTTTTCGCTATCTAAAACTAAATAATACATACAATTTTTCTTGCGACGTATTTGTATTAACTAATCACAGTTAAGTAAATTATGCATGTTCTTTTATTTTATTATTTTAATTATTCTCTTTTTAGAAGTCACCTGTCAAAAAAGTAACTTTTAAAATAGAAAGCTTCAGATTAAAACTTTATTATTAATTTGAATGGTACACATGTGGGTAGTAGGTATAGTAGATATTCATTTTATTATTTTTACAACGAATTTAACGGGTACTATTTCTCGTGCCCGATATTGAATCGCAGCTTCATTAGCGATATCGCTTGCCAGGTGGATTTAGGGATTACCGTCGTATATAGATGTTGCAACGTGACGATGTGTAACTCTGGCACTAACCGCGTCGTAATCACCCACGGTTTCGTCAAATTCGCCCTGATTTCACGTGGCCCTCTTCGTCAAGTGCAAGCATCAGATAGCCTTTCGTTACGCAATCGTTACATAATGCACACAGTGCACCGACACGCGTTTATCGGCCGTAAATGCGATTACCAGCACGGAATGTGACTTCCCTTTGTTGATACCGGCTGAAAAGTGCATCAAATTTACGTCACAGTTAGCGACCTTTTCGCTTTCATACCACTTCTGCACTCTCACGCATGAATAAAGCTGGGGGTATTATCTCGCATCTCGCTCGCGTTCTTTGAAGTTAAGTTCAATCGAGAATAATTGGAATAAATTCAAGAATATATATGTTTCTCCTTACCCACAAGATTATATATTATTTTGATAAATTATGTGATAAGAATGTTGTATGTAGTAACGTTTTATTAGGAATACGTTAGGCTGCAAAATTTTATATAATCAATAAAAGATGTAATCATTAAATATTATTTAAAAATAGTATATTGTACAACTAGTGGAAAAAGTGGTCGATTCTGAATGAGTGTGAAGTTGGTCGCACGAGCATAACGAGTGCGACCATCACACTCATTTGGGCTCGACCACTCTTCCCACGAGTTGTTCATACTATTTTTTCTAACAAGAGCGTGAAACAGGCCGCTTTTCGCGCTTGTTTTACAATTTCATTTCTCCACTAGTTGAGAAATGGCTCCATGTTTCAACGCTTACGTCATCATTGCGAAATGGATCGTTTTGCTCACTCAAAACAAGCGCGAAAAGCGGCCCATTTCACGCTCGCGTTAGGAAATAGTTATTTGTGTAACAAGTGAAGTAAGATGAAAATTCCCGGGTGCGGAGTTACCGCACCCGGGAATTTTCATCTTTACACACGGCTTACACTCCCTATTTTATGTTGCAAGTGCCTGGAAAGTGGTCTATCACGTAGCGTGCGTAATGGGGCACTTTCCATGCACGCGTTGCATAAAATATATTATTACTATAATTATCCTGAAAAACAAATGCATAATAATGAAAATTTTATTCTTCTGTTTGAAGCAAGATTTAGAAATTCCAATTATTCTTATAATTAGGATCTATTCCTCACTCGATGTAAAACTTAGGTAATAAAACGTTAACATTCACGTAGTTTGCTAAAAATCTTATTTTACGTCAAAACAAGAGAGTTTTAGGTTTCCATGCAAAACCAACCCTTGCGTTTATCTCTATTGTATCTCGTACGCTACTGCATGCTAATCAAAAGATGAGCCTACGTAACTTAATCTATAATATATACGTGCTGTAATTTACAATCTGAATTTATAATACATTACATGGATGCGCTAATTAGTCTAGCCGATCCGAGCGTCAAATTTAACCCAGTTTCGTGCATAGATTGTCATTACCCACTGACAGCGTATCTTCCACTGCATCCGTTGCGTGCATGCGTATGTTGTATACGTATATATGCATCGTTCTTCGCTAGCAAAAGCTCTACGTGGACGACGGAATGCATTTCCGCAATTATCCGTTATACACGTTTTTAGTGACAGAATTTGCGCGTATACATATTCAAGAAAGTTTAATCTTATAGTCCTTCTAAAGACTTAGATATTAATTATTAAATGTATTAATACTCAGTGATCTGCAAGAAAATATATTTAATTTTGACGGAAGATTTAATATCAGTTTGCACTTTTCTTTGCTTTTCTTTTTTATTTTTCAAATAATGTAACAACATTATATAAAATAACGGATACGAGATAGCGTCCTGCTCTTTAGCTGCTGTCAGATTATTTATTTGATATCTCTCCCTTTGTCTAACAATATAAGTTTAAGCACGTCTAAAGTTTCCTGAGCACGAACCTGACGACAGTAGAGCGAGATAGGGTTAATTGCAACAACCATCACAAATCTCACGTCTCAGTAACATGCTATTATTGACTTCACAGTGCTGGTACAATAGCGATAGACAATTACAAATTATTACAGACAAGTAAAGTTGTAAGAGCTGGGGCACGCGATGATATATTCATCTGATTAATAATGCATTCGAGATTAGCGCTATATCTCGGGAATTCTATTCAGTCAAATTTCGATTAATTTTGGCGGAAGATTCTCTTACTAAATGTTGAATCGTATCAAATGTTATAGTATAATTCGTGATTCCAATTATGGTGTAATTTCGGTAACAAACGTCCTCTATTTCGGATACGTTGATTTCGAAACAATTCAATGCAATTCGTAGGAATCATTATCGTTGTATTAATATTAAATATCTACGAATTGTACATATTGCGCAAACAGTTTTGATTCAATTAATTTATTAATGCAAATGGTCCTATTAAGTTTTAACAGATACATAAACAAGTAATATTTGTAGCGATTTGAATATCGCAACAATACATTATGGAGAAAAACTTTTGTCATATTTTACTAGTATCTTTATATCATATCAATAAAGATATATAGGTTAAATATCGTATTTATAACTAATATGTAGAATAAGGACAATATATCTTAAAAATATCTTGTTTATAACTTGTGTCGAGCCTGAGAAAGAAAGAGAGAGACAGAGAAAAATTCGTTTCTTAAAATACTTTAAATACTTAAAAGTGATTTATTAAATTAATTTTTTTCACACGGTGTATCTCTTTACATATATACCCGAATCTCTTTTTCTTTCTCTTCGATCGATATATGCAGTTCTTGAGTTTGAAGATAACTATTTCAGTACCTCGTCACTTTTAATAATCTATTAAGAACTAGAATAATCTACACTTTTTTCGGGTTTAAATAGAAGTTTAAATTACACTTTATTGTTATTGCATGATGATGTTATCGAGATCCTTCTTAAAATGAACGCAGAGTGAAGCGCAATGTCGTCCACTATGTGGTCATCGAATTACGTACAAAGTTAGCGCCGCTCCGATCTCTGAAACTGTACGCGACTACTCTGACGGCTTAATTAATTCTCGACTACTGTCGGTGAGTTCAAATTTGGTACAGGGGAGAGCGGATATTTTATAAAATATATAGAAGAAAAAGGAAAAAAACGCGTTATTGTATCATATATACCCGAATCTCTTTTTCTCTCTCTTTCCCCTCCTCTTCTCCCCCCCTTTCTCTCTCCGGAGAATCGAAACTCGTTTTGAGGCGAAAGAGAGATTATCCGATAGAAACAAAATTTTAATGATAGTTTCCTGAACTTTAAATTTTCCGCGTACGTCCAACATCCGAGTTTCCTATATACGCTTTGTATTTTTATTCCATCCTGACGTAACGATATACACTAGCTAAAACACGAATGCGTAGCGCGGATTTGGCAATGATTTCGTTCTACTATATCGAAGCATGCAGAGAGCGGCGACGACCTGAAATATCCCCGCGCCAGTCCGGGGCGCTATACACACTTTTATTGCCGTCGTCTTGCGCAGAATGCAGTTCCGCCCTTTTACCGTTCACGTTAATGTTGTTATCAGCAGATATTCCAGTACGCAGATCGTCCGTCTTGCTACGTGGGCTTGTGTATTTCGCACATGTCGCGATACTAGCATTTTTTTTTTTAAATAAAATAAAAAATACGAGACAGCATGACTGATCGGCTTCATTTGAGCGGCTCGCATCCATTAGTTTTATTTATTTACGCAACGAACACATTGGCATATCCATCAATTACGAATACCTGTCCTGGATTTTTCTCAACAGTTCCGGCTTCGGACCATTATTCTAACTGCTAATTTATAGATATGTGTATCAATTTGCGCTACCAACCGATCTCGGTCTCTGTTGAAAAGAAAGATGTCCTTAAAATATGTGGTATAAACAGAAATATTCTTTAGTCATTGCAATTATTATTATCACAGAACAAAGTTGATAATTACGTTGCGATAGTTTCAACGCGCTTTCATTGTTGACACCCTCAGTGACTTCAACTCTTAATTGACTACAAGATAAACGATCTGATAATTTAGGTATAACAATGTCCTTCATTATTAACAAAGGCGGCCATTGATTAACGATAGAAGTGACAAAATGCTCGCTAATTGGCTTTAATAAAATGGTCGGTGAGATGTAAATGGAATGTTGATACGATCACCGTCGCGTTCATTATAACTGGTTACGCGGATCAATATGTTTATCGCAGTTTATTATTAACTGTCGGTCCGGCTCCAAGTTCGCGTCCCGCGTCATCACAATACGGTCAGTAAATATTGTCACTATAAAACGATTGGCGAATAAATTACTCGCGTGTTAATACCAAAACGCGAGGTGTATCACGCGCGGTAAATAAATTATTACGAATTACGGATTTCTATTATTTTACGCGTCGAGAACTTCACGAAATTTTCTGGGATGCTATGTATGTAATTTTTTTAATTTAAAAAATGTGAAACTTGTTCTCGGTATACGCGGTAAAATGTTTAAAATACGCAAAGTTGTCAGTTGCGCGAATTTATTCTTCTTGCTTTTGCGAGAGATTTGCGACTGCTTTTATGTTAGCATTGAGGTTTCGAATAAATATACGCGGAGATTACAAGTATGCACATTCCAGCTATGAAAATTTGTCTAATGTACAGTGTGCTTATGCGACAGCCTTCCCAAATTTATTTCACACTATGTTATACACAAAAGACTATTAAACGCAATTAATTAAATTTAACTTCTAACTGTCGCAGACCATTGCATAATGGAGAATTTGATAACCACTATCTACATAATCTTCCGACAGTAGAACCATTACTTTCGTAGGAAGATACGTATGAACTTCGCTTTAGCTCACTGTGACATACATAAAAAAAATCAAATCTTTGTTAAATTGGTATAAAAAAATATCTAATAAATAAAGGAAGAAAGAGAGTACCAGAAATATAATGTGCTATGTAAATCTAAATCAAGTTTGTAATTCATTCAGGTGCATATTAAAGAAAGAATTTAAAATAATTTAAATAAAATATAAAGAAGATAAGGATATTAAGATAAGGATTTAATACTTATTTGTTATTTGGATAAATTCAACTGATTCGATCAATTATTTTTTAAAGTCTAAAATCCTCAGTTTAATATATATATATATATATATATATATATATATATATATATATATATATATATATATATACTAAGAAATCCTTGTGAAAAGATTTTATTATCATTTATTGCTTTATGATAATAACGATGAGGTACATCTTTAACTTGCAATTTCATAAGATCTTCTTAATTTATATTGGAAAAATTTGGATATTTTTGCAAATTATAATTCTAAATTATAATTGAACATTTTTGACCAAATCAAAGGGAAGATGATCGGAGTAAAGTAGATTTGCATCAGAATTTCTAGAGAAGGTTTCATAATCCAACTAACGGCTAACGAGCATTTTAATCTAAAAGGAAATTTAATTTTAATCAATGACTGCTTTAGCCATTTATTTGCCGAATAATCAATTTTAATTTATCTTTGTTGGTATATTTTCAATTTACTTAATTCTTTGTAAATGAATTAACGGATAAATATTTAAGACAAGATTATTATCACCTACTGCGTGATTTAATTCATCTGTAATAGATTTAATTTATCTAATTTGATTCACATTTTAATCCAAATTTAAGCTCGCTAATAATACCACATTGGAAAATTGAAAGAATTTAATTTAATGATTTAATTATTTAACTATTATATTGCTCATCTAAACATTGTTATTCATAATATGTGCTAATTTCGAATTAACTCTGACTAAAATAAAATTTACCTTTTTCGTATAAGGAAACTATTTCCAAATGATTCTTTCAATCAATTTAATCCAAATAAAATTTTTGCTTTTTTACATTTGCTACTTAATACATTCATTTGTTTGCCTACAAGCGTTCACGTTTGTGGAAATATTCAGCTTTGTGAATGGCGGTTCTCAGTTCAACTTCGGCTTCATTAGTCTCCTTCCCGTCCTTTGGAATTCCAAAACCCTAAATTAATTTTAATCACTTGGCACGGCCGTCTTATCGACCGGGGCGCGAAACCTCTCGCCGTCTCGCCGCGTTATCGCGTCGCGGTGACGACGGCGGCGGCGAAATTTTCGTCTCGCTTCCGCAAATGAATTTCCCCTGTTTTCGTCGCTGGTAAAACGTCGGTAGGGCACAACCTCGCTGAAATACACACCGCGCCATTACGAGTGTTAACACAGTGCGCCGAGGGAAACCAAAGAGAACCAGGACAGAGACACCGAGAGGGTAAACGGTGGAAGGACGACAGTTGTGGAAGACCGGGAATCTGAATTCAGTGCACGCCTCCCCGTTTCGTTATACTAATGGTGTTGTGTTCCCTTTTCTTCGCTCATTTTATTCGCCGTGATTCTTCCCGACCGCCGCAATCGCGGCTGGCCTCTGCTCCGGTGTAATTCGCGTAACTGGCCCGCGCTGACGAACTTCCTTCGGACCGTCGACAATTCATCGTTTGCATTGCGCATTTTTTCCGCTCGCGGTTAACTGAGATATTGGGATGTACGTACGCGCGCCGAGAGAGAACGAAATTAGCGTCGGGAAGAAATTTACCCAGGGTGACGAGGTTCGTTTTCTAGATGTGTTTTTCAGGTTGTATATACCTAGAAGTAATTCTTTTGAGACGCGACCTCGAGTCGCCTCGTACGTAGCACGAGATTCGCATCGCCTCTAATTGTGCAAACCTGTTCTTGACATCGCGAGAGCGCGATTTACACTAATGAGATAATAAGTAAATAGTCGTCTATCTATTGCACAATTGATCGTACACTGCATCTCTAAAGTAGCCGTGATTACGTGCAATTATGATACCTATGCACATATTTGCTTAAACGCGCAGTCACAATAGATACGTTGATTCAATATACTATTGATATTTGTTTAACGTAAAAGAATATTTCAAGCCTTCAATGATTGTTAGTGAAAATGCACGCGTTTTGCTTTGATGCACAATAATATGGTGATCTCTTTAACAGTAGTTTGAAATCTTGTATGTTTTTCTTTAAATGACTAGAAAAGAGATAGTTAAACCACTCGTTTCAGAAACCCCGCTTTAAATTGTCGTGTAATGAAATATGAATGCAGAGTGATGTAGAGTGTAGAGTACTGTTGTGTGTGCGCGTCGATTTGAACAAAATTTTTGCGGAAGTGGATGTCCGTTAGTAAACATAATAATTTGTAATTTATTAATTATCCAGAGATCGTGTCGTCTCTCGCGTTATTTTTCCCCGAATTGTCAGGTCACGCAACCACGTATAGTGAATTATACGCTGTGACCCTAAAAGGGAACCATTTGGCCGTGCCACATGCTTGTCGCAGCGATGCATGCATCACAAACTGTAGCGAACGGTGAGTGTCAGAATTGTCGTACCACTGGGACATGTCAGTCACATGTAATTCAATCCAACGTCGACTGTGTATCGTTCAACTTTCGAGTTTTGATAAATAAAACGCGACAAACGTGGGAGTAACTAACGGTGGCTCTGATATTTAGAGAACGCCATTGCGCGCAGCAAATTAACAAGTTCGATGCCGATAACGATTCGAAAAGGCGTGTATCGTCTGTCAGCCGTTTCTAAAAATTTGTGATAACTTAATTAGGACCGTAAACATTTATCTTTCAAGTTTACATTCGTGATTATTTGTAATATTGTCATGTTCTTAAAAATATTTATTATAATTACCTTAATTAAAGAACGTGATATTAAAAGTCAATAAAATTCAAGAAATTATCTTTGATTGAGAAAAATCTGCATATGTCATTAGAAGAAGATAAGACATATGTAGAAAGGACTTGATATTAAAAAAAAAATTGTTATTAATGCGAGACAAAGATAAAAGATATCCTTATACTGCAATGTAGCTGGTCTCAATAAAAAAAAAAATTAAAAGATAAATGTGCCTGAGATTTTCAGTTCTTGTACCTACGTTCTACAATTGTTTTAGCTGTCAAATATTCATTCAGTCTATATAAACCTTCATCTAGTCTATGTAAATATGTAATAATTTATGCGATCTCGATAATAATAAACCGGTTAATTGTCGCTATGAACATTCACAGCGCTGTCATCAATAGTTTCTAGTGGCAGACACTATCCTCGAGAATAATAATTCACCTAACTCCTGTCGTCCGCAATTACTTGCGCATCGTGGAATTGCAAGTAATGCATTATGCACGAGTCCGGCGCATTTAGCTCCGTAAGGAAGTTCCATTATTTATCTCCGCGACGTAACAGGATTCATCATTGGCCTGCTTGCACTAAACGCGATATTAATAGCCTTGTAAAACTGCAGTTATAGGGGGAGGGGGGTGTCTAATAAAAGTTGCGACGGCGCCGACTGCATAAGCAAATACCCCCTCGCAAACGATCAAGATATATTTCAACGTGATGATTGCTCATCCGCTTTCTCGATTTGTACATTTTCTTAGCAACTAGCGCAAGCAAACTTCACACGTGTTATATACATTTGCCGTAATTTAATAACTTATATCGCGCGTAATATCTTAGATCGATAAGTCTTTTGAAAAGAAAAAAAAATCATTTCTTTAATTATAAATATAAATTGAATTCTGTCAAGAATCTAGATTAACCCTCCGTAGTCACACCTATTTTTTCAAACAAGGAAGTCACTCTGGGTCATTTTGACCCGAGACGAACTTTGACCGTTCGCTATTTGACCATTTATCCACCGATCGTGTTGAAAAAATTCTCGAATGTACTTGCGATATTGCTAAATTGATTGCTATAAAAAAAGAAGGGCCTCAGGAATTTTTAACATATAAAAAAAATTTGCGAAAAATTTGTGTTTAAAATTTTTTTTTTAACTACAGCTAGAGCGTCATGCCGCCAATTTTCAAGTTACGCGCAAGATATTTACGACCAAAGTTGAGGCTCGGGTCAAATTGACCCGGTGTGACTACGGAGGGTTAATCTGAACTTAAATTAGCTTCTTATATTAGACAAAAATAATGTCACTTCTGTAGAAGATTAATAACCCGTTAACTATCTTAAAATATCCGAATTAATAATTTCTATTTAACATTTCTATGTATATTTTTGCACGTAAAGAATTATCGCAAATCCAGATTTTGCCTGCCTCCGAATCAGAAAGGAGACAAAGGCAAGTACGTCGCTTCTGCGGGGATACATTACAAATGTATGTATGTTGTAATGTATTACGCGTTAATCCGGTGTCTCGTTTCCGCAAAAATCTCGCGTAACGAATAACCGACGCGCGGCGCCAAACGCGACATTAATATCCCTGTAAAGTTACGGTCACGGTGATTCTAATAAAAGTTACAACGGTATCGTTTTCGCGCGATGCGCGCTACGCGGTTTTACCGGCTGTATTATTCGAATATGTGCACGCGAGCGGACACGCGCGTTAACCGTTGCGGATCCTGGTTCGGACACGATCGCACATATCTATGTCGCGAGTAAATCACGTTTCGGTTTCACTTGGTTTATTCACTTTTCTCTGTGCAGCCGGATTGCGGATTATCGTTATTGACGTTATTAAGTATGACATACGAATTATCAGTTGCAATTTAACATTTCTCGAAAATATTGAAAGACAATACTTAAGTGCTGGTCTACAACCGTGCTTTAAAGGATATATTTAAGCTTTAAGCCATAAGAAATTGACCAATCACATTGGAATGTCAGGAGAATACTCGATTGTGATTGGTCAATTTCTTACGACTTAGAGCTTAAATACCCTTTAAAGCAAGGTTGTAGACCAGCACTAATATTTGAGAGAAAGCGTTGTCTTATTTAATAATGTTTAAATGTACGCTGTCATATTTAGTAATATTTAAAATTCGTAGCGAGAATAGAGACCAGAATGCACGAGATGTACACGATTCCTTCCGAGATAGAGACTTTTGTGCTCTATTTAATTTTATTACGTTCATCGAGATACTATTTCTATGCAGTAGATGTTGGAAGATGTAACGCAGAAGCTTCCATTATAAAACTTACGGCCACGTCCCTTTTCAGAATATTTCACTGAAAATAATATTGCTTCATTTTCCTGTGCGCATATGTATCCGCGTAAATGCTACGAACAAAGCGAGTCTGATTATCTCTTTCACGAGTATTCCTACATTTATTGTACCTAATAAAAATATCAGAACTTTCACATTTTTGAAAAATGGTAAAGCTTAAGAGATGGGTTGTGGAAATATAATTTATAACATCGTGATGTACTTCAAAATAAAAATAATTGTCTTGTGGCAATATACATCTATATATTCTTTGCACAGTTAAAAATATCAATTAAATTCCTTTGTTCGATTGATTTTATTAAGCAAAATGTTTTAAAATTAATGTGATTATTTTACAATTGTCTCATATAATACAATTGGAGATAAAATTACTCTTTATTTTTAATTAATTAATAAACTTGAAGTTTTTGTTTTAAAAACATGTTGTAGAAATTTTTTGACATATGTATAGATATACAGATCATAACAATAAATAAATTTGAGATATACGTCAGCAAAGGTATTTGCATGAAATCATAATTAACTATGTAACCAGTTGCTTTCTTTCATTCTTGTAATAACGTTTCATGTAGTCTAAGCGTACTAAAAAACGTCTCAGTTTAATAAACTCACAATCAGTCATGAAAATATTCAGTATCGTTCGTGACTTGATACTCATGTGCGAACGATGATACATTTAGCAACGCTGCACACTTGTGCTCAGTGCTATCGCTATGTTTCACATATTGTGTGTATGTGGTCAAGGCACATGTTTGTTCAGTGAAACTAAATTGAATTCTGGTTTCCGCATTTTGCACTCACCGGAAAAGTATCCGAGTTACTACCGGATTTAGAATATATATATATGTATATACTAGAACTATGGGTTACCATCTGTTATAATGCGTTCGTACTCTGTGTTGTGTACGTCTGTAAGCTAGTGATTAATTTAACACGTTTTAAGTATGCGGTTAATTATAAGTGAAAATAAAACTTGACATTTTACAGATGTAATTTATGAATTTATCTCGTTATAATTTTATGCATAAGCGGGTTTTATTAAGAAGTGCATTTACGGTTACAACTTTAATTATTATAAATGTAATGTGCTTTTTATAATAAATTTTAACTTTAATACCTATAATATATAAATCAAATTTTAATTACTTTATAAATATTTAAATCAGAGATTTTTTCGAGATTCTTATTAGGTATATTAAGTCACATTAAATGTCAGTAGAATAAATATTTCAGTTTTTATTTAACAGCACACAAAAAAAAGGAACAATAGTTAACATATAATATAAATTCGATGTAATTTTCGTTTCAGTAAATTAAATAAATTTTGCCAAAAACTGTAACAAAATGGTAATTAATTGCACCAAGAAAAAATTACAACATGTATACACGTGCAAAGAGGAGCGCTGAATAGTGAATACAAACGGAATAATTGCATAACGCTCTTTACGAAATAGTGAATAGTGAATCTTTAAATCTACATTTGTATGCGCTCTCGCTTTGCGCTTTTTTTTACTGCCGTACGCAAAGAGAAAATGAAAGAAGTAGCGAAATTTGGAGTAAGGGTTGAGACGAAGGAAAAGTATTACGCGGACGTAACTTCCCTCCTAGTTGGACTTAACTTGAAATTTACAACATTCCGTCCCTAAATTATTGTCTCCGGCCTCTCCCCAAGGAGACCGCCCGTTAACCAAAGACCTCTGAGTCGAGCAATTAATATTTGGCCGCGGTAACCTTCGATTACTTTGCGAAGACCTCTTGGAAAGGACTTGTTCCGTGACGAAACCTATCAATTTTCCCCGACTGTCTGGTGGGTCACAATCACGACCTGCGAACGATCGATTTAAAAGTTCTACCTTGCCATCTATCGACGATAAATCACCAGATACATTTGGAATTGCACTGGTAATGCAAATATGACTACTCGCGATCGTCGCGCGGTCGTAATCATGATAAAAGTTTGAGATACACGAGGGATTGATAACGCAACTGTGTTTATCCCGATTATTTCCATAATGGAATTTTGCTTACGCCTCCGATAAAAATCCATGGAAAAACTCTGTAAACGACATTTTTTTTTAATTAAAAGAAATAATAATTTTGTTAAAAGCAAGGAGATTAAAATTTCTGCGAGAAACATTCTTTGTTAGTAAATTTAATGCTATAAAAAGAAAACTTCGTAGGGGGAGATTTTGTGTATATTTCTTTTATATAATGTAACATCAGACCGTCAAATTATAAACGTTCGTCTCGTAAAAGTTTTTTTCGTTCATCTGTGAGCATAAGTTTCTTTGTTTCTTGCAGTGCAAAATTGCCACTGGCAATAATAAATCAAATCTTTTTCGATAGCAATAGCTGCAAGGCATCGATAATATCAGAATTGTCGGGCTCACGGACGGTCATTTATACAGAGGGTCGCGCGCTATTGACCAATCATGGATGTCGATTGGATGTGACGTCATAAAAAGCACAGAAGCGAGGCAGCACTTATGGCTCACGGAAAATTGTCCATCAGCCTGAATGAGAGATGCCTCACGGATGAGAACAAAATCCATGTCATTTTGACACAGGAAAAAATGCGACAAATTTTAGGAACAAAGTGTCGGAAAAAACCTCACTCTCGTAATATAAATTTCATCTATTCGTAATCACGGAAAAAAAAGAAGATAATGATATAAATGTTTCTCTTTTGTAACGTTCCTAAAAATTTTTACATTTTTGGTACTCCGTCAATAATAAAAAATATATTTTAACAAAAGAATATTTTATATTAGAAAATATACTCGCGACGCGTAAAGTTTGCAAATGCTTCGTTATTGTTCCTTATACGCAAGAAATCCAAAGGGCCAGTGTAAAATGTAAGAAAATTACGAGGCTATCGCATTTCATAGGGATAATCCGGAAAGATTAATGCAGCAAGCGAAGAATATTTCGCGGAATCTGCTCAAACCTAGTGCCGCTCACGTTCATCGTGCGAACGGAATACCTGACGAAGGCCGGGACTCGCGTTTTTCTTCCCGTCCTTCCGTCACTTCCGTAGCTGTGCTTTTATACCCCGCGCAAAGCCGAAGATGCAAATTTGTCAACAAGTTTGTCTTGCGGTATATCGCACGGTGTATTTATGATTACGCGATATGCATACATGCGCATAATAATATTGCGTGTCGCGTCGTAAACTCCTGCATAATTGTAGCCACCAGTATGTGCATGCTAATATTTTATAAAACACTATTATTGTTGTCAAAGCTAACGTAAAGCTAATATATGTATGCTCTCTGTAAACCCCAGTTATATTTATAATAAAGCGACCTGCAAAAGGAATTATTAAGTACTTTCTTCTTTCTCGGTCACTTTTTTTAGAGCGCGTTAATATAACAGAAAATAATGAAGTGATGAGAAGAACAACAACGACAACGTACACGTTTACATTGGGCTGATTGTGAGTATATAATAGTCTAATGTAGTTCTAGAACTACAGATAGTAATAATACACGGTATTTCCGCATTATCCGGAGATGTAAGTCTCGTCGCCGTCAGCGAGGGACAATGAAACGTTTCAGTTACCGGTTAAGTGAAAAGATATTACGCATCACGTATGCGGACGGAGTAAGCGCGAAAAGGCTGAGAACGCGCGGTCGATGGCAAGGCGTCTCGGTAAGATCGACGCGGCTTTGTAGACGGCCACCGATATACCTTTGTTGCGCCGTGCCTGTGAACGCGTGTACGAACATAGGCGAGTGCATTTTCTCGTGCAAGTCAAGCGTCGGGGCGAACATCGTCCCGCAGGCGGAATGTCACGTCGCGTCGGTCGCGCGGCCGCCCGGCGACAAAGGCCGTTCCCATCTGGGACCGACGGTGCTTTGCACTTTTACGATTTTACGAGAACTCGGGATACGATCTCTCGAGAGAGATCCCGCGCCGTTGTGCTGAGCGAGTCAGTTAACGACGTCAATTTGGGTCGAGCGTCGTCGCGTTAATGCGACAAGCGTGTTAATCGGTTTGAAAAGTGGCGTCGCTAATCGCTCTCTGATGAATCTGAGAAGTTTAATATACAGAGCCGGTACCTACCTCTAATGGCACGGAACTTCGATGTGCGGCGGCGATTTTTCGACGCGGTTTACTTTACAGCGCGGCAAATCGATTGGAAATATTCTAATTCATATATTTTTGATTTCTTTTACGCTATACGGAGAAACTCTATATTGAAAGTGGCTTTAGGACGTATTCCTGGTATACGCGTATTATCGAACCGCTGTTCCAGCAATTGATTGATACGTGACGCGGAAACTAATATACATGGAGCTGCAGTATCGTGAAATGCACTCGCGGGAAGAAGCGTCGCCGTGCCATCACGTCATATGGTCACACACGGAATGAAGCCGGTGCCTATTTCTGATCGATTTCGACGTCAGCCTCGATCGACGTTTGATTTATTGGAAATTTCAAGCAATACGAAAGGCACTCGTCATCTTGTCTGGAATTAAATAAATTATGGGCAATGGAAATTTCCCTCCCCCCCTTTTGCCTTTTTTATTTCTCAATTGTAGCGATTGAAAACAAGGTGGAAAGGCAAATTACCCCGATAATTAAAAAGTAATGCTATAAAGATATCGTACGCAAACAGTCACAATTCCTAAACGAGAAGTATTGAATAATAAAACGAAACAGGAATACAGAGACAATGCAGAAATGCGCACGCGAAAATATGAAACTACTACTAAACACGATGAAATTTACAACGAGGCTATTAACAGACACGCGAGTGTGGTTACACGATTATGAACATAATTGCTTTCTCGCGAAATAATAACGATAGGTCGTTAAACTTCTTGATTCGGGTTACCAGCGATTTTCGTGACTAATATCGATCCTTTCTAAGTATGTTTCCCTCCGTTACAAGCCATTTGAGTTAAGTGGGGTTGCAGAATAACGAAGAATATCGACTTGGGGGGTGGCGATATCGATCGGATAAGACATGCGTCAAAGTCGAGCTGTTTAATAGTACAGCCGCATTCTCTCCGAAACTTGCCCCAGATACGGATATAGGTCGGGTCACCTGTATCTATATCGTGATGTCGGGGGGTACCCCGGATAACTGCAGAGCGTGCGTATTGGTTTTCGCCGCGATGCAGAACGTGCTTACACACGAGGAACGCTGTTGGCTGTTATGCACCAATATCGAATTCATCATGTATCCAATTTGCATCTCGGTTGGTGTAACATTGATGCCGGCAGATGTTCAGCGCGGGGCTAAAATATTTAAGAACGATTTGCGACAATAAATGTCATTTAATTCGCAATCGACGCGATCCGTTTGCATTATTGCTCGTCATCAGGGCCGCATCACCTCTCCACGGTAATTTCAGTAATCGCTCGTGAAAAGCGTAAAATACCGATGTCTGTTAAATGCATTGTTAAATGCAACGCGATTGAACACGCAATTTATACGCGAGAGTAGCTGAAGTTATAAATTCTACATGTATATTTCAATATACGCGCGATGTACGCGCGATGGTTTACTGCGTAGACGTGTTATTTTGAATTTTAGATAAAGTCGGTTGTACTCGTGCTTCAACAGGCGCACGTAAAAGAATCCCTAAATAAAAAGCTAGTAGATCTAAGATACAACCTATATACATTTGCGTAACGGAAAATCAATAGCGGCCGGTTTCCCACATCATTGCTTGATAACATTCGCTTTGAATGCGCTAATACGTATAAAGCGAAACGCTGGTTCTCCTTATACGTTTCTGATATATTCTACATCGTTAAAGACAAACCGAGAATCTTCTATTGTGGAAAATTATCGGCTACCTTTGAAAATTGCTGATTTAAGAGCGAAATTAACTTCGTTATTGGCAACATTTTGTTGAACCTTCTGCTATGACATATTTCGCATTTAAATATAATATTTTATCACTACTTTCTTCTTTTGCTTACTCTATTCACCTTATAGCCCAGTCAAATTAGATTATTTTTGGGCGTTTGAATGAAAAAATTGCCGGCAAGCTGGAAATCGGTATACAGGTTTATTTTAGTGTTCTTTTAAACATACTAAAAGTCCCCATACATAGAGCGTGAGCCGGCTGCGCCATCTTGAAAAAAAGAGTACAAAAATGGGTTTTTTGCAAATAACTCGGAAATTATAAGTTTTACGGGAAAGAACATTCAGAGCGAAAATGTAGCTGATAAAATTCCTCGCAATTTGGTTTTTTGTAGAACTTCGTACGACCATTAGTTCCCAAGATAGATTTTTTTGAAGCATCGGGCAAATGAGGAAAGAGCTGTTTCTTCGAGTGTTTTTTCAAAATATCTCAGTTCTGGCTGTCCGAAAATAAAAAATGCATACAATGAAAGTGAAAGATAATTAAATTACCTACAAAATGCATTATTTATGTTATACCGCGCAACTAATATTTCTAGAAATATTACGGTTTAAATGAAATTTTGACTTTTGGAAATTGTGAGAATAAATATTTCCTCGCAATATAAGTCGGAAATGGGTAGTCCTACGTAAAAAATTGTTAAAATCAAGTAGAAAGGTTATTAAATTTTCATTATTTTGGTTTTTGACCGATTTGCATACGACTAATAGTATTTTTGATATCCGTAAAAGAAACGGTTTTTAGGTACACTTCTCAAAATGGCAGACTTTTGAGTTATCTTTTTTAAAAAAATACACATGTTTCTTGAAGTTTATTAAATTATCTTTAAAATGATTTTTTATTTGACTTTCTGTGATGAATACTTCCAGAGATATAGCCTTTTAAATATTTGTTTATGTTAAAAATTTCTTAATAATTTACAGTTTTTTTACAAAACATGACATAAAATTACTTTAGAAAAAATAATATCGACATTTGTTCAAAAGTTTATATGCATATGTATGTGATCCTGCAGTGAAACCGGTTTTGAAATGAAAGGTTTTAAAAATTGTTATTTCAATTATGCCTTTCTTAAGAGTTTTCGTAAAAAAATGGAGTTTGCCACACTTTTTTGTAATTTTCTCAGTTTCTATGAGAGATACGTACAAAATGTTTTAGACCAAATTTGAAGCTTATAAAATTTCCTGAAAAACAGTATATTCGGCATTAATATGTGACCAACAATTATACCAACAACAGATGCTAGAATAATGTTACTCTTTTTTCCTCAGTTTACCGTAATTTTTAATGATTTAAATATTGTCGAAAAAATTTATTTGGAAATTTTTGCGGTTGGCGTAAGTTTCAAATCTCATTATACATTATGTAAGCTTCCCGTTGGTCTTTGGGTTAAATTTTTAAGACGGGTAGTATTCGAGATATAGAGCGTCAAAAGTAGCCGCAACAAATTTCTGTTTTATATACAGAGGCGAGCACACAGTGCAAGTAAGGGATGTATATTTATTGTTGAAATACTAATAATTAAACCAATAAAAACATAAAAAACTGCATATAAAACAAAAATTTGTTGCGGCTACTTTTGACGCCCTATATCTCGAATACTACCTGTCTTAAAAATTTAACCCAAAGACCAACGGGAAGCTTACATCATGTATAATGAGATTTGAAACTTACGCTGACCGCAAAAATTTCCAAATAAATTTTTTCGACAATATTTAAATCATTAAAAATTACGGTAAACTGAGGAAAAAAGAGTAACATTATTCTAGCATCTGTTGTTGGTATAATTGTTGGTCACATATTAATGCTGAATATACTGTTTTTCAGGAAATTTTATAAGCTTCAAATTTGGTCTGAAACATTTTGTACGTATCTCTCATAGAAACTGAGAAAATTACAAAAAAGTGTGGCAAACTCCATTTTTTTACAAAAACTCTTAAGAAAGGCATAATTAAAATAACAATTTTTTAAAAACTTTCATTTCAAAACCGGTTCCACTGCAGGATCACATACATATGCATATAAACTTTTGAACAAATGTCGATATTATTTTTTCTAAAGTAATTTTATGTCATGTTTTGTAAAAAAACTGTAAATTATTAAGAAATTTTTAACATAAACAAATATTTAAAAGGCTATATCTCTGGAAGTATTCATCACAGAAAGTCAAATAAAAAATCATTTTAAAGATAATTTAATAAACTTCAAGAAACATGTGTATTTTTTTAAAAAAGATAACTCGAAAGTCCGCCATTTTGAGAAGTGTACCTAAAAAACCGTTTCTTTTACGGATATCAAAAATACTATTAGTCGTATGCAAATCGGTCAAAAACCAAATAATGAAAATTTAATAACCTTTCTACTTGATTTTAACAATGTTTTACGTAGGACTATCCATTTCCGACTTATATTGCGAGGAAATATTTATTCTCACAATTTCCAAAAGTCAAAATTTCATTTAAACCGTAATATTTCTAGAAATATTAATCGCGCGGTATAACATAAATAATGCATTTTGTAGGTAATTTAATTATCTTTCACTTTTATTGTATGCATTTTTTACTTTCGGACAGCCAGAACTGAGATATTTTGAAAAAACACTCGAAGAAACAGCTCTTTCCTCATTTGCTCAATGCTTCAAAAAATTCTATCTTGGGAACTAATGGTCGTACGAAGTTCTACAAAAAACCAAATTGCAAGGAATTTTATCAGCTACATTTTTGCTCTGAATGTTTTTTTTTCGTGAAACTAATAATTTCCGAGTTATTCGCAAAAAACCCATTTTTGTACTCTTTTTTTCAAGATGGCGCAGCCAGCTCATGCTCTATGTATGGGGACTTATAGTATGTTTAAAGAACACTAAAATGAACCTGTATACCAATTTCCAGCTTGCCGGCAATTTTTTCATCCAAAAATCTTAATTTGACTGGGCTATTAAGATTCTGTTAGTGATGGAACAATTAATTTTTTAAATAACTGCTCACTAAAATTTATTTAAAACTCGTTTTTTATCTTAGCAATTCATGTATCATTATTTTAGAGCAAATTGAGTTATGACGATAAAATTTATTATACATGTAAGAAAAAGATACCATAAAGCTGAGAATTTCCATGTGATACACGAAACACGACGCGATAAGTTCTCAGACAAATTAGACGTGGGAAATACTCACCTCCGGATTGCAGATTTTATATCGGGTAGTCCAGATTTTCCCCTTGCACGATCTACGCCTGCATCGACGCTGTTGTCGCGAGATTCCGCCACCGCACGTCCTAAAAGAGCGGAGAAATTTTATCAGTGAATTAAGTATAATGACTTTTTTAAACGTATTTCGGCCGGATGTCTTTCCTTTAGGCACGCTTATTCAATAAACTTTTCATAATCCAGGCGCGCTGAAATCGTCAAGAGTTTAATTGCATTTCACCGCTGCGTGCCGTCGCGACGCAGTTAGTTAATTCAATTTACTACTTCACGCTAATTTCATGAGCGATCTTTATTCGCTGGAAATTGCGTTACCTTAACAAGTATAAGTTGGCCTCGCTCGGAAGTGCAAAATACATTCGCACATTTAAATAGCAGTGTCATTTATGATTTGAAGTGTTTATAAGCCAATTATACGATCATATATAAGTCAAAGTCCTTTACTCGAAAAGCATTATATAAATTATTTCTATACGTTAAATATTTCGACTAAAGTTAACACAATTCTTGTGAGTTACTCGTCATTTGCTTCTTAGTATAGATTTCGTATTAAATCACAACTGCAAATTCATTTAAGTGACGCTCGAGAAGATACGTGGATATTTTTCGGAATTTCTTTTTCAGGTTATTTTTCTCGTAAGAGTAATACGGAATTCTCCGAAATAGAATTATAATTCATAAAAAAAGCAGTTAAGATGTCGGGAAATTTTTAGAAGTGCCAAGACACGAGAAATAAAAGATAAGCTAATGGAGAAGGGTCATTAAATATGGAAAAATGAGCCCAAATTAACCGAGTACCCTTAATATAGCGGTATGCAAATAATATCAATGGATAAATGATTACGTGATAAAGTAGTTCGTATTCTTGTTCTTTCCCCCCTCTCTTTCTTGATTTTTAGCTATATGAATCTCTTGGTTGTACAATATATACGTTGAAACGAGGATCGCATTACCTAACTATTTATATAGTATAACCATCGCGTATTAAATGGGCTCTGCCGATTGAATTGATCACGACTTGGCTCTAGTTTTGGACAAGTCGATATCGATTTATCGCATTATTCTACACGGATAGTAATTATCTGCTTTGAACAATAACCGACGCACAAACAATTAGTTAATTGGAATAATAATACGTAGCATACATTACACGTACAGATTAATTCCAATTACGAAGCTTTGTAATTACGTAAATAATGTTGCGGATGGGTTCATTTTTTAAGTGACTATAAATAATACACGCAATACGCAATAAGTCTATTCTCTATTATTCAGTACTATTAATTTTGCAACACTAATTAAATTACGTTAAAGACGATATATTATTACATGGTCATACCTCATACCTCCTACAGGCGGTATTATCATTTACAGTAATAAAAAAAAATCATTGCGACGTAATCATTAATTACTGCACCAATAATAATTATTATTACATATATTTTTTATTAATTTGGTGATATCAGAAATTGTAATAGAGAGAAAAGCCCTCTAAGGTACGTGCAGATGGTGTAGAAACATCAATAAGTAGAGCGCTGTAGATCACACAATAAGGGTTTCCCGACCAAGTGCAGTTCGCAAGTTGTAAGTGCCATAAATTGCTACGTCTCCTAGTTTCTGGCCACTTCTGTATAACTGAAAAACGAGCGGGGTGAGTCGGGAACAAACTTATTGCCGGTGGTGGCCGCCAAAATGAGTTCCGGGACGCTTAACATTCTGGTTGTGTTACCGGTAGGACTCAATATTAGAACCGCACGAAACAGACGATGAGAAATCGCGGGATTGGATCATGCCTTGCATGCGGAGGAGGCGAGGCCACCGTCAAGATCGCCCTTTTGTCGTACGACTACCGCGGAACAATATGTGTACGCCGGATGTGCCATTCTCCGTGTCGCAGAATTTCTTCTGGAATACGATTTCTTCATCGAGAAGTAAGAACTTCTGTCTCGTATGTGTACATAGACGGGCATATTATTATACAAAATACGTTATCGCGGAGGAAATGTCGGACGGAAGTTCTTGAAATAAGAATGATTTTCTTAGTGTCCTCTCGAGAGCTGAACATGGAATTAAAGCAAATGTCATTCGCGGCACTCCCGTAACTCGTTTTTAGTCGTAAAGAGACGGCGAGAATAATTAAAGAATAATTAAAGAATGTTTTATAACCATAATTAAAAGGAAATGTATCGCGACACACTTTAGACATTTGTAAAATTAAAGCAACATTCATAAATTATTATAATAATTAATGACTTACTTCGTACACGGCGACCACTTCGACCACGGTGACCATTCTCCCCAACCAGCGTTCTGAAATACAAAAGAGTAACGTTACATTCGGATTATTGTATGTTGAAAATGTAAATAGAAGAGAAGGCAAATAAGCTAAATTGAATAACCGATATTAATTGTTAAATCATGAAATCATTTCGCGTACTCATATCCTAAAAACCTACTTCTACTCATCTAAAACGTATATCATGTCTTAGTCGTTAGCGCGCTCATTTTCGCGCGACCTCGATTATCTTGATGTATATTTAAAACAATTTTTCTTTATAACGACGTTTTGCCTGCGAGACATTATTCCGCGGGCTTGACTTGTCTCCCAACGCACTGTGCTATTGACCCCCATTACAGCCTCTCTGTCCCCTATTGTCAGACTTTTATTTCGCTCGTAAAAGTGTCATACGAGCCGACTACTAGCAGTAATCGGCGTCTGTAATGGTCTTCTCTCTCTGCAACGTAAAACGCGCTTCAGACGCCGTGACGCCTATGCGCATCGATCGCCTCATTCTGACCAGTAGGTTCGCGAATAAACGTGATAAAAATTTGACCGGCCAGCAACATCCAGTCGTCGTAATTCCCGGCACGTTTTTACGTCTGAGAAACAGATTTCAAAAATTCACTTTCGCCACGTGGTCCGAAAACCGAGGGCCATCGTGACGAATTCATGTTCTGGTGTTTTATGATGAGCAATCGACGGTATACGCGTGCATTTATTTCGGCCACACTGTCTAAGAAATTACAGAAACGGAATGCAAAAATTTAATGAGAAGAGAAAGACCTGATTTTATCAATATATGATATGATGTTACAAATGTATTTTACTCGACTTTATCACTTTCAGATAAATTTCTTGTGTCAATATACGTTTTATAAATATAAGGGTACATTCATGTAAAAATTTTAGATTACAAATTTTTAGATTACATATACTATAAAAGAAAATAATATACTTCCATATTTTCAACGTAAATTGAGGGCATAAATAATATATGTAGTGCTTTGGTAAAAGATGAACGGGAAGGGAGGAGGGATGCTGTATTAATATGTAAATATATCTAATTCACATTTCTCACATTTTTTCCGCGTTCGAGACAGTTAACGTCCTCACGTGCGAGATGTCGTGAGCGAGCGAAAAATTTTCAAATTTATAGAAGACTATATCAACCGCGGGTCGTTAACGTATCCCCTCTCAGAACAGCGCGCGATATGAGAGGGAATATTTCTTTCGATCGATCCTACCTCGATCCGCGCTCGTTCCTTACGTAAAAATCTCCGATAATGAGCCATTGTACCGGGTTTTTAGCGAAAAAAAAGGATAAAGATGGAGGGAACAATTAATCCTTTTTATTCTACTTTCTACTCTCCCTCCTCCCTCCCACCTACGTCCCGCCGGTTCTCGTTGCACTATCACATACGGAAAGAACGAGAGAGGCATTTCGATGTGTAACGTTGCCGGCACTCTTCATGAACTGCGCTGTGAAATTTACTTCCACGGTGCTTCTTTCTGTTTTATCCGTTTGCCCTTCTTTCACTATCCCTTTCGTTGCGCTCACGTTCACGTTTTTCAACGGAGCGTTGGAAGAATGTAGAGAAAACCAAGGTGATGGATAAGAGCGAGAATAGCGAAAGAATGAGTACAAGGGTACCTGGTAAGAAAAGAGCAGAATAAGGACGATAAGAAAAGAAAGAGAGAGAGAGAGAGAGAGAGCGAGAGAGAAAGAAATATCTACAGGCAGTAGGCAGAAGGAAACGTGGAATCGTTTTGGTGGAAAAAGACAGAAAGCTTTTAACGTGATTCCGCTCGGTTGTTTTATTTGGAATTCCGCACGATGAATAATGTCGGCGAGTCGAACGAGCTACGATCGTCGTAGGAAATTATTGACGCATCGATCTCGCGGGAGCCGGGTTCGGTGTAGCGAGCTGCCGCTCGCACGCTGCACGAGAATCACTTTCAAAATGCAGACCACCATCCGTTATCCCGTTTATCTTCGCTGGCTCGCAGACACGGCAATATTCATCTGCGATCAAATAGTTGCACTCCTACGATCGAGTTGCCACAAACTAGCAACGATCTCGTAGAAGTTATTACGTCGCTCGTACATTATTTTCCTTTACAAAAGAAGCTACATCGTTGAACAACATCAAAGATTGCCTCAAAATTATAAGCATGTTAATCGCTTAAAAATTAAGTCCTAAAAAATAGCTCGACTTTTGTGCAGTCGTGTATATGTAATGAACAATCGCCGGGGAAATAATAATAAAGGAGACAATAAAAGCAAAGCAATGACAAGAGAAATGAAAGGTAGAAGAACGAGAGGAGATCGTGGGGTAACCAAATTAAAAATACCGAGCCACAAAAATTTCGTAAAGTTCCGTAAATTTTATGAATACAAATATATAATGTCTGTGTGAGTGGAAAAGGATATCGATGCCGGTGTTGTCTCGAAAGGGTGTCTGCAATGCGGTGTTTCGGTCGGCGCCGATGCAGACCTAGGTGTCATCGCTAGTTACGATGACACAACGATACGTCAATACATATATTTATTCTCCGCCATTCTGGTTTGTCCAACGGCAAATATCGGTAGACATTAGACACTTTGAAAATTTTAGTTCAGTTTTATTTCTGTGCAATGCATTTTGTAACTAAAGCGTCTAATTTTACAAGTTTTTAATGAGTACTGCAGGGGAAAGATTATTCTTCTAAAAGACGTATTTCAGTGATGCAACTCAATCTTAAGTAACACAACACTAATAATAAACGAGCAGAAGACGGAATGCACTTGATTTAAAATAATCATGGAACGGCAAACCTTCGGAGAATGTGCTGCAGTCTGATAAATATACTACGGGCTGCAGGATATTTTTGTTGTAAACTAAACTTCCCTTACACTGGGAACTCGCGGGTAGAACATTTCGAAAGCGAGAAATGAGAATGATAATCAAGAACATAGTATACGTACAAATTGTATTAAACGATGCGTCAATTATTAAATGTCGTCGAGAACGTAATGAGTTCTGTGGAGGACCGAATTAGAATGAGAATATAAATGACAGTTTCTGATTCGCATGTTCTCGCATCATCTGGAATTGCGATCTCTCGCAAATTGGCATCGCGAAGGGTAGGGGGAGCAGTGATAGCCCGATAGGCGATCTCTCATTCCGCAATGCGGGCTTTCGCCGTGCCCTATATAGGCACGGCACTGGCCCAGTCGCTGTACCACTCTAATTTGGCACTTTTATACTCCCCTGGGAGAGTTGATCGTCGGCAGGATAAATCTCGCCCAGAGACCGGGCTTTTATATACGGTCACGTCCACAAAGGACGTCCTTTCCATAATTCCATCGGTGCCGGTGGTGATTACAGACGCAGCGAAATATGTAAATTGAGCGTGAAAGCGAGCGATAGCCGCGAATGCGAAATGAATGCGACGATGAAAATGTTAATATCCATTGTACGATTCTTAAAATGGAATGCGAAAAATACGAAAATACGACGCGAAAGTAGTAGATAATAGTAAATGAATAAAATTGTAAATTATACGAAGCGAGATCATATCGAGCCAGATCGTCAACTAGATCATACCGTAAGTATATATCTTGTAAACTTTATGTAGTGTTATTAGTAATTGTCGTTTTTTAATCCGAAAACTGACTCTTCTATATTTTCTCTCTATATAATCGCCAAGGTAATAAATCTCAACTGAAATCGTAAATATAGCGCATCCTCAACGCCTTTTCCAGTTACATAAACATATTACGCCCGACTATGTAAACGCATGTGTACGTATGTATATCGGGAGGAAACAGAAAAGCAAAGAAAATCAAACCGACGCGACGAAGGAGAAGAACGAGAGAGAGAGAGAGAGGGGGGTGGGGAGGGCTGCTACAGAGTAACAGGCTCACTATTCCCAATTCCCATCCAATCCAAAATCAATCTTAGTTCGTACTCTTAGACGAACTGAGAGTGAGATTCTAAAGGGATCGGTGAGAAGAGAGGATAAAGGGGGTGGGCGGAAGGAGGAGGGTGGACCGATCACTTTTAAGCAGCGTTGTGCAAGTCTGCATTATTCAAACTCTATCGTCGAACTAGGCAACCCTGCGAACACCCTCCAAGGAGCACCCTTCTGTCTTTCCCCAACGCCGACCTTCGTTTCCACGTTTCACCTTCTCTATCGGCGTTTCATCCATTATCGTCCACGGTGATCCACGGAATCTACCTTCGCGCCCTGATTTTTTTGACCGCAGCAGCTGCTTCAATTTCGATGTCTCACACCTCTATAACTTATATATTCGCCTATTTATTCTTTATAAACTTTAATTTAGATGTGCCTTTAAATTTTGCCTTTGATATAGTCGATGTGTTTCTTCTGAAATAGCTCATTCACATATTTTACATTCAAGGAAAAATGGCTCGGGTAAAAACAAAATTAAACATCTTATTAAACATTCTGTTAAAATTTTGCAAAATTCCAGAATGATTCAAAAGTAAATCGATATATTGTAACATAAAACAAACTATTCAAGATACATCACGTTATTCAATACATAATAAAAGGAAATATCTGCATGTGAAAAATATGTTAAAAAAGTAAAAAAGGTAAAAAAGTATTTTTGTTTAGATATGAACTTTATCGGGAAGCATTAAAAATAGTGCCTGTATACTTTTACATAGTGTCCGTATACTTTTATATAAAATATAAGATAAAAGCACAGTATTTTATATTAAGATCTAACAGATATTTCTGACAATATTTTCTCCAAAAATAAGTTTCTTTATTAATTTTTCATCATATCCTTGTAGCTATTTAAAATTTTTTTGTGCGCGGACTTCTTCGATTGTTTCTTTGACTCAATTCATTTGCCTTTTTAATCATTTTCCAATGGCATTTGATTTATGCCGCTGCTGAAGTCAATATCTACCGTCAATACTCGTAGAATCTCCGGTAAAAGGGAACGCTTTTTCTCGTTTTCCCTTAAGGACTCAAACGAGATATTCACGGATTTCGGTTTGGCGCATTTGATTTTCTCAAAGTACATACATCCCTTCGATGTCGGTCACCTTTCATCGGGCGAGGCCGCCCGCTCGCGCAACTCGCGCATCTGCAGTTTTCTCGGCGCGCGTTTCTACAGCTCTGCTGACGGAGCCTCTTGATTTTCTCAATTTCGGACGCTACGTAAACACCCCCGGAAACAACCGTAAACAGCCGTAAACTCCCGGCTGTGAGCTGCTCCCACGTTTTCCGCCCCCGTAATCTTCGCCCGTACCTGCGACCTAGTCTCTTAATTTCCCTCGGCCTGAGCGCAACGCAAACAAGACCGCGCGTATAAACTCGCTCATATACGCGCGTATGCAAGAGCATCGCATAATGAATGCCTCGGCGCCTTTCGCGCCCATCATTTTACATGAAGTGTTGGAGTGCATCGAGCTCGTTGCGTCTCCCGCGCGATGACGATGTATGACGGTCGCTTGTGACGCTACGCTACGCTAGAGCGAGAGCGTTTAAGCACGTACCCTCATTTGACGCGTCTTTAAGACAGTTTAGCAGGTTAAATTTGACTTATTGTTGGTATAAATTGAGAAATTCCGTACTTTTCGTCCGGAATGTTTAGCAGCGAAGCGTTGTTTCGAAGCAAATAATTGTATGAATTAATTGCGTGCTGCGTTTTATAATACAAAATTTCCGTACGATGTATATGCATAATTCATTAAAGTATGCATCTCTCATAACTCGTGATTTTTCGATATTACGATTTAATGCAGCTCGTATGCCTAAAATAACTGTGATTTGAGAGAAGTATTGACCTGTACTTATTTATTCAATGCGTGGATGCAATAATATAAGCGAAAGGATTTACAAAATGATGAGATACTGTCAGTGATGTGACAGCGGATTAGATCGCAGATTTACTTATCGCTATATTATATCGTACGCGCGACAGTCAGCGTCGTTCTCAAGATACGGATACGTTTTCGAGATAAACCGATTCGCGTACATCATCCGAAAGCTATTTTCAAAGCAAAATGTTTATGGCGGCAAATTATGATATACGGAGCTGCCATCGAATTCCGTCGTTTATATGTTAACGCCGACGGGCCCGCGAGACATCCAAAAGGAAAAGAGAGATGATATTAAAAGGGCTGCGTAATAGGCTTAAAAAGACTGATGTCTTAAGTGGGATAAGAAGCCGTCGAAATAAATCTCGGAGAATTCTACTTTGGGGGGCTGAGCAAAAGTGCCGTATCTCGAAATGAGATGTTTCGCGGTATCAGCATAATATACTACGGCAGTGCTAATGAATCTCTACTTGCACAATAAACTGCAGCGTGAGATAGTAACTCGTCCCTTCGAAGAATAGCATAGATACTTAAGAGAGATTTATTCATGGCGAGAATCTATCTGCATTTCACAAACGAGAAAACCGACAACTGCAGGGAAGTAACTTCTATAATAATAATGATCAATGGTAACTGGTCGGCATTACTTATATAGACAAGTAAAAGGAACAAATGTTTCTTAACGGTATATTTAATTATTTATGTATGATAATATATATACAATACTGAATTTCTTCACAATAATTAATATAAATAGAGTTTTGGTCATACCTATTTATATTTTCTCAAATCGTAAGAGTTAATTATGAGTTACTAAATTCTAATAAAATGTTATCTATACCTTTTATTAATATCATAATAATATCAATTATTTTTATTATTGAAATATTATTCGTCGATTGTAAGATATAATTATAAAGCACTACGAACGAGCTTGGTTCGCTAGCCCCTTTCATGAAATTATTTTTATTATTTCTATGACAAATAAATTGTGCTATAAGTACTTATCAAGTTACTTCAATATTTAAACTCTTCTTCAATACGTAGAGAATTAATCGGCGTGTCTCATTCTGCTCTATCGCGCTATATTATAATTCAATAACGTTATAAATTACACTATAAAACTGATAGAAAGTTAGAATTTGCATTATTAGCCGATTTAATATTTTTGGCTAACCACGGTACCTCGCTGACAATATTATCGGCTGTCTTCTTTCTCGTGGGCAACAATTGGAGAATGCAGACTGGATGATCGGACTTTTAAGCAGATTCCTCACTTCTCGCCTGCATTATTCAATCGTCTCCCCATCGCCTTCGGCGGTGCTTTCGTTCCCGTCACAGCCCCGAGATTCTATTCTCGCGTGCAGGTGTCAATTTGTTTTCTCTCTCGCGCCTCTCGCCCGTCTTCTCGCCCAGTTCCAGCCTTTCCTTTCCCTCTCGTCCCTCTTTCGCCCCAACCGGATCTCCAAAACGCTTCTCCCGAATGCCGAGGGGGAGCGAAACATTAGACTCCCAAATTATCGAAAGCAACAACGGGGGACAGTTTCTCTTCGTCGCGCGCCGCGTCGGTCGTCTTCCTCCGTCCGCCTTTGTCACCCTTCGAAATCCAAGCCCGCTACCTGCCAAAACCCCTACCCTCATTGTTAATGGAAGCCCCAGAACCACTTCAACCGAATCTCAGATACGCATCTTAGAGAGGTACCTTCACGGCACGTCACCGAGCATTCCCAATAATCGTCTTCCCTCCGTTGTTTTCGGAAAGATTTTGATTGAGAATGGCACTCACTTAATACCACGTCGATGCTGGATGCGATTATTTTTGTTGGTCCATTTCGAGAAAATGATGTCACTAAGAATGTTTATTGAGTTATCCATATATTGCATATTAATTTTGCCTTTTGTATTAATATTGCGTCAGTATTATTTGATCTAAAGTCGATCGTATTACGTGTAATTTTGCTAAAAAATTTACCAGAGAATGGTGTTCTCATCCCATCATTTGTACAACATATTTTTCTTATAATATTCATGTCTCTCTCTTTCTCTCTCAGCTCTCTATATTAGCTAATTTAGACACAGTATATGTATACAGTATTCTATAATTAATGTCTATCAACATGTGTTGAGTGAGAACACAGTCACAAAGTTTAATGACTTTAGCGACAGCTTGTACATACACTTCAGTTCGAAATAGTCTTATGCAAACTATACAAATATTCGTAAAACCGATAATATGAGAATATATATAGTGGCGCATCAAAAGCGTTTTATTCATTCTAATTACAGATGTACCACCGCATGAATGCTTTCGCGAACTGCCGTACATCTAAAACAGAAGTGAGAATTCTCTCTTAAACATTAACGTCTCAACAGATTTACTATCTTAGCGTTCTGAAATTTATGGTCGGGCCGTAATTACATTAAATTAAACGCAAGTTGGCGACATAAAAAAAGGTTAAGGTCGATAACTCACGGAATTCACCGAATTCGGGATCTCGAGATCAAGATTCTTATCTTGCGACGAAATAAAAGGTACTCGACAATTACGGATAAAGGGAGTGTCACTGTTATCTGTGAAACCCATTACTCGCAATTACAAGCATGATATGGGCGCCGCGATGATGGTTCTCGACGCAGACGAAATCGTCGGTCGTTTTCGACAACCGATGCGCGATGGAATCAGCATGTAACGATTATATCGTGAGTCTAGCGTTTCGCGTTTTGTCCTTCACAAAATTATCTTTCGCCGGTGCGCCGTGCGTAAAATACAAATTTTTATTCGCCGTAATAGAGCGTTACGGAACGCGAATGGCTCGTTCGAGTGTACGTTAAATACAGAATGATTCCCCGGGCGAATCGCTTTATGGGACGATAAAACCGAGAGGGAGATCGTTGGCGCTCGCGAGTCGGGGTTTCTAATATCCTCCGATAACGGGGAGATGGAAAGAGGGAGGAATTATTCTATATATTTATGATTATTCGCGGCCTCCCGCGTTTTTGTTCTACCTGTGTGATTTATTCGGTTCGGGTTTCATTAACTTTGTCATCCGATAATCTCCCGAGATCAAAGAATTAACAATGTTAGGGGGGGGGGGAGTCATAAAAGTCAACGCAGCCGGGAAAATAACTTCGTCCGAAATTGAATTCAAGTAGAAAAACATTCGCCTTGTCGGCTGAGACGCACTGTGATATTCCAGAATTTTAATTTAATCGCTTTTTTTTCTTCAACTTTTTACGACCATTATAATTCTCGAGCGTAAAGTTCGTCCATTACATTCGCATTATACTTACGAGGCTCGTACACGTCACTAATTAGATCAGTAATGTCGATGTGATCATTTAATTATAATTCGTGTTTGCATAATCGATAACTATTTCATTGTGCAACGCGGTTAGATATATGCTTTTGGTCTGATCCACGTATAGGCTCTTTTGTTTCAGCCGATATTTCTATTTCATTTTTGTATAAAAACTTTCGGAAATGAAAAATTGAAATATAAATATAGAATCAACGAGAGCGCAATGCGAAAAAAGTTAACGTTCCACTTTTAACGTAATATTAATAATCGATATCGGCGCGAGTACGTACGAAGTGATTATTAATAGTAAACTGATTTGAAATTTCGAAAAATTGTAGCCGCAATTCCCTATAAAAAAACCTAATAAAGCATATGTGTTTTTGTATGCACGCGCTATTTTATATTTATCTATGCTGTGTGCGATGGGAAACTGGGTATTACACCTCGGAATTAATAGTACTTCAATGGCTGAGACCGTGATGCTATACCAAAGCTCTGCACGAAATGCAATCACCGTTTCGATACATTTTCGCGTCATTACCGCGGCTGTTAAAATGGCTAAGCGAGTTTCGCGGCGTGCCCATGATAAATATCAAAACGTCTACCACGTTAGGTAAAAGCGCAGGTTTAATTTCCCGGAAATTCATTAGCGCGGCCCAAACGAAACATAATGAACTTTTCTATTCCTGCGTGTCCTAGATTCGTCCAGGCATGGAGAGCTCGCTCGTAATATCGACAAAAAGAAAAGTACGCGTTATAGGCAGGAATAATATTAAATATTTATTCTCAGGTAGAATCTAAGGTAAAATCGTTGATATCTATCTTACAATTTGAGAAATCGAATCAATTAAGTACTATAGTACCTCGTTATATTTACGCAGGCTAATACTTATGCGGATCAATATTAACTTCATCAAACTATAACCATTTATGTACAATTCCATATAAAGTTTACATATTATATATTTATATTATATATATAACTTGCATTTTTAATAAATTAAATATAATTTCATTGTGAATCGATCCTACTATTATTTTTGAAAGTATTTTACATCCTTTCGACATGTTGTTCATAAACTTGATCTCTTTCTAATTACAACCTTGTATCCAATCTAATACGTGAACGGCTAAATATTGTTTTCGCGTGCTGTCGTAATTTTCGCATCAAGTGAAACAACGTTTGCTTGAAACGGCGGAGCGGAAGAGAAAGGAAAATGGCAAAATGGCTAATTTAACTTGTCCATACCCGCGGATTCGCGTTCACGGATGTGAGAAAAAAAAACGGATTCCACTTCGAGTTAATTTGTGAGCGAAGCTTCGCGAATCGATATCGCGGGGTTATGAAATCCGCGGTGGCGGCGACCGACGGTCGGGGCCGGAAATCATGTCCGAAGCCATCGCCGACGGCAGCACGGAGGTTATTACACGTCAGTCACACCTCCCTCAAAATTGCAAAAGTTTTATAAGACAGAACGATCCTCGCGCGATTACGTCCCGCGCGACTTATGGCCGAGGCTTTGTTATTGCGCAAGTCGACCTGCGAGCGGCTATATTGCACCGTGCGAAACAAAGTACTCCGATTTCTAACCCGTTACGAACAACCCCGGGGGAATGCCGGCTCGTGATTATCCAGTTGACTAAGAAATTGCAGGATAATTAGAAACAACGGAAATTGAATTTTTCGTAAGGTTGTTTTGATAAATAATTGCTTAAGGAGTTATGCAAAAAAGTAGACTGCTATTTCTCATAAGTAAGCATTATTCTTGTAAAAGTGTTTGAAGTCACGTGTGATTTACATGCTACATGCTACAATTAGTGATGGTTGTTTCAGCCACAAAAATATTCATAACATATCTAATATTCATAATTATATAATAATTTTACGTTCATTGTATTTAAAAAATTGCTGCAGAGTTCATGTAGTATAGCATAAGATGAGTTATTAAACAACATTTGCAATAAGTTAATAACTGCAAATTAGCCAGGTGCACAATATATTCTATTGTAACGGAAGAGAATTGTAATTTTATTGGAAAAGCTCGGAAAGAGTTGCCTTAGAGGTTTGTCCCTATATCAAAATGTACATTCAGTATATTTTTCGTAAAAAGTTTTTACGCTACGCCATTTCCTGTTAAAGGTAAAAAAAAATATTTTATTATATAATTTAATAGTAGAAGCTGCATGAAATTCTCTCTCTCATCTCTTCTCTCCACTCTCCCTCTTTCTCTCTCTTTCAGAATTTCAACGAATAATTCTATTAAACAAGTCTCGACCATTTTGCGTTAACTTTAATCAAATATGTGCGTAAACGGAACGGAACTCGTTGTCGAGTATTAAAGCAGGTTGGCAATAAACAATGTAATCCACATTAAAACATCTGCATGAATATTACAACGGTTGTAAATGCGGGGATGTATGTACCCCCGTGCCCCGTCTATGTAGAGACAAAATCCTCTGTAAAGCACAACGCTTTTGTTTGTCTAGTATCGCAATCAATTCTGCGTGATAACAGATAATGGTATCGGTCTTCGATTAACGGATATTGGCTAGATTGCAAAGCGGGAAATATTTATTCAGACCTTAGACAGAACTCGCTCACCGGTAAATACAAGGAAAACGGATATCGGCAGTGTGGATTCGGCGCTGCGAGTGGCGTTAAATTAACAAATGCGCATCCAATTGATACGAGTATCTGGAGCGGAATTTCAATTATTCCGTTCACGGCGTGACCACCGTATGATTCACGAAATTATTAGATTGCGGATGTAGCTCGCAATAACCGCCGCCGCGGCGTCGAAATATCATTAACCGATTGGACGTCATAGGTGAAAATTTTCAGACTAATCATGGGATATCGTCGTTAGCCTTTTCATCCGTTTAGGCATTGTTTAGGCACAATATGGCTTACAAATCTTTTATGAATCTTAGATATCTGGACAAAAAAGAACTCAAAAGAGAAAAACACTCAAAATGCAAAAATGTTTTGTCAAATGTATAAAATGTGACATTAAAAATAAACTAAAAATAAAACTAACATTTTCATACATAAATGTCATCGACGACCCTTTTAGCGAAATAAAACTTGTACAATTATTTTTATTTGTACTATTTTCCCAACTTTTTTTTCTTCGTGAATTTAGGTTGAAATGATTTTTAAACGTTTCGGTAGCTGATGTCATGGTGCGTTATCAAATTCTATTCCCATTTCTATCCGTTGAGTTGAAAAACTAATGAACCAGTAAGAACATTTTGGTTATAAAAAATAATTTAATTTAATTGACTAGGATCTAACTCGAGATGGAACGCAAAACGCTCGTGCATTCGCGCAGTTGCAATTGGAACGACCGCGACGGTACAACGGCTTTACAGAGGGCGATGACGGATAAAGCGGTAACCGGGCGAAAGTTCGCGCCGCGAGTTCGTCGGATGAGAATTATTCAAGGATTTTCCGGATAATGCAATAACGCGGACTGCACGCCACCTTGAGAAATTAGCGGCATGAATTATGAATGAGGCCAAGTTCTCGCCTGTTTATCTTCTTTAATGTCTCTTGGCGTTTCGTAGATACGTAATATGCTGGGCGATCTTGTCACGTATCTCTTGCGACAGGAACGCCGCTTTAATGTTATTCAAAGGTCATGATTCGATCGCTATATAAGTTTCAGTATGGACATTTTTATCTTTATGCGTGTCTTCTATCGCCTTTAACACTGAGAAAAAAATATTATCTAAAACATGAGAGCTTTTCAATTGGATATAAATTTATGAGAAGTTCATGACAGACAAAACAGAAACAAATTGAACATTTGATCTCTAATTAATTTTAAACAATCACTATAATAATTGTCTATGTTAAAATGGATACAAAACAGTTTATATCTTCAGATCAGTATTTTCATCCAGTTAATCCACAAAACTTCAAGAAACTTGCTTTCTGCGATATTACAAACTCGTATATTCCTACATGAATATTTCATGTTTCATCGAGCAGCATTTTGTGGATGTATGCTGGGAAATCGTGCCTTAAGTACACGATCTGCTCAAAATGTCATTAGTATCAGTTACGGTGATTGTAAGCCATACCTTCTCAAGTTCGCCTCTGCAAACGTGCGTCGTTAAGTATGACGGTTTCGGAGACAGTCCGTGTTAAGTCGCACCGTAACGCGTGTAACCATGATAGAATACCTTCAAAACCGAACACCCGTTAAATGCAATTAGGCTGTTAAAGCGTAGTAGAGTCGCGAGTGCCCCGTCGACAGTTTTCTACCCTCTTCATACTTTGCGAGTACCACTAGAAGGGTATGAGCGGCGATGTTCTGTGCGATAGCACGAAGAAAGAGATTTGGATGCTCATTGTAACGGCACGCACGGCCAAGCATTAAAGCGATCGCTTCGCGTTTCGAAGCCCTTGTTGGTTTTTTGTCGTCAAGCAATATACGTTTTGTGTCATAATGTATTTTACGTAAATAGTTTTATATCTACATTTACTCAGTTCTTTTGTTCATATACAAAGAAACGTACACAAAAATATTTGTTACAAAAATTTCAATATTATTTCAAGATAAAAATAAATTGTATCACTTGCTACGTTAAAAAAATGTTATGTTATTCCCCCTTCTCTCATATAGCAATGTATTATCAGTATAAATAAGTGACAAAATTATTATGACAGTATTACGAAGACTTTATAACATGGGATTATTACGAAGACTTTATGGCATGGGACTATTACGAAGACTTTATGGAGTATCAGGATAATTAAATTGCGTAAAACGTTAGCCAGAAAAATTGCTAATAATCTGCGTTTAAATTTGCACGAGACAAATTGATTAATTTCATAGCAGCAAGTTATTCATATCTCTTCAAAAGTGGATCACAAATATAAGAGAATAACTGGGGGCAATTCACAATATAGCGCTATAAAAATAAAAATAATTTATTAGCAGTCAATTACATGTAGATACGCTGTTTTGTGATAATCGAGCAAACCGTATTAATTGTTAATATGTTTGAGAAAATTTAATCAGCGGGGAGTGATGTCATTTCAGTGATTCATGATGCATTTTCAAATGATCTTCTTATGGTAGAAAGTAATTATTATATATAGATCAAGATTATTATATATAAATTTATATTTACGTATATTATATTATATTTACGTAAATATATTTTTACGTAAATATCTTGACAATGTATATAACGTTTTACAATAACATCGTAAATAACGTGCATGCATGCCCCATGTTCGGGATGTCTGTTCTCCATTCGAAAACTAAATATAATAGAGATATACAAATTTTTATTTTAAATTAAAGTGGGTTTTTTCAACCAATTACTCGTACAAAATTGTCTACCTTGGAAACTGGCTATAAAATTTATCAATTGCAATCTATTTTCAATTTGCCATTTTTAATCACCCGCGAAAATAAAGCTGTGTAGAAATATACGCTTTTCGATTAATGTTTTATTTAAAACGTATTCTATGAAAGATTTCTCGATTCAAATCGCACCTGCGTCCTCGGAACTGTTGCATTTCTAGCCGCGCGTAAAGAAGAATTCATAAAGTCCGTAGGTCAACGCTCGTATGTGCGGGCAGGCACGTTCCGTGGGTTATCCCGCTGCATTTTCTTATAAAAGCTCGACTATACTCCTTAGAAGATAAAGGGTTGGCACGGGTTTCGGGTACAGACTGAATGGTTGTCTACCGTGCACAATGAACTTCGTGCGCCTTGAGAGACGAGAAAATACTTCTTGGAAAGTCGCTGTTCGCTACGGACTCCAATGTGAGTTCTCTTTTTTTTTCTACATTCATCTAAATTAATCAGCAAATGGTCGACGAAACCTCTGGAATTTTTTTTAAATTTAAAATGTGGGATCAATTCCACGCTCGTCAATTTCAACAACGTCTGAATCGTGCGTGAATATAATTTAAATAACGATGACCTAAGTAAATTAACCAATCGGTCGCATAAACGTCTTTAATCGATGCCATTACCATCCCCGCACGAGGTAATTCAGTTTATAGACACTCGCAATTTCGAAGCTGCGTAAGCTGCATTTCGCGAGAATTGCATTAGGAGAAGGAGGGTCTACGTTACTATATACCAAATTTTCCGTATTCGGCAAAACTTCGTGGGACACGCATCTCATCGGGTATTCGCGAGGTATTCGCGGAGGAACTGAAAATATACGTCGAAAACAAACGATATTTCGATACTGCCGCGACATCCTAATTCGCTTTTCAAATCCGCCTTATATCGCCGCGGCGCGCGGCGGCGTATTCGCAAAGTTAGTTTTATGTTCGCTGCCGCAATTCAATCACCGAGAAACAGTGAAATATCCCGTGGAAGTACATACACACGATATGTGCATTGTGTACAACTTCCTGTACGGAATATGACCTTATTTTCCTTATCCGCTGCAACTTCGGTTATCGTGAATATCTCACAAAAGTATAGAGTTATCGTTATCCGCTGAATATTTGATATTAATTGAATGAACTTTTGTACGCGAAAGCGCGTACAAGGTAAAGTTGTATTTTGGTTCTGGATTAGTGGAAATATTTGGCAACAAAAAATATGGTAATTTGCTCGAATAACAGCTTTCAAGTAAACAATAGCTCTTTCTCTCAATGTCTTACTGTAAGATCTTGTAAAGAAAAAGACTCCAATTAAAAACTAAAAAATTATATTATCTCTTCAAGAATTCTTAAGTTTAATTCGTCCAATAACGAAAATAAGTATTTGCGTACGAATTTTACAATGGCGCGAAAAAACCTTTTGTTCGACATGATTACATAATCACGAAGTGTTCATTACCATCACTTATTACGTTGTAGTACACTTTCGTCGAAATGGCACCTTTATAAGAGCCGATCCATAATCATTTATCTTAAGCTACTCAATTTCGCATCAAGGTGCAACGCACTTTGCTAGGAGAAAGCGATTCTCCTGTAGATCCCTTTTCATTCAAACCAGCCATTAGTTTGTCCGATCATCCCTCAATCTCCGTAACCGTAAGACGCGGTTTGAGCCTGCGAGAGGAAAAAAAAAATCTATCGGAATGAAGATAAAAATGAGATAGGACAGAATCGACATCGTCGTACGTGCGCGATCAGTGGCTCTCAGCTTATTTAGAGCGCGCTTCGGCAAGTGTGCGCGAAACTATTCGGGAAGTCGCGATAACGAGGAGCCTCTGGTAGTTTTGCAAGTTTTACACGCGACAGGCGGCTTCCGGTTGTCGAGAATAGAATGACATACGGAAGGAAAGCGACGGTTTTCACGTGGGAGCCTGTCTCAGGTATTCCGGCGTCGCGGTGCCAGCGCGATCGTGCCGTAAAACTGATCACATATTTTTCTGTCGAGCACGCGACTGTATTTTACGAACTTGTGCGGCACAGTCTCCTTTCCAAGGTGTGAATTATGGGCTGCGCGAAATTTGTCGGTTTAATCGTTCAGTCGAGTAGTCGCCTCCTGCGCGCCGCTAAAATGCCAGAAGCACGTGGAAGTAAGAGACTGTTTTACGGAAGCGCACTAATGAAGATTCCTTTTCGGTAAAATGATATCTTTCGTCGCAACGACGGAAATATTTCGGAACTTTAGTCTCGCAACTTAAAATCGAGATCGATTAACTGGATATTGAAAAATGTTATATCTCTTAAATATTTTTTATGTAATTCGGATACAATAAAGTTTTCAAGAGTACGCTTTTTCCCCTTTCTATCATTCATATATATATGGTAAAAAAATTCGAAATTGATGCATTAATTACTACGGGTTTCTATAATGGCTTCTCGCGCGGCAATGTGAAACTTTGATTCCGTATCAAAAAGTTTCCCGAAAGTCCTAATTCTTGCGATATCACCAGTGATCGCGAAAGAGAATTTTTCTCCCGTAACAACCGTTGGTGATAAAGCTACTCGAACGTAACCATTCGAGTCTTCTCGCGCAGGAAAGCCTCGAAGAATCATTACAAACGTATAGCGCGTAACAGCTCGTTCGAAAATCGCTTCGAACTTTAAAGTGAGGGTTCGTACGTAAAGTTCGAGTACGTTGTAAGTTCTACAACGGTGTGTAATGCGTAACGTAGAGATGAAAGATATTTCTCTTTTACCTCGAGGCCCGCGCGACGAGATTCAGCGAGATACTTTCCTGTTTCGCGTTATCCTTCCCGGCTTTCCGGGAAGATTGCGATTACTCCGCAAGACAGCGGAATTTACGAAGTGCGTTAGGCAATTTACATGTACTTTGCAGTTCCGCCAGACTCGCGCCCGCGCCGGCTACAGCCGACTCCGTATACAGCGCGCATATAATCGCGTGTAGAAGACTTGATTTAATGTCGGAAAACGGCGCGAGTGCATCCATGCAAGCACGGCTCTAAGGTCGCCTAAGCGTATCCACCGAATGGGTTGGATTTCTATGCGGGGAAGGAGCTACGCGCCACGCTGTTCTTACCGTACGTTACTGCGGTCGAGAAGTGCGCCAATAATGTTTTCTCTTCCACTCTCTCGGGCTACTTAAGAAAGGTAAAATCTTATTTCTTCCGCCGGGAAAAAGAGCGAGGTCGCGACAGCGCCAGGAGTTTCGACCAGAATTCGCCCGGCGTACACCGAGTACGTTTACATTTGAAGTTAATATACGTATATAGCATGCGGCTGCAAAAGCCATCGTTTCTCTCTAATCAATATTTTAAATTAAATTTTGTATTAAATTTTAAATTTTACGTATAAGAGAACTCAATTACACGATAAATAATTGCTTCTACATATATTTATAGAAGCGTATAGATTTCTTTCTCTCTTTCTTGTCGATAATTGACAGTTTGATATTTTCCATTTGTTCGAAATTTACGACAAGTATTTTATTAAACTCAAGACAGTCAGCTAATACATGGTCAGATAAATAATATTATTCCGATATCCCACGGTTTTGCTATCATGGCAGCGATAAAGATATATACATATATAAAAGTGCAGACGTGAAAGCGCGACGATTTCATGTGCGGAAATCGAACAACTGTGATGTACTTTTTGAATCAATCTGAGCGTGGATACGTTAAAAATTTACTGCTTAGCTGGACGAAATCCTATTTAACTTTAAGCAGAATCCACCACAAGCGACCAATTATAGGAGTCACGTGTGATCCGCGCTAATTGAACAGTCCGGAGCCAGAAAAGCGTGAGCCATTAATCATTCCAATGCCAAGGGATGTAGCAAAACCGGTCGAGAGCAATTTTTCGACTTTAATATTAAGTGAGCGATTTTCATTACATTCTGTCTACATTTCTGTAGATACGTCCTAATAAGTGAAATGACAACAAAGATTACCGGGGATTAAAACACAGTGGGAAATCTGTTCTGGGGTAATTTCATTATACTTCTCTTAATAATAAAACAGCGAAACTTCTGGTGCACGAAGTTTCTGAATGGGAATGTTACAAAAATTTCATGATTTTTCTGTCGAGGTAATGTTTTAACTTTGTTAATTCTCCGGTGTATAAATCTTTTTCGTAATTTCAGAAAAATGTAACTTTGCCGTATATGTCTTCATATATCTAGGCGTGAAAAATTTATACAAACTTTTACTTTCTCTACTGTAAAAATTTATGCAAAGTAGAAAATTATTCGCAGATCTAAGAATTTACAGCACAAAATTTAAAATCCTCAGTAATTCATATTTTGGCTTCTTTTCAATTAAATAGAAAATAAATTTTATACCACGTTAAATGTTCAATCGTGGATGCTGATCCTCGGATATTCACTGACTGCAAGTATTTGTCACTCCTGCGAAAGGGATTAAATTTGGCGGAAGGAATTTTCGATGCTATATAGAGCGTTAAATTCTGAAGAACGAGACGTTTGACCGTAACGGGTAAGTCTCGCGAGTTGTGGTCATAAATTTCGCCGGAAAGTCTCTCGCCACAGTATTCACACGCGACCCGGATGTCACGTCATGCGTAATAAGCAGTAACTTACAACGGAAACAACAGGAGAAGCGCATTCCCCGCGCGCGTTTTCGATCGGTATTTAAATGCATTCCAGAGAAAAATATCACAGGAGGACATCAGAAGGATCCGGTGACGTCCGGAAGTTCCGGAGGATAGTAAATACTTAAAACATTCTTCACGGAACTGGGAGAGGCACCGCATAAAACTCTTCGGCGAGTTACCTAGAGGCGAGGTAAAAGCACGCTTTGCGAAAACGCGACAACACAGTTGTCCGATTTCTGCGACCCATTTCCGTCGAGCGACCGACGTGAATAAAGATGTTTATTCTTGCCGGAGCTTTCGGTGACATTTTCCCCACGGCTCTCTTTCTCCATTCTCTTTCTATCCCTCATTCCTACGTGAATTTCGCGTCGCCTGTCCTACGTGCGGTTGGCACTTGTACACTACAGTAAGAACACGTTATTCTCGAGTCGCGAGATCGAGCGTGCGGCGTGTGCCACTTTGCCCTTTTCACCGCTCCTGTGTGTGAACCATGACCGCGATTCTTCAAGTTTCCGATCCAATAGGAAACGAAGGATTACCTTCTGAACCGGTTTCGAAAATCCGACCGCATACGTCACGCGGAGCGAGGCAATTGCGATTGGTAAAAAGTGAAGGTGAGGAGAAACCGTTTTACCTGATCTACGGCGTCGACCGCGAGATTGTTGCCGATATTGCTGATCTCGGAAGTGTCCTCTGTGATCGAATGATCGCCGATGGTACTGTTGTCGCTCACGACGAGGCCCAGCAGGCATATCTGTAATAGAGTTATCAAAGATCAGTTAAATTTTTAAAATTATTTCAAGCTTTAGATAAATACTTATTATGATATCTATATTATATGATTTCATATTTAATGAGCGATAATGGCACAAAATATGGCGATTTGTTCCTGCACAGAGATATATGGCGCTTTCGCTCTTACAATAGATAACAATGAGGGGGAGTCTTGTATCCGTAGAAAATAAATGTCGAGAATTGCCGAAGGGGTAAAAAGTTCTGCGGTTTCAGGTTTCATGTCGTCATGGTCTCGAATAATACACGAGATCAGGAAGCCGAATTAACAACGCGTTGGAGAACGACACATGTTGTAATGTTATAAAGATGAAGTATAAAAAAAATGTATAGTATTCAATTATTACGAAACCACTACAAACTGCTATGTATATTATCTCGTTTCATTTATTAGATTGTAAGGCTGGTGTCTCATGGAGCGGATTTACGCGCCCTATAAGTGCATAATATTTCTAGAATATTATAGATATGAACATTAATATTAATATTAATATTAATATGAATATTTAATATCAAATAATATTACGCGCTTATAGGGCGGAAGCGCAACGAGCGTATCACCAATCACGGAATCGTTCTGATAGAACCCTTTCAAAGATTCCGTCGAAACGGTCTCTGAGTATAGGCTATCTTAGAGGTTAAGTGATTTCTTCAAAGTAATCGCTGAAAAGCAGTATCCCCCCCCCCCCCGATTGTAAACCGTATAAAGAAGCAATGTGTATTCTCGTCGCAAAAAAGACAGAAAGAGGAAGAAAAGAGTGACAAAATATAATGCGCGATATACAAGCACGATAATATCAAACGGTGAATACCAGACGGATGTTGGTCGTCGAATTGGAACGCCGTTCGGACCGTTCGTGTACTCGTGCGGAAGCTGCAGCGGCAGAAACGCGCGGTTGCACTCTCTCCGCAGCCATCGTCGAAAGACGCCATCCGTTTCCGCGAGCCGATTCGCCGCGGCGAGGTACACGGCAAAGTAAATCTGGTCGGTCGGTCGGTCGGTCGGTCGTCGCAGAGAGACAAAAGAGTGCGCGCAAGAAGAAGCAATTTAATTGTGGCCCGAGTTCCGCCCGAAAACGGATATCCACTTTCTGGTATTACGGTACAAGGAGGAACTTTTGTAACAAGCCACCCCCGTGCACTCGCGCGCGTCCCAACGACCCGCCCTTTACCAGCCGCACGTAGCGCTCGTTCCGGCGAAATTTTCCAACCGGAGGAATTCATATTTTACGACGGGAGGGGTCTCCGCCGCTGCCGGTGCATAATACATTTTTGTTGAAACAATCGGCTGTCTGCCGCGGAAGCGGCATTAGTCATGAGGGCTCGCAAAAGCGTATAACGATTCAATCTCGTTGGGTTCCGAGTTCCGACGACATCGGACTACAATTTAACAAGAATCGCTCGAAGAGAGATGAAACGTACAAATTTAACAAAAACACAACCGATTAAAAGATTGAGATTATTCGTAACAATCTTAAAGTAGTCCAAATTCTTCTTATTTAATATAAATTTTAATGTAAAAGAATATTAATCTTAACAATTCTTTTTTCAAGACCAATATTGAGATCCACAACGATCGACAATTTTTGTAATTGTTAGGGGAATATTTATGTGCCAAGTACATCTACCACTATATCTTCCTTTTCTCGTTGCTTCGAGATGCATTGAATGTCAAGAACGTCATGTTGCTCATATTTAGGATACTCGGCCCTTTCGTGACTCACACAAAGAGATTCCAGCATGATGAGAGCGCGTTGATATATTTTATGGTTACGCCAACTTTCTCTTCCCCGCATGTTTCATTAAAGGCTCCGCGCGCGCGCGAGAAAGGATCGCCGGAGTAATCAACCGATGTGTATATTTGACCGTTCGCACACGTCCTGCGAACGAATATATTCGCGCCGCCGCGCATTCGTTTAACGTCGGCGCGTGACATACGTACGGCGCATACCCGTAAAGATCCGTCGACGATGGAGCTTAACGTCCGCTGCAACGTTATTAGCGATAAATTTAGAGGCCTGTGCCGCCCTATAATTAAAGGTAAACGGTTGGCGTCTCGGCGCGTCCCTAGAAAATGAACTCGTACAGATTCGGAATTAACACAAAGACGCGTACTCAGACGTAATCCGTTATGGGCTCTTTCATTCGGAAACGTATATTTTTCAGGCTGTTATTAAAACAGTTCTGTTTAAAATAATAAAACAAATGAAAAGTGGTCATAAATCGTAAACTTATCGTAATAACATTGTATCAATATCGTTAGATGACGGCTTAAGTCGTTCATTATATTTTCGTATCTTTTTGCTTTCTGACTCTTAAATTGTACATATTTATTATTTTCTATATAGTACATTCGAGAAGAAAGGATATGGAATTGATCCTCCTTTTATTCATCTACACGCACACGCACGTACACACTTTTAGTCATTTTATTTTTATAAAACGTTCTACTTTTTACGTTTGAATATTTCAAAATTCAAATATAACTTCGCAGTCGACAGCAAAATTTTCCTACAAAGGGTTGAACTTTTTCAGTTCGGATTTATTTTAGTAATGGTAAAAGCCAGTAAAATCAATAAACAATAATATTATGTTAATTATTAACTAATAAAAATTTGTATATTTAATAAAAACATATAGTATTATTAATGATTGACACCGAATAAATGTTTAGACGTAATTATCAGTTTCGCAATGTTATGTGTATAACTGTTATATAATCAAAAACTATATTTTAAAACTATAAGATGTCATTAACTATCACTTAGGAAAATCATAATTATCGATCTTCAGCCGACCACCTATACTCCTCTGCAATCAACGTCTCTCTTGTGGCCTCGACAGCGAGAAAATTATAGTGATCAGGAGTAAGGCGGTCGAACGGATTAATCACGACGATCGAATTCACAGTAATTGATATACCTAACGACTGATATCATTTACATTTAACGGTGCTTATTTGTATATGAACTCTTCTAGAATATAGAACTTGCAAAAAGTACTTAAATGTTTTTCTAATTCAAAATACCAAAATTATTAATGTGATTAATATGCCTTTAAGTTCTAGGAAGGCATTTTTGCGAATATTAAATTATTGTATTAAAAATAGATTAAAAAAGCTCTAAAAATAAACTAGCTCATGTGTATTTACACATATACATATATTAGATAAAATCGATCTTAGAAATTAATGAAAACATAAAGATGAATCAAAGAAACACCGCTGATTGCATCGTTACAATTTGGTTCACTCGTTTTCCTGCAGATCTTCAAAAACGAAAAAAGTGGACGTTAAATCCGCGAACCATCTTGTATAACCATCTTGTATGCTATCTGCACATGTAACAGCGCAAAGTAGCACGTGCACAAGAACGCGTGGCCAATTTGTAGTGGAGCGATCGTGAACATGAGATTCTCTTCTGTCGGCGTGAACCCCGGTCGAACGGTGAACCGCGGGCTTAGCGTAAAATTTATGTCCGACATGGGACGGCTAACGAGGCGTCGGTCGGCCCGATGCCATTTAATTCTTATCTGACCTCTTGATTGGCTCGCGTGCCGCGCGCGGATTAACGCCGTCGGACCGCATTAATTCCAGTAATTAACTTGGCCCCGCTTACGCTCGATGAAAGTTCGACGTGGGCTACCCCTCCAGGATCGAAACCGTAAACTAGCGTGCGCGAGTCGTCCTCGATAATGCGACGGCATTGCTTCGAGAATACAAATTTCTTCATAGTTTTCTCGCAGATTTCCTGTCGATGAAACAAGTTCATCGAAACATATATCGCCAGAATCAGACACGATTATATCATGTATTATGTTACTCGCAATGGTGTGATCATATATTTTAATAAATTTATAAAACGTCTTGAAAATATATAATTTTGACATCGATTGTAATTCTATCAATTTGGTAATTTTATCGAACTTTGAAAAAATCATGTTCTACGAAATCATAATACGCATCTAATTCAATCCGATTATAAAAAATTGATTTGACACGTTTTACACGATTTTTCCTCAAATGCTTCTTGTGCCATGTAATATACATGGTATTCATAACTGTTAATTGTGTAAACTGTTCGGCTTAACGATGCATTGTAATTTACATGCGCACACGATTTATGATACGGCAATTAGTGCTGAATTGTATAGCATCAGGAGATACATTTCAACATTGTATCGCAATTAAAACTGATCATTCGGTACGACGACTTTTAATCCTGATTAATGGTGAAATATCTACGAGTTCTGATTACACGTTATAAAGCTTTTTTTATCGGAAAGTACACGTTTCAGGTTTCTTCATGGTGTATTTATCTCCTCGCAAACGAACTCTTAAAATCACGCGAGAAAAAATGGATTCACGAGCGCCTTGTCCACCGATTATCAAGGAATTTCTATTCCCGTCCATGACCTTTTGGCATCACTGCACAAAAAGAAGAGGAATGGGCTTCTACCTACAGGAGGAGAACACGGGATTGTACTTTACGTCACGGTGTGAATAAAATTAATTTTCGACCGAAATCGCATCCGTGCGCAACTATACAAAGGTGTTTCAAAGGCACGTGGCGGCGTATTGAGAAGCTGCACTAAAAGGACCGTCGTGTTTCCAGATTAGAGCCTCCGCCTACCTAATCTGAGTACAGTGCATTTATTTATGAAGGAACGTAACGCGTGTAGCGCGCGTGTATTCACGTGTTTAGATATTCAAATAGAATCAAATATTTTAAATTCCTGAAATTGAAATTCATATTGAAGCATAACAATGCTATTTCATGTAAATATTTCATTCTTGTTATTAAAAATAAATTTTTTTAATTAAAAATCATGGATACATTTTTCATTATTCACAAAAATATTGTTATTACATATATATTTTTTCCTCTCTTGCTATTCCCGCTATTTCAGTTTTAGTTGTAAAAATCATACTATGTTATTAAAATCGTATTTCGTTTTAATTATAATAATGAAGCATTTATCGTATAAAACTACGTTTCAATTAAATTAACCTTTTGGCGCAAACTATTAAATTCAATCATTATGTGAGCACTATTATGAACATCACTATACACATTCATGTATATTCCGCAAACTCCAAAAAAATTCCTTTTCTTATTTTCTTAAATCTAGGGAAATAAAAAAATTAAGTGCGACAGTAAAACAAATTTACAATAAACGACGTCAGTTTACAGTTACCGTGTACGGCACATTTATCATTACGACTTGCATAACAAAAAATATGTTAGCATATACGTAATCACGTATAGAACTTTAATGTCGGAAAACAACTCGGATATAATATGAGAAATGGATCAGAGCAGGCAGCGCCTTAATCACCTGCGGCCGAGGATAGCATACAGCCATACAATGTATTTATTCACAATGCATCTTAATATATAAAGCTCATTTGTGCGCCCGTTTGTTATAATCAAGGCTTTTATCGTTGCGAGAATCGAAAGAAGCAAAACGTATAGTAAAAAAACTATCCCTTCGTATTTCCCGCCAATGTATTCCTCCGGATTTACTTGAGATAGACTATTGATTTATTTGATGCTCCAGCAGCATATGGCATATGTATTCAAATGTATATGCCGGTATCCTCATAGCACGTCCTAATTTTCTCGAGAATCACAAGATATAGTTAATAAATGGTACGCGAAATTTACCGCATTATATTATCGAACATTTATTTTCATATATGAAATTTTTATATTTCTTATTATTTGATAATTTCTGGATGGATTCGGTATGCGTATGTATAAATGTAAAAACAAACTTTTTCGTTGTCTACTACTTCCAAAAAGCTTAAGAGAATATTCTTGGTCATTCTAGTTTATATTTTAACTTTTTACGATCTCTATTATAAAATAATTGTATTTTTATACTGTTTCGTACAGTTTATATTTTTATAATATTATAAAAAAATTTTTTCTTTATGTAATATTCTGCTACATACTGCTAGGTAAATTAATTACATTTTAGAATGGTATATAAATCGATGGTATAAAAATTATAAGCAACAAAAATTATAATAACAATCTATTGATAATGATTCGCCCTAACGACGGAATATCGAGTAACACACGTTTGGCTAATAAAAAAAAAAAAAATTTTTTTTTAACGAAAACAAAGCTTCCTCTATGAGGAAGCAAAAATGAAGCTTTTAAGTTAACGGAAGTCCATTGCCGTAGACTAACAATCTTGAAAACCGTTATAAGACGCGTTATAAAGATTTTCGGACAAGACTTTCCGCAAGAAGATTGTGGTTTAAGAGCGGGCTCGCGCTTCGATATCGGCTAGTTCCAAGGAGCACTTCGGGACCCTAACACAGTATATTATTCAGGAGTCTCGACAAAAGTGGCGGTTACGAGTCGATCAAACCATCCTAGATGTAAGATGCAGTCGCTTTCTATACATGCATAATATATATGCGTAACATTTTCCGATGTTTTAGATAAAGTGGATAAAATATTACCATCATCTTCGCGTATTACAAACCTTTGATTTTACTATTACTATCAGATGTAAATTATCTCATGTATATGTATATATAGAACGTATATTATGTATATAGACCATAAGATACATTATATCTCGTGTATCTCATGTATATAGAACGTATTATTAAAACTCATTTGTATGTATCTTCTGGCGAAATATATATTCTTAAGTTATACTCGCAAAAGCATGTACTTTATATGTATTTAAACATAATGAGCAAAAAACTACATTTTACTTGCGCTAAATTTCAATATATATAGGGTCACACAAACAAATTGCCTTTTATCTATCTATCGTGCCTTTATCAGTTATATTGTAATTACAGCAGAGACATCTGGATCTTCTGGACTGCTACTAGCTGCTTTTAGACACTATTGATAAGTATTGTAAAATCTAGATTTGTCTAGAATTCCGCACTCACATTTAACCTAAGGAGAAGGAGGAGGTAACCAAAAGGGAGAATAAGGCTGACGATCACGATCGAAATCGCGATATTACGTGTAAACTGCGCTCTGGGACGAAGTTCGATTTTATGGCGACGACTACGAGCGTCCATAAATCATACTTCGCTTCTAATAGTCCGGCGAAACCATGAGTCAAGCACTCGATGGCCTGTGGGCACGACAGTCTGTTTAGATGACATATAATCGGAAAATCGTTCAGGACGGATCAAACGTAGCACGGACATTTAACTGAGGAAAGGACAAGATTTTATTATGAAAGAATACGACAGTAATGCGGTGTTTTTATCCTATTTCGTTAAATCGAGTTTAGAGGAACTCTAACAAATCGCGCCTTGTACAAAATTGAGATCGAAGATGATCAAAAAGTAAAGCGAAATGCATTTAATATATAAATATTGCACAAACATGTGTAGTTTTATTCTATACATTTTGAAGCGTGACTAAATAAAATATTTCTAAAGCGCTATATGTGCTCTTTATTCGATATATGTCAAACCATTCGATTTCATGACCCATAAGAACATTTATAGACATTTTATTGAATTATATTTATGAAGGTATTTTTACCTTGATTGCGTTGTTTTGCGCAGTATTTAGTAATTTTATTGACAGCAGCTTTTATTTTTTGGCAGTTTTGTCGATATGCTTAAGAAATCCAGGACGGAATTACATGCACAATTCAATGCACAGAAAATAGTAAAAAAAAATTGATCGTCATAAAAATCCTATATTTTGATATCTGATAAATTTTTTAATTTCTCCAACGTAAAAGCTGTCTAAGCATAACTTCGATAAATTTTAATTTGAGCAAATGTATATAATTGCTAGGGAAAGAAATCGAGAGAAATACTGGTATTTTTACAGACATATATAACGTGTCACTCTTTATTCCAAATAAAAAATTTGCTTAGTTAAAAATTCAGATATACCGAATCTCATAATATAATATACAGTAAACTATCTCGATGTTCGTGCTGTATATAACCGCCCAATAGTTAGACGATAAAATCTCTATGGACCTCCCAGAGCTGTTTTTCTCTCGTCTACGGACCGGTACGCGAAACTTTCTCGCATGGCTCTCTACAAATCTGAACACCTCCTACTCATTAAACAAAATTGAACCTCTCTCGCGGATACGTTTCGCAATTTGTCCTGCAAAGAACACCGTTTTCGTATTGTGCTTCATATTTAACTGGGTGTGAAGTTCGCCTTCAAAATGACGCAAGTATTATAGATACTACAATTTCGATATCCCGATTTGTTAAATTTCTTTTTATATTTCACGCTTTGTAGATATTTTTATTAATTTTAACTTTTATTTATTATACCTTCTGTAAATGTTAGTCTTGTTCTTTTTATTTAATTTTCTCATTTAATATCATAAAGTGATTGAAAAATATGAAATTTACTAACGCCACGAAAAACTGTAAGTATAATCACGTACAATCAGTTAGAATTATAGTCAACGTCGTCGTTCAACGCCGTGGCTTAGCATCGCTTGCCTTCAAACTATCGCAATCAGACTATCCGGAAATTTTCCAGTCAGGCAACCCGCAGATCGATGTGAATAATGCATCGTAGAGGCTCGCTGTCAGTTCACTGTCAAACTTCGCACAATTCCAGCGTCTGGATCCATTCGAAGCAAGCCGTGTTCGATATGTTTAATGTTGGATCAATGTTCTCAAAATCATGCTGATGTAAAATTTATTTCGCGCACGGCGAGTAAGTTGCCGTTGCACGTACCACACGAAACCGCCGTGGCTATGTTCGACTGAGCTTTATGGAAAAATGTTAGAAAGTAAGGGGGGGGGCGGGCATGACTAGTAACGACGTTCCTCCGTAGTACGAAGCGGAAGAGGAAACGTCTGACAACTCCGATATTGAAGTTAACGTTCACGACGCTCGTATCGCGCTCGTATGACGGCGATGTGTTTGGCAAACCCTCGTTTGCCGCGTATCAAAGAAGTGCATGTTATGCGCGAGAAGAGTAGTAAGAGTTGAACGAATAATAGTGCGCGTAGAGGACGGGTATCGAAATAAAATTCGGAAACTGGATTTTCCTTGAAAAATACTGGGAAAAAGCGTCCGGTATCAAAGCGTAATAATGAAAAATCAGGACGGAGAATCTGCAGCCTTTGACAATCATATATCACGCATGGAATTGGACACGGACGGGTTTTATCAGCAATATACGCAAGCAAGTATGCTTTGATGAATGCAATAATAAATTCTTCGTTATCGGAAAATAAAATGGCATAAGAATGGTACTATTTTTCATCTAATACAAGTGTCCCTTTATTGTTACTTACAATTGAAAAGATTAGAGAGATTAAATTATACGTGATCAATATATGATTAATTTCTTTTTAATTAAATCCAGAGCCATTAATAATAGAGCTATTAATAATATATAATTAATGATTAGAGTTTTTATAAGTTTGAAATTAAAAATTTAACTTCAAATGAAAACAACAGATAATCTTGAATGGTCGGAGAGCAGTCCCCACAGGAAGAGGTTGATAAATGTCTTTGCAGGATAAGATCCCAACCTTCCGACTCGTTCGATCTGTTCGAGATATCCAGCGACATTCAGCGGGAACATCAACGATTTTAGAAGTTTCAGACCATTCTTTCGAATATTTTTTTTTTTACGTGCGCAAATTGCCTTTATCTCTCCTCGACGACGTTTCTCTTTCGCGGCGTGCAGAATAAAAAAAAGCGATTTCCACGGTAAATTATTTCACCAGCTGGCTAACACCGTGTCTTCGTCCCTTCTTGCTGGTCGATTTGCTCCTCCGCTCGCATTTTTCAAACCTTCAACCTGTCAGTCGGCTATTTCCGCGCAAACATGTCGGCGCTAGGGACGATCGAGAAACTTTTTTTCTTTATTCTTGCAAATATGCCCTTCGTGGCCAAGAGTAAAAATGAAAAATTTTATTCAGATTTGTCAACGTATTGAGGTGCCCTGATATAAAGCTTATAAAGTTTTTTTAAAGATATTGAAATCTCCTTGATTGTATAAGAATGACTCATTACGCTCGACTAGCCGACATTTTTTACGGTTGTCTTATTTACAGCTGTCAAAGGCTGATGACAAGAGAGTAGAGAGGCTGCATTTCACGAAGAATATTTCCTCGGTCTTCAATCATCCCTAGTCTACGCGCGTATTCACAATTGACCGCGGATATGAAAGGAAAGCGTTCCCGTTTAATCATGTCGGATCCCCGCAAATTGAATTACCTCGGGGTTCGAAGAAAAAAAAGTAAAAGTCCGCAGGGGGTGGAGGAAGTGTCTGTAAGGGATACACGTAAGGGACGCTCAGAAATCCCTTGATGAGATCGATTCACTAATAATAGGATATAATGAAGCGAGTTCTGCGGTCCCGCAGCCGCGTAGGGTGAAGGAAGGGTCCGAGGCGTACTTAAGGATCGTAAATTTTTTATATCTAAAGAGCGGTCAGTGGCTACTCGTAAATTTTTCAATACATGTTTTTTTTCCGAGGGAATGTTGCTTTTCGATCAAAAGGGATCTCGCTGTCCAATTAGGCAAATTCTAAAGCTGATCGCCCCTTTCTTGTGGCTTTGCCACAACAGGGTGGATTCCCCCTTGTTTTTCGGCGGATTTATTGACGGCTCTCTCGGTGTGAAGTCGGGTCGTACGACCGCGTGGGCACGACGTTGCCTCCTTCGTTTACAACTCCTTGGGAGGCAGAGTCGAGGGCGTGGTACGTGGAAAAGAACCTCCTCGAATAAACCTATATAGCGGGTAAAAGAGGACCCCGGAATTTATAACCCACTCGTTTGTCACTTTTCATCCGAATCCCGGGGAGTTCGTGAACCTCGATACGAGGTCGCCCGCGCGAAGCGTTGCTCGCCGAAGCGTTCCTAACGCCGAACGAAATCGCACAAGCCGGAAGCTTAGATCAGAATTTACCGCTGACATTTTCGATTATTTGGAGAAAATAATTCTACTCCGAGGAAGATAATTTATCGAGTCTTTCATAAATAATAGTTCCCGATCAAATAAGAAAAAAAAAACCAGACGAGAGTTTCACCATCCCGATTTGGCAATGGTGCAACCTCCTAACGAGCGAATCGGCGGCGAGCGATGAGAGTCACGGAACGGAACGGCTCGTCGGAGAGGAGAAACCGATTTAAATACCGAGAGGCGTTAAAGTCGCTTAAGTCGTCAGGTAGGCCCGGCCGGAATCGTCGGGGCCGGATCCAAGAGCGTTTTGTTCGAGCTCCCTTCATCAGATAAGCCGCGACGATGAGCGCGGTATTGCTTTCAAATTGGTTTCCGATTCGAGCGTATGATAACGGCAACGACCCACGCCTCCCCCGGTTGCAGCCTCGTCTATTCACCTACTCAACCTCGTCTCGCGTTATTAGAACTCGCTGCGGTTGGTTTCTGTTCTCTTTTTTTTTCTCCCCCGTCTCGGTCTGATTTCTCATTTCTTTTTCCCGTGGCCCGCCGGCGAACCCCAGCGATGATTTGGTACCTTGCGCAGGTCGATTACACGCAATTGACTCCCTTTGACCTGGTTAACCGTCCATGTAACAGACTTCGCGAATAGTGAGATATTCGCACGAATGAATTCACCGTTCTAGCTCGTCCGGCGATCTTGATCGGGGAGGCGCGTGCAATATAGCATCGAGAAAGTCGCGCGATTCTTGGCGAAGTGATCTCAATCTAATTGGGCCGGGGCGAGAGGCTACGGGAACGTTGAATGACGAGAAATTGAGACTAAGAGGTGATTCATTGAGAATATACAGGGTGCTCCGGGTACTCTTTCTTCCGCCCATGGACTCTTTGACCAATTTGGAGTCGATTTTTCTCTATAAAAGATCCCCTTGATGGGACGCTTCTTTTCACGTTTTAACGTTCAACATTAAATGTCTCTTTATAGCTAAGTCTGAAATTAATATTCTATTCAAGTCCGCTTGGGAAAGATAAGAAGTTTATATATATCTTCGAATCTTAACTCGTAACACGCTCTCAACTTTCACCACAAGTTTTCCTTCTTATACATTGTAGTTCCGTATCATCTCGCGCATTACTGTCGCGCCGCATTATTTCGTATACTCTATCTCGGTGTTAAGTTATACTAATAGTTGAAATTGCATTCGAGGATATCGTCTCGATGGTATCGCGCGTTTGCGAGGGATCGGGACTGTGTGGATTGCGTTAACGCCTCCTTCGGGAATCGGCGGATACACATGTACACGTGCGTCGAGCGATGTAGACATATGTGCTGCAGTATTTGTGAATGCATCATATACGAGATGGCCCACCTGTGAACGTCATTGTGGATAATTCTCTTCGAATAAATCGGCAACGAAGGTATCCATACAAACGTGAGCACAAATTATGGCTTTTTGAGTTTAAAGTTAATAATTTCTGAGGATTTCAGCACTAATTTAATTTCAACCTTCTAGTCTACGTAAGTCTTATTCTATTTCTTTTTTTATAAAATATTTTTAAAAAACTAAAAAACAATTCACACACACAAAATTAAACAGGATCTTGAATTATTTTGCAATGTTTCCTGTAGGTAAACTCAAGATTTATTAATTTAAATATAACAAATATATTAAATGCAAATGCGATCTTGAAAAAGTTATAATACTTTATACCCTTATTTGGATCGCTTGTTTCGACACGATGTAATTACATCTGTCGATACTAGCTACTATCGGATACATTTACAAGATTAACGAACATTTTAATTGCATATCGATCGTCAAAAGATTGAAAAGTGTGCGAAATGTGAGACCAATAACCTAAAGAGATCCTCTAAAATAGATATCAATATCAATTTGATTATGGGTTTAAAAAATTACTTTTCTCTACAGTATCAAGAAGATGAAATCTTTTTTAACCAATTGTGTATAACAATCTTGTCATAAATATTAGTTAATAATTTTAGAGAAATTTTTAAAACGACAATTTGCGTTTTTTTTCCATATAAGTACATATATCAACATGCGGAAATAAATTTATTATAAATATCAATTTCCCTGTTACGCTTGAAGCAATAAAATTAATGGCCGCTTAATATATTCGTCGACAAATAATTAATAAAAGATTTTTAGCATTGCATATATAAATGAAATATTGTTACAGAAATAAAAATATACGACATGTCGGTACAGAATTGTTAGCGAAATTATTTCAATTTTCCTGCTCTATACACATATGCGCACATAGTGCACACACACACTAATATTATTTTTTAAACCGGATTTCAGAAGCTGAGTGTTTTGTTCGGTACAGACATAGCTCAACGTAACGGAAAAAAAGTGTAACCCACGTGCAGCAATCAGTTGACCATAAAAAATTCTCTATAGAGAATCTCACAGCTGAAGCAACTGTTCTGTACTTTTCTTTTTTATCTTCTTTCGCAAAGTTGTCGGTAAGAGCAGCCGGGCGTAATACAGCCTCGTCGAAAGTCTTAACGATCTCGAAGATTCCAGAATCTACCTTTCAAAAGATCCTCGTAGATGGTGCATGTATAAAGCCTCTTAAAAGCTAAAAGTTTTCTATCTTCTATTCTCGCAGCATGTTATAATAAAACGTCGCCGTCGTTTTCTTCGGAATATCTGCTAGCTCTTTTAATTAATTATATTCGATTTTCTTGCCGCATGCATATATAAACAGACTGTGATTTTTTTATACATTTGGAGTTATCACTTTTACTCCGCGAAAATTTTGTCAGAGCTTGCTTTTTTGTCACTTCTGAATTTTTTAAGTGCATACATTAGCGATTCAATTCTCAATTAAATAATCATCCAACAAAAGCACAAGAAACTTATAAATCAATTTTTACATTTACTTATTTATAGTCTTTAACGATTGAGATAACCTGTTTCACCGGTTTTTTTTCTACTAGTTAAATGCACACGAAGATATATTTAAACAATAGATTATAAAAGAAATATGGTATGGTTGCATTAATCGTTTTTAACAAACCGTTTTTCGATAAATTAATTATGCCATTCCACAAGGTACTAAAAAGCTAATAACGAATACATTATATCCCATCCGTTTTCAACAATTCGTATATATTTTATATCTTGCAAAAGCTTCGGTGTATAAAATGTTCTCGCTGTATTATTTGTTTCTAGTTTTGTTAACCGATTGATTCGATAGCTTCGTTTTGTCTCTATACGGTTTCATCGTGTTGAAAAATCGATTTATTGACTTATAGTACACACCGTCCCAAAATGTGCTGATGCAGATGGCCACAAAATTTTGAGATTGACAAGTCGGCATTACATCGTGGATAGAAAAATTGTGACACATTAGGCAGTTCTGTTTATACAGTTTTGTATCGGACGTCATATAATTTTCACTCAACTGTCGCATATTATAGCTAAAAATGTTATATATACGGAAGGAACGGTTTTGCTGAAATATTTAAAATTTTAGCTAGACAGATTTAAAAATAATTTTGTTGGATCATCAAAGTAATTATATATAGAACGCTCAAGCATAATGATAATGCTGCAAAAAGTTTTGACATTCTAGTGAACCAGCTTGAGCGTCCTAATTATTTTGAGATGGTTCAACAAAGTTATTTTCAGATCTATATCTAGCTTTTAAATTTTTAAATACTTGAGCAAAACCGTGTGCAAAATGTTACATGTTATGCTAATAAATGTTACACATGTTTTTCCCTTTTTGATCAAAATTATTTATCATGAACATAATAAATTCTGTCATTACTTACAATTTTAAAAAAGTTTAAAGACGTGATTTTAATGCTTAAACATTTTTCTGCTTTAACATATAACTTAATTAATTTTTTTCACATGTAAAATAACTACCGAATTGATTTTTTGAAGAAAACGTACGTATCAGAAAATGACAGTCTGAAGCTTGGCGAGATAGAAAAATCATTAAACGGAAAAAATTGGATGTCCTAATTTAGGCGACATTTCGCTCGACAATGGTTGCACGAGCGGATGGTTGAAGCTTTCTTGTTGAAACGCGGAGTACGTACGAGAACATAAAGCAAGCAAAAATAGTAATGTTTGCGCAACCTGTGTGATGAAAACATGTTGCGGCAATTTTTAGCTTTTAATTGAATCGTACAGTTTGATGCGAGGTTTGATGTATATCCAATAAATACTCACGTTGGTTTAATTAATCCACTATTCCTTTTAACGTTTTTATTGTAAGATATCAGATATATTATACATATTTGTGAGAAAAGTTCGGTATGCGTACTGCATAAATTTTCTCACAAATATCTATAAAAAATATGAATTTCTTAATTTAAATACATTATCGATTGAAATTGAAAATGAAAGGGCAACGGTTCTAAAATGTCGCTTTATTATTTCACTCTAAAATATGCAATAATATTGTTATAAACGCGGCATTATTCTTCCATATTCGTTACATTTAGAATTAGAGATTCACGGAAACATGCATGATCTATGATACTTAGTCCCGTCCATTGAAAATATAATGCGAATAAAAAATTAGATCGGACAATCATCATATCGACATATATCTCTCGAAATACCGATGTCATTATAATGTCATTTACCCGACGTGAAATAACGCAAATCAAAAAGCAGATCGCACACGTCGATCAGTATTAAAATTTCAACCTGTCAGTTTCGCGCGAAAGTCGAAACTTTAATTATTCGCTCGCAGCTATCCAGTAATATCTCCACTAATACCATATGATCAACGCGTGACGTCAATATTCCATACATTTATCGAGTTCGTCGAATTTACAAGGAATACGTGCGCGTATATACGATTCCACTTTATCTCGCTCGCCGAAAATAATGGCGCCGATAAAAAAGTTACGTGCCGCAACAAAAAAGGATAATGGCGACGGGAATAATTCCGTGAGCTTCAGGACGAGCCATGTCGTTATAGTGCGCGTCCGAATAGCGAACACCATTGCATGTGCGGAATGTATAATGCAATCTTGACCGAGCTTATACCGAAGCAACCAATCTTTTTTTCCTCTCCAGGCGTTATAAATGGCACATCACGTCGGTAATTGCTGGGCTGCTAGCAGCTTCTCTGACTTCAACACACCGCGCGCGATATTCGTTTGACAGCAACCGATTTTGCATAGAACGTCTCCATAAGCGCTTTTCGGCTTATGCCGGACAGGTCCGAATCTCCGAGTGTCGCACTCGAAAAGAGCTTCGAACCAATTGCACACACGTCTCAAATTTGATATTAATCCGAACGAGAAACCACTTGATGACAGGATTGATCTCGCGTTAATCAACGACGGGAATCACGGAGGAAGAGCGTACCAACGTCGATGTTGATCCGATTGCAATAACGTGTGTACACCGAGCTCTGCATGTATTCCGCAATAATCAGCATTTAACCCCTCGCTCCTCTGCATTTTCGTCTCGTTCCGCCCGCTTCAAAGAACCGGAAGACTAATGTATGCATGGATAATGTTGGACGCAATTCACCATTATACGAATTTCCGAGAGCAAATTTAAGAAAGAATATGAGATATGTTGACTCGCGTTGATATTTATGCCTAGTGATATTATGTATGAAATTATGACCCGTAAAAAAACTTGGACGTTTAATTTTACGGGTAACATTCGTTTCATTTGAGAGAAAGAGGAAAGTACCTGCACGTACCAGAAAGAGTACATGTTACGTATTACTGTCCGTTCATAATTTGTTGAGTATCGAGGGTGAACGACAGTAAGATATTTTTTACAGTATCCGGCAGCGATGTCGCGTTTTGATGGGGATAATTTAACGTTTGCAAACACGGAGATACAGTACACTCGAAAGCGCGTTACGTATTTATGTTTCGGGAAAGCGCGGGTACGTATTCGCGCAAAATATTAACGCCCGGAAATCGGGTCACGCGGGTGATAGCACATATCGACGTCTCGTTATACAACTCATTTATAATAATTTTGCATGATATTATGTTTATACGTCGCATTACTCTGTGTGAATTAGCAATTAGCGGTAAACAGCTCGCAGCCATCGGGGGCTGATTATCCCCCGTTTTACGATTATCATTAGCAGAGATTGAGTGAAAGTAATTATTTATCTGACGAAGGAAATGTGTACAATTTAAAAAGTATAACGTAAACTAAAATTTTTACATAAGGTACATGAGCCAGCTAGAAACAGTAGAATTTAAGTTTTGCAGAAGTAGGTCCAATTTCGCCGCTCATGCTTTACCTCAACTATATATAGGATTACATCCTTCTTATCGTTATGATATAAAGAAGAAGTATCTAGCAATAAGTAAAATCTGCGGAAGCCGTTTTAAGTATGCGGAAACAAAGAGAACAACGAGGGAAAGAATAATAAACGCATTACATTTAGAGTTCATAGATCCGCCTGTCGTCGTGTATCTTGTTAGAAACATACTACTTGAAACGCTGCCAGCTATAATGAGATTTGCTGCGGTCGAGATTTTGCAATGACTTCTCGTTTTTTCGTCCAGGTCGCTTTTTCGTTACAAATAATTCGTTGGGGTGAATAACTCACGTTCGATTAGCGATCTAATCAGAAATGAGATCTTTCCCAAGGAGAAGAAAATGTACACGGATACGTATCGGTAAGAAATCCGCGTACCGAATATAAATCTGAGTACAATGTTGTGAGTCACGAGAATTCAAGTTAACATGTGCTAGCGAGTACTAGGGGTGTGCAGTAAAAATAAAAATGGTAATAAAGTAATAAAGCAAAGAATGCAGGCAATGCTATTACAGTTATAAATAGCATCGCTATTACTGCGCCATTACTACAACAATGCAATTATATTTGTTGGCATTGTGTTCATTTCCAGAGGGAGGAAGACAACAACTATATTTCTATTTATACATATATACAAATATAATGAAAAGTTGGAAAAAAGATATCTTTTGCATTTGTGTAAAGCAAATGTGAGGTGATTTTAGTCTCTGTATATTATCGATTTAAAACTGCAAGTAAAACACATATTGTTCCTTATGTGTAATAATCTAACAAAATAAATTAAATCGTACACAGCATCTGAATGAAGCTAGCGCGACAAAACTTTCAAAAATAGCAGAAAATTACAGATTGTATCAGCATGGAAGAGACAGAATGCGAGATTACATCGTATCCTGTGGGATCCTGTGCGATTTAGTAATCGTATCTCCGTAATCCCTTGCATCCACGCGGAAGATCTCGGTGAAAATCTCCGGCGAGCAGTCGAAGGATGCCGTAAATTAACCCATACATGCATTTGGAAAATCGTTCACGTAGGACAACCGTTTCACCGTTCTGCACATTTCCGGTACGAATGGAATCGACAGAGGCGACAGAGGCGATGACGAGGACGAGAGAGAACGGATGGCGGGAGGCGCCCAGAATCCCGAAAGCTTGGGAATCGTTTCGCTCACAAGAATACGCCATCTGGTCCGCGTAAGTAGAGCGAGTACACCGATAGGGAGGAAGACAGCAATCCCGGAAAATTGGGCCGAATATAATTTTTAAGAAATCGAGGAAATTCTATCCACGTGTATTCGCTCGCGCGCTCGTTGCTCGATAACTCGTCGACGAGCGCGAGTTTCCGACTCGTATACAAGATATTTCGAAACCGTCAAAACGTATCCTTTCAATAAAGACCAAAAAATGAACTAGGAGAATGATAAGCGTCACAATTACAAGAAAAATCGATTATTTGAATCACTTAAAATTGAAAGAACGAGTTAAATCATTATAAATAGAGCACAAATTTTGCTAATTTTATCTAGTCTTTGTTTGTAAAATTTATAATTCAAGACTTAAGTAAATAAGAATATTTTCTATATTTTGAACAAAAAAATTTAAAATAAACAACCCAAAATTTACAAGTAAAAAGAATTTGCCTTCAAATTTATCACGGAATCTGTAACCTATAAGGAAATATTCATCATGTTTTGAGGTATCCTGTGTACATATGTGTATGTGTTTGCATGAGTATATGCTCGAGAACGCATTACGCGTGCAAGTGGAATGGGAAGGACGGGAAAAGGAGGAAGTTTCGTGCAATCGCGATAGCAAATTCACGAAGGATATAATACAAGCCAATTCGGCCAATCAGGCAAATGCTGCGCAACGTGAGTTTTCCGAGCTACATCGACATATCCGTAGATTTGCCATACTTGCAAGATATGTGCAAAAATCGGTGAAATTGAAATAGCTTTTGACAATATGATCAAGTGAGTCGAAATCGTTGCGTAATTCCCATAACATTCGTTTCGCGCGTTATTCGTAATATATATTTACGACGCATCGTAATTGTCACGTTACGACTTTCGATAATAGTGCAAATAGCAATCGGAATATAATTATCGCCGTTGTCGATCGTGTACGCAATAAACAAATCGATAATGGGATGCTAGCTGTTGACGTTTCGGCAATGAAGCAAGCAGTGTATCCTGCGTAACGTTTCGAAAAGAGAAAAAACTGTACATAGGATTTCGTCACAAAAATGCAAGATAAGATAATCAGAATTAAATATTGACAATTCATTCCGTACATTTTGCGCATTATGATTTTAATCGTCCGGACTGTCGTTAAAATTCCCGCCAAAATATTCCTGCTAAATGAAAACGAACGACAGTGCTTTTAATCAGCACAAGCTGTATCCTGTATTAATCAAGAAGTTATATCTACCTGCGGGAGGAGTCGACTGCGGATTCGCATTCAGCGAGCATATCCTATCGCAATAATCATGACGCGCGGTCTATATGCATAATCTCGCATTGATAACTGCGCCGGTGTGTACCTTCAGACAGCAGCCGCGTGTATGCGCACATGTGCACATGTGCACATATGTACTACCGAAGCGGATAACCGTGGGAGCACGTGCATCACACGAGAAACTGGAATAATAGGAAGGCAGTACTCTCTTTCCGTGCCACAAAAGTCGGTACCTACTCGACTCGTCTCGGCCGTAGACGCTCTATATTTTTATCGATTTTGTGTAAATCCGCCGAGACAATGTCCGACCACTCGTAAAAATCGCGGGTGCCGCCGTTACGAGCTTGCCCGCGTACAATATATCGAGATTTTATCGTAAAAATGCAACATTGTCGTTCGCGGAAGCTTATCTTGTAACGTTAGGTTTATCTCGAGTTTCAACGCGCTTTCTGAACTTGATTTTATTTGGCGAAACAAAAAATATTAAGAAGCTAAGAAAAAAGATTGTAATATAACAACGAAAACACCTAGTCGATATAATTCTCATCGACTATTCGTGACGATGCGTAAATATTATTTGTAGAAAACTAGTTTGTTTTATATATGTTATAATTTCTGTACAATAATATCGTAATAAATAACATATTCTCCTAAAATGTTTCACATAAAAGAAAAATAATTATTTAACGTACATACTTGATAAACCTACTTGATAAACCTAAGATAGCTCCTATTATATGATCTTTTCTCACGCAAGAAAATTTAGAAAAATTTTTCGGTCTTTTTCTCGCGGTTATACACAATCTCGTAGTGATGTCTTCAAGAATCTTCAGTTACTGTGGAAACCTTTGAACGACCTCCATCGTTGAACGAAGTCGGAATGGTAAACGGTGAAGAGGAAAAGACATCAGGGAAATCTGGTGAGATGAGCTGGCCTTTTCTGAGAAAGCCTCGACGAGGGTGTATATGCAAAGACGACGACAGTAAATTCGTTTCTTCCTTCACGCTCCGATAAAACTAGCACACGTTAAAATCGAGTTTGGGAAAGTTTTGGCGAAAGTGGATTTTGTCGGATTTTTTGTTTCTTGCGATGGGAAATTGCGATTTGGTTGAAACGAAATATTGATTGAAATGCGATTCATAGTCATGGAATTTTCCAAAAGCATTATTATAGTTGATAGGAAACCAAGTATAAGCATTAACCGAATGTCACAAGAAAGATGTGTATTAATCATTTATGTATATTAACATTTATTCTTTTGTATAGATAATAATTTATGTCTCTTATTTACTACGTCATTTGTCTAAATTTCAATCCAAAATAAACTACTAATTATTTAATTGCGTAAAGTCCAATTTTAAATATAAATTATCTAAAATACCATAGAGTATCTATCTCGTGAATGTATGCTATCTCGCGGAGGTTGAAACATGCATTGACGATTTTGTTTAAAGGAACACACATACGGGCATATTGTTGCACCTGCATGTGTAGAAACTCGCGGGTGCCTCAGGTTTCTTTTACAGAGAAGGGGATTGTCTAGTACTTCCAGGGATACATTCACCGACAATTTATCACGCTTGACCTCTCCTGCAATTGAATTGCACGCGGTTCCAGTTTCGGGCCACGATTAACATCCTTTTCAAAGCGTGTGAAAGGGGTACATTCGAGAAGGGCGAGCAGATGTTGCACGTAGGATGGTGGACACGTAGGAACGTGCGCAAGGTGCGTATGCGTATTGCTGAACACAATAAATGTTGTGTGGAATTAATAGAATAATTCGAATCTTTTGACAAACAAATAGTATATATAATAAATTTTCCAATGATAAAATTAATAATTAATTTTTATGTATGTAGAGCATTTTAAGATAGTTTGAAAAATTTTTTATGATTATTGAATGCACATGCATATATGTTTTTGTGCTAGAGATTGAGTTAAATTTGAATTAAATACATAATACAATAATAGTATAATATGTACTACTAATACGTCTACTAATATGTTACAAAATTATAATTACTCATTACTTTTGCCACATTGGAAAATTATATTGTTCCATATATATCTATCTTATTAACTCTAATTATTTTACTTAATTCTCATATCATCGAAGATATTTATAGTATAAATTGATAAATTAAATAAAGTAACAGAAAATTCTATTTTAAAATTTATCAAAATTTTATTTCTTAAAATTTCATTTTTCTTAGCTGCTATAATATATGTATAGGTTTGACATGTATATTTAGTGACTCATATGTTTGTAATTTACGAATAAGATTTTTAATCCACATTGTATTATGCTGTATTTTTTTAACATGCAGGATTTCACATATAACGTAAAGCAATAAAAAATTAAAATTTTCACGTATCGCCGTGCAGCATCGATCTTTGGAACAGCGGAGAGACGACCTGTTTCGATTCGCTAAATAATTACCTTTAATGACTAGGTTGAATGTTTAAATTGCTGGAGACAATTAACGTTCCATGTCTGCTCAGCAGCTTTGTGAACACAATGAGACTTCTGTTACAAATGTGCCCATTTCTATTCCCATCGACCGGATTCTTTCTTTGTACCAGATTCTTTTTTCGACACGTGTGTTCATATAGCTTTAGAAATCTCAAGTCGATCAGAGCGTTAGTTTGCCCAACAAAACGTTAAGAGAGCAATATAAACGAGGGGTCGGCAATCTCTCGTCTGTTGATCGGATCGGCCTCTTTCTATATCTTTCTCTCTCTCTCTCTCTCTCTCTCTCTCTCTCTCTCTCACACACTTTCTTGTTGTCTCTCTTCATCTTCAATCTCTATTTGGAACGGATTGGATTGGATTGATTCTGAGGAAAAGTGGCGAGCTAGCAGAGAATGCTTCACGAAGTCAAGTTAAGCACTACTCATGATTAGCTAGATAGGTATCTTGATTTATCCATGCTTGTCTGCTTGTCTGCTGCTATGATCCAACTACAAGCTGTTGCGGTATTATGCATCGGATAAGCCCGCTATCGTGAAATATAGACATGTGACAGGATGCAGTTTATTGTATTATCTACAAAAGAACATTACACGATGCTCGGAAAATGGCTCTCTTTCAATACTGATTAAATCATTAGTATTGAAAAACTGATATTTATAACATTTGTATAAATATCCACTTTATAAAAGCATAAAAAAACGGAAAGCGCGACGAGATCGTTACATTTTCTTTTGTCTCGTTATAAACTAAATAAAATGAATCAATGATTTTGCAAGCTTTCCTTGCTGGATATAATATTTTTATACAGATATCACATTCGTAGCTGTGTGCTCGTGCAGCAAAGTGATATAAATACAAAATGAAATATAATAAAAATGAACAATTATATTACATAATTCCATTTATGTCTACGAAAAATAATAAAATATAAAAAAAAGAAAAAAACTAATAAATAAAAATAAAACCGAATAAAATTAGAAAGGGTAAGATAAAAAGAGAGAGACTGCCAAATGGACAGATAAAAAAAAGTAAGCTTCAGAGGGTGTAGAAATTCTACCCCACCGCCACCGTCGGGTCGAGAGAAAGACTTTTGAAAATGAGGACGTTTAAATGCCACCCCCGAATACGAGTTATTTTGTTATCTTTAGGAGTTCGCCTCGCAGTCGTCTGTCTGACGATGAGAGTATGCATATTTGAGAAGGTATCTATCAAAAAATTATGTTCCCGTAATTTCTACGTCATCACCACAAACAGTAAATAATTTTTACTGCAAATTAAAAAAACAAATTTTTGAAAAAATTTAGATATTTAATATCTTCGCAAAAAGTGTTCAAAAATACTTTCTATAGGTATGCGACACGAGCAATAGAAACGCTCTAACCGCTCGCGTGGATTGGTAATGTTGAAGATTATATATCTTTATACTTATATACCTGCCTATTCTCTGTGCCTGAATTAAATATCGCTCGAATGAATATTCCCCTGGTTAGTACATAGTAGCTTATAGTAGCAAATAAAATTCCACGAGCTGAAATTTCTCGCTGTTGCCTTACGACGAAAGGAATGTTTAAGGGGGCGAGTTAATGAGTTCAAAGGTGGGACTAGTGATTAGGATTTCCATTCTTATTTTACCAGATGTAAATGCAAATAACCACGCTTAGTACTTCTACAGCGAGAAGAAACATTTACTACAGTTAGAGAAATTAAAAAAAAAATATCTTATGTAAAATTCGTCTAATACTGTATAAAATTATAATAAAAATAGCAATGTGTTTTATTAATCAAATTCTCCTACTGTTGCCATGTTTCAAATCTTTCATAAAACAGTTATCAACATCTAAAAATGTAATTACTTAAAGATTTATTTAGAACAAATATTCTCGATTTTTTACCAAATTTTTTTAGATAAACCTTATAAAAAAAAAAGAGAGAAAGACAAAAGTAATCTTTGCGACTTATGTAGGTTGCATAATTTTTTCGATTTGTCAAAATGCAAGATTTTGTCAACTCCGCCATTTGGATCTTTCCAAGCACGTGCGGTCCAAGGAATTTAGACGTTCCTATGCAGAGCGGCATGCATGCGCATTTTCTTTCGTCCTTTCATTCTCTTGCACCCACCTCTTTCTTTTTTCCTGTGCTCGATATCCCAAGAACTGTGCGGCACGAGCGGCTAGATTGAAATCGTGGACGAACCATTCACATACGACGGCAAATGGCTGTGTGTGTGTCGGTTCGATCGACACGAACGACGGCACAGATGAGGACGGCGCCTGATTAGATTAAGCCCTATGTACGCGGTGCCAAGTAGTTACGCGAATAAATTAGGAAGGAATTCGATGTACATGTATTCCTCTATTGATAATGCTTGATAATTGAACTAATCTGATTATCGATACGATAATCGTGATTGTCCGTGAGAAACGGTACACGGAGAGAATTTTCTCTTAAAATTTACCCTGAAATCATATAATAGTTGTGGGACAACATGTACCACCAAGAATTTTATGCGAGCTATTCTGTTTAATATCTATCATAATAAAAAATATTAATATCTATTACATTTAAAATATAAAATACGTTTGATTAATTTTACTAAAATCTATCTAGGTCAATAATTTTTCAAAATTTACCAATCTGCTTGGTAACTTTTATCACGTTGTTCGTAAAATGTCTTTTGTATATTTTAAAAATTCCTTGATTGCCAAGTTGTCCCAAGCTTGTAGTGAATTTAAGGGTAAAATATAACAAAAAATTATCTCCATGTACAAATGATGTTTCACGTAATGGAAAAGCAGATAAATCTTGTCACGTTTGAGATTAATTGTTAATTTGCAAATGACTAAATTTGATAATTTTTTTCTTTTTATTCATTTAAAGGCGATATAATAAATTATTTTTAACATATTATATACCAACATAAGCTTACTAACACATATATTTTACTCTTTTACGTTACATTTCTCTCTCTCTCTCTCTCTCTCTCTCTCTCTCTCTCTCTCTCTCTCTCTATCTCTTTCTCTTCTTACTAAGATTAGATATCGTACATTTTTTTCTTGCAAAAAATAAATAAATGCTGTAATGCTATAACATAAAAAGTATCATAAACTGAGATCAAATTTATCCCATTTTTATGCTTAATAAAGTCATCAACATATTACGTAATCCAATAATTTATTTATATTCAACACGATTGTATTAATTACTATGTATATGTGAAGTATAGCGTTTAATTAACTCCAAATTATTTTTGCAAATTTCATACGGAGACTAGAAGTACTTTTAAACTCGAACAGCGTTTACTACAGTCACATTTGTATAAGTTCATGAAAACAACACGTTTTATCGAAGAACTAATGAGTCGCGATGCGGAGGTTCTGTGCTTTCGTTACGAAGTCTGAATTCTGCCGATACGTAAATCTGAAAAACAAAATCGCCATCGAGTCGCCGAAGGCTTTTTACGCGAATTAACTGGCGCCAGCGTGGCTGCTTGAGTGTGGGTGGAGGAATCTCCAGGAAGAGAAACGAGGGAATTTGCATCTGACCCTCTCCTTCGTGAAAACGCGTGTTAAGGATACAATGGGATAAAAGGGAACGATACGAGAAGAGGGATTGAGAAGAAGAATCGAGTGGAAGTAAAGAAGATAGCTGCTAATAGCAGCTCTAGTCTCGTTAGTGTGAAACCGCAATTTTCAATCTTATTTTGAACCAATAAAATGTAAATCAAGCGCAATAATCTTTTTAACAAATTGTTAATATTATTCTATTATTAAATGTTGTTATTCCTTATGCAATATTTATAATTTTACTTTACTGATAATGTGATATTTCATTCTTTTATAATAAAACTTTGTTGTACAAAAACATTTTATTATATCGGTTAATAAAAAAATGACTATTTAATCATAATTTATATTTTCTAACTAAAAAGGTGCAGGATAAATTAGGTATGGAATAAATGGTAATTAAAGAATTAAGCGGTTTGCCTATACAATAACAAGAGAAGATGCAAATTATTATTATTTTTTAAATAAAGAATATAGATAAGTAAAAACTGAATTTGAGTCTTTGCTATTCATCTGTTCTTATATTAAACACGCAATAAAAAGTATATGGATCTTGTTTTTATTCCTAATCTGACTTTTCTTATTATTTTATATAAAAATAAGCTATATCTTGCTTTTACTTTTCCTCAAATGTTCATTGCCCTCTCGCTTACAAAAACGTGTTTATATATAGGTGTATATAATGGATAAATACATGAGAGTGTCCACGGTGTCATTAAGCTGGGGTCCGTGGGTGCGCTGAGCCCAAATGACTGTACGAATCAATCATCCCTGCGGGATCACAAATCATAACAAGCAAATTCGAGAAACCGAAGTCTGTCGGTGATGCGTAAAATAATGTGCCTTTTTGTACTAGATTACATTAAAACACTTAATTGCAATTGCAATGATATATACGAATCTCATATCTAAAATAATCTCACATCAATCTTTGCGTCGCATATCGTTGTCATAACCGCGAGAGATTATATCGCTGAACAATATCGGTTTAAATGTTCAATATTCCAAACGCAGATATTCCAAGTATTCTCTGATCTTCGTTCTCGTAATCTCTGAATGCGAATTATTAGAGGCTATAATTAATCGTACGTCATTAAGTTTGACTCAGAGACAATAATAATGCCATATAATAATGTTATTGATCGTAAAAGTGAGACATATATAGGAATGTTTACAACAAATATATGGTGAAGAATTTAATGTTCTGGCGCCGCGGAAGCTCATCAAACGTAGCTTATCATAATCGATTTGCGGAGGACTCGGTAAAGATATCGACGGACAATCTGCACCAACGTTAAATCAATTAAATTTCAATTACAAATAAATAACGTAACATGTTTCCCAACATGTATAGCATACAATAACTTGTATTGCGACTTCGCGAAGAATTAACAAATCGCAGGGAAATCAATTCAATCTATAGAAGCTCCGTGCTGAGTTTTATTTCACCAAATCCCAATAATTTTGTAAAGCACGCCATTTTTCTATCCCGGCCAAGGAGAACGAACCAGACATGAATAAATGTAAGAACCGTACAAATCTTTTCGTGCCGCAGCAAATCTTCGGTGGTGGACCGCATGCGCGCGCGCTTCCGCGAACCTTGCAATAACACTAAAAGTTCCCGCGTTTATGTTAGCATTAACTTTGAGTAATTCGAGAAGTTCTTATCTCGCTGTACGAGCCTGCACACGCTGTATCGCGCTGTACATGGTGCGTAACCAGACGACAGCGCGCAAGAAAAGCCGGATCTCGCAGTGTTCTGCAAATTAATGCTCCTACCAGGAAAACAAATTTTCCAGGGCTACAAGGGGAGTGTTCTCCGATCTCGGTTTCCCCAATTAGGTTTCGCGGTATAGTCTCGATAGCATTTCTGGCGTGCTGCGATTAAACTTCTTACTCGTCGTTGGAATTACAGCCGGCATTAGTTGTTGAAAATTAAAGACTACAGTGTCGTCGGTGCGATCGTCTCTACAATTAATTTAAGGTTAAGCTTAACATTAAGTACCATTTAGACAAAAACTTTACAGCCTGCTTTGCCCGTATGTAACATTGTGTTTATATCACTATGAAAGAAACATCGCTTAGGTATTTGTAGAAGTTTGATTTCATTGAATTACTCTTATTCCGATCGACTGTTTAGAATTCAAAAAACACACGATTAGAATCTTATTGTTTTAAACATATTCGTAAAATAAAAATTAAATGAGGAAACAACGGGAATGTATGAAATATTTAAGTTAAGATTAGTATTTTCGCGAAATAAAAAACCAGACGAACGGCAGACTCCTTTCACGTTAATTTTGCGTTAAAGTGAACATCTCGTGGTCTCCTCATCGCGAACGCAATTTCATCCATTGCGGGGTTATTGCTCCGTGCACTGATCAAAACACGGCTCTTCTTTTTATACCAATGTGTACACTGAAAATCCAATCGCGCGGATAGTTGTACTGTTATTGGTAAACGATGCGATAATCTCGCGTACACCGCAAGAACCACAGGCGTAAAACAAATGGACATCGCGGAGATGCTTGTTAGACGAAGCGCCGACGGGACGTTTACGATATATTATTTCGAATGCACGTTCACGCGAGCTATTTATACAGTACGATATTTATACAGTACGTCGCGCAACAGATTTCGAGAACAACAATATAAATTCACAATATTCCATCACACATTCTCGATACCCTTATCAATCCATAAGAGACGAAGAGAATAATTTTGCCAAACAATTCGCTGCTAGCTGTTTTGAATCACTTCATGCATCAATAAAATGCATATTTTCGTTCACAAATTCTTTATATATAGAATACGCAGTAAAAAAATGACACTATTTAAATGCGATTCAATTTGATTTAGTCTTATTCGAACTCAACTTTAATTATGATCGAAGATACATCCAATAATATTAGCACATATGAGAAGAGAAATCAAGAACTATTGCCAAGCGGATCAAGAAGTTCAGCCAGGAAAAGAAGAAAATAAAAAAGATCTATTACGTCAGTGCATTCATATTTTTAACCAAACCCATGTTGATTAAAAATAGGAATTATAAGCATGAAATAATATTTTTCAGAGCAAAATAAACATAGGCGCGAACAAGGTATGAAAATTCATTCGCAAGCTACAAAGCTCAATGCGGAAAGATGGAATTGATAAAACGCCGGCATTTACCAGCAGGAGACAAATCTTGTGTCAAAGGACCCCGCACATACCTTATGGAAATTGGCTGTTTGGAAATAGATATAGTTTATATGATGCTGATCAAAAGTCACAATGGGCAAGATGAACAATAATCAACCATTTAGGCGCTATCAGCGTTCAAAAGTCAAAATAAGGTGTTATTTTCAGTACTATTGTGGGACAGTGGACAATGTATTATTTTGCAGAATCACACAACTTATTATTAGCGCTTAAGGAGATCCTGGAGTGACGGCCGAACTCCGACGGGAAAGCGCTCTCATCTAAGCGGAATTAAAAATATCGATTATTTTGATCATTTTGCCCGTATCCAACGAGATCCTACGAGATATCTGTCCTTATCAGATTGCAACGCCATGTACATGCATAAAATCTGTTTGATGAAAAATCTTTTTTATTAGGCTTTTAATTTTAACCTTAGTTTCAATGTCACGTTGTTCTTTGATCTAGTCCGAGATGTGGGACATTTTCAATTTGTACACGTAAGCTATACACATAATTTGTTAAGCAAACGTTTCCTTGAAGTGACAGCTCTAGGTACAAAAAATGCAACACCAAGTAGTATTAAATATATATTTTTTTTAAGTTTTTAGTCTTAAATTTACTATCCCGCGCATGATTTCTGTGCGTACTTTAAACGTGTAAATGGGTTTTCCATTCTGTAAAGCCAATTCGAAGAAAATTGGTCCAACTGAAATGTCGGTAATTGCCGTGATTCCAGGATCCCCTTAAACGGTCGATTATTATGAATCTCTCTATTATAACTTTCGATCAGCATCACACAAACTATCTATTTCTAAAGTTTCAGCCAATTTTCAAGGTATGTGCGAGGTCCTTTAATATCGTCGGATATATTAGACAGATGCTTAGAGTAATCTCTTCCCAAAAACATGAATAGTACGCTCGTAAAGCACTTCAAAGCAGACGTACACATATCTCAAAACTGATCAATTCAGTAAAGTTGCAAGCCTCGTAACTTGGCTTTGATGCTAGCACTGAAAAGCCGGAAATTAGGGGTAGTTATTCATATCTATTAATTCAAATATCGTCGGATTAAGATATTCAAGAGATAAGATCGAATATAACATATTTATTATTTGTAAAGTCGTATCTGTATAAATTCGATTTTTACTAAAACTCGAGCCTCGTGTTGAATTTATAGCAGTGCCACGGTATAACTGTTTTTTTTTTACACATGGTTTATAAATGCTATACTCTCACTATAGGCTTGTATTTGTTTTTAAATTATTTGAAAAACTTACGATATCTGTGTGCTATACCCGCAACTGCATTTAAAGTGTCGCGTTGTGATATGATAAATCTCATGAGTTAAATAATTCTTGAATAAGTTTATATTATCAGGCGTGAATTTACATTGTGTGGCTACCAACGTTAACGAAAGGTTAGCAAAAATATAGGCCAGCTATTGCGATATTAATTTCGGCGACATTAATGCATTTATTAACAAAAATTATGTCAGAAATTATTCTAATGATATGTATAAACGTACATACGAAAATATTAATACAATTTATCTCCAAAATCACAGAGCATTAATAACGCGATTCATTTTCCGATTGAATGCATTTTGTGGAGGGATTAATTTAATTTGAACTAAAATGGAAGAGAATTTCGAATAATATTTAGATGAATTAGATAATTTTAACAAAGAAAGAGAAAGGGAAAGAGAGAAAAACAGAAAGTATAACAAATTATTCGTATTTTCATAATCAAAGTATAAAAAACAGATATCTCTTTCTGCTTCTTACAAACAGCATTCAGTATGCAGCGGGATTAAAAGATAACACGTTATGAATTATATGTACATATTAAATTCCCGATATCGCAATTTCGTGCGAAGATATTAATAATACACTTTTCCTCTTTGATTAAAATAAGAAATTTATTCCTGCACGCGTGTTACGGAGCACGGAAGAAGAACGAGCGTAATAAACTGAGGTTTATCTTCAGCCTAGCTTGTAGGAAAACAATTTTGCGTGGGTGGGTAGGTGCTCGACCCTGATTACGATACAAGCATAACACTACGCTTACATGAATGGGTCGTTCTAGGAAACGGTTGTCGACCGGAGGTCGAATCGATAAGTCGATTTGAATATAGCCGTGTTATTACGCATGAGCACCGTGCAAGCGACCGATCGTGAAGCGTTCAATTATTTTAAAATCTGTTAATTTGGCGCTATTTTGCATGCAGCCGTCCATTTACAAGTATCGTTATTGGTAACAGGTCAATTATTATTTCTTTTAATCATCTGAGTACTATAAATCATGTCATGATATAAAATTAATAGAGATAAATAAATGAATAATCTTTTAATTGCTAAACCTTGAATTAATGATAAAGAGAAAAAATAAAATAAATAATAAAGTAAGATAAAATAAATATTAGAAATAGGTATGTTTGTTTCTATCACATCTAAAACTCCTAATAAATTCTATATCCTTATTCGAATCAATAAATCATAAATAATAAAATAAAATCGGAATTACCTTTGTAACAATAAAATATATGGCGCTTAAAAGTTATTTCAAGAAAAATTTGCATTATACAACAAAAAAATTCCCAGTTTCAATTTCTCTTCATCTTCGGGCCTTCGCGAAATGAGGTCTTCTCTATTATCTAAACACTGCTCTCTCAGCTTTTCTCGCCAGCACGATCATCACGATGATCTTTTCGTATCGAGGTCACAACCCTACCCGAGATTTCGAAGACGACCCTGAACACGGACAAGGATAAGCTCCTCGATAACTTTGCTTCCGTGGTCAATCCTTTAAAGCGAACGTGCAGAAGTATCCGCCGCCGCGCCACGCCGACCCGCTCCACGATCCTTACTCCTGGGCGTGCAATCCCGCAGCGCTATATATCCGCGAAATTTCTTCCTTCTCCATTTCCTTCCTCTTATTTCCCGATTGTTACAGCCGCGGGCGGGCGCGCTCGGGCGGGATTAAATCCTCCGGATCTCACCGTGCTTTGTCGGATACCGGAATAAATCTACCGGTAATCGAATGACAGATTCCCGATCGTTCGACATTTTTTAATGAATCCAATGAAATACCTTCCGCAACCGGCGTTACGCGTTACGGCGTGCAATTGAATTTGCGCCGGTCTCGCCGACGACGTTATAGCGGCGTTGCGCGCCAGTGCCCCGCGACGGCATCATTTATTTATGTCGCACTCGTATAATGCATGTTCGAGCAGGTCGTGTGCAAGGGATAGCAATTGGATCGAAAGGTCTTCAACACGACAAACTCGTTTCCGCGAGCCTATCTGTTGACCCAAATGCAACGGACGTCATACGTTGCGTATGTCTCTTCTTTACACGGTAAAATTACACGATTAATTTAGAATCGGTCTTTTCTTAGTGAAAATACTATTAGATGCTATCGTTTTTCGATGTGATAGCGTACAAAATTTAAGATTCTATTCTTCGTTTCATGATGGTATGATAAAGCTAATTTATACAATAAAATTTATCTGACCGGATTAGCTGTGATAGACAAATGAAACTTTAATAATAACTTTATTGTATTATTTCTGATTAAAAAAAATAAACTATATAGATTAAAATAAATCAATAGATGAAACAAACACACATTAAGTGCAGCAAACTTGATATAAATAACAGTTTTTGGTACATAAATATTACATTGATATGTACATCATAAAATGTTCGAGTAACTTTTTTTTTTAAATTAGAAGTTAAAAGGAAAATTAAATCTATAATATAATTAATCCATTGCTTTAGCAATACTTTGTAGCACTATATTTTTTAAATGAAATGATTCTATTATTGTTATTGGCTCGACAATTCAAGATCACCCAATTTAGATCAACATATCTTCGTATTTTCGCGATTTATTATACATGACTTTGATGTACCTACACGATAATGGTGTGACGAGCTAAATGCCGACATCTCCTGAGTACAGACAGTATATTTCCAGACAATTAGCAGCGAGAAATGATGTGCAATTAACATTATGAGACTCTATTTACACGACCGAGTGAGTTTTGTCAAAGATAAAATTGCTCAACGTCGTTATGATGTTCGCCCAAGATAGCTGGATATTAATTAGCCCCATTTTCCCGCTCTCGGTATGTATTTGTAAATCTTCTATCGTTGAGAAAAGGAAATTTTATACGTCATCCGTCAGCTGCATAAAACGCGTATTATGCAGAAATACGGTGCAGGAAACGAGGATGGTCATTCTCGTCGGGCTAGGCAATCGACCACGAGTCGCTACCCGATTGTCCGGACGCGAACAATCTTTTTTGGTCCACTGGACATATCATTACGCTTACATAGCTCGCTCTCGCAATGCAAGGAAAATAGATTTGCATATAAAGTGACTAATTCATCATGTCCGTCGCGAACTAGCCGCTAGCTTTGCTTTTCTAATCGATTCCAGGTCATCGTTCTAGATCATTTTACATTCGTTCCGGAAACGACCTTTTTGATATTATTAATCACTTTATTTTACGCACGCTATGTTTGTACACTACGTATTTCGTAATAATGTTGTTTAATTATCCGTGGCAGTCTCTACTTTGTACTTCGACGAGGGAAAACATCAAATTTTCATTCGTTTAATTAAAGTTAAATTAAACATTAAATTAATGAGTACTGCAAATGTAATGTAGAAAATATTTCCTTTTTATCGCAACTCAAGGTAATGTTTTTGGCACTTGGCTGTGTTCCGCGGCGGTCCATCCTTTAATTGTCAAAAACATGATTTGCCTGGAGGCATCGCGAAACAAAATATAGAAATAACTTCCAAAAGCGTGCAATCAACCGTCCTATTTTTTCGCCGGACAGATGTCGAATGATACGCTGCACTCTACGCTGTCCTCTCAACTGATAAAACGTCGGGCTAACGAATCGAGAGGAAAAAGAATAGGAGGACACAAAAGAAGCAGAACGACGTCGGACACCGCCAAGGTATAAAAGTGCCCCGGGTCCAGATGAGAAGATAGCGGAAAGCGGGAGGCGGAAGCACAGCAAGAAGAAACAGATTCCCGGCGCCACGACGGCGACTTCCTTCGTGCGCGCTGCCACCAAAAGCCGAAGGTGCATTAAACTTTGGCAAGCATGCCAGGGTAACGTCACCACTTTCCCTGCATCGGCATCGGCCGACCTACGAAGCGGAAGTAAATGGCCGCGTTAATGGCCGATTTCGAGCTCGAACGGCCCGAAACTATTTTTATCGATAACGAAAACAATTTTCATACTATTAAAAGCTGTGTCTGATGAGATTGCGACACGAAATGTGTTAAAACAGAAGAGAAACCGTTACAACACGCTGCGTTAATTACGCGGATATTAGATAAATATATAATAGAAAACTGAATTGACAATTTAATTAATTTTGCAAAATGTGCAATGTATATAAATGTTATTATTCTTTCTTTTATTAAATTTTATTTTATTTTATCATTCTATTTTATCACATTTTACTATTTTTGTCATCTTTCTCATGACTTCGTGCCATGCAGACGTATCGAAACAAATCTGATTTAGATTCGCGGACAGATGAATATTGGATGAATTCAGTCTGGACGAAGAAGAACGTGGACTACGACCAACTATCTGTGGTATGTACGTCGGTCAAGGGTCGTAACGCTCTTTTGGGGTGTCATGACCCTCGGTGGCGCACGACAACGATCCGGTAGCTTTTGGGGGCTGTGACCCTTCCACCGTACGACGACAACGATCTTGCCCCCTCGACGACAGTTCGTCTGATACGACGCGCAGAGTAATTCCGTGGTTGGCCGCGTACATCAGTCGTGCTCGAACAAGGATGCGCCCGGTCGAGATGTTCGAAGGGTCGCGAAAACGAAATTTCCCGAAGGATGAGCATTTCACTCTCGACAATCCTCGAAATGAATAATGAGATAGAACACGGTTAGAAGAATCTTTTTGACAGACAATATTAATAAGATGATAAATAAGAAGTTAACAGGCTATTAATAAATCAATAGACTACAAGAGAGAACAGAATAAACGGGTATTATAGCTTTTTCTTAAAGTCTAAAGATGTATCATGACGAAGGGTTTATAATATTTCATATTATACCTTTTGTGAGAAGGGAGTGCTTTTCTTGATATAAAAAGAAGAGAGATTAACGATAAAGATTAACAATTACAATACACAGACCTGCGACATGTGTCACGAAGGGTAAAGCAAATTTGGGATTGATCCTAGAGACGCTATTACGCGGAACTGTCAGGCGATTGGCAAACGCCTATCAAGAGGGCTATGGAAATTGCCCGGTTCGCCGTGTCTGACATGCGGTCACGTGATAGGGTGTTTCGGTGTCTGGTACCGAAGAGCGATCGGAGAAATCGATGCTCACGCGTGTTTCGGGCTCGACTTACATAGCCGGCAGGATGAATGTTCATGCTGCCGTGTGTGGGCAAGTATTCGTGGTATCCTGACACGAGTATCGAGATGCCCGCACGCTCCTCGAAGGCGTTCTTACGTCGCGCGGTGGCACGTCGAGGGCGTAAATACGTCGCCGATAACGAAGACCGCCAATAATGATGGGTTGTCGCGCGGTATTAAAGCGATCGTCAATTCCGATAATCCGTTGGCACGTTGGCACAAGAGAAAATTTTCTCGATGAAACTTAAAGTCTAAACCGACTCGACCTCTTCGAATTAAATGATACGATCGACGATAATAACGATGCAGTCATTATGGGGTGATAAATCTCAAATATTGCTCTTTATAATACAAATAATGCTAAAATAAAATTAACAGAAAATTGGGAATACTTCAAGATTAAATCCAAGTATTTGCAACTACAATTTAAGATGTTTATGGATTAAATGTGTGTGTGTATATATATATAGATCCAAATATACTATATAACAATGTCTATTTTCTTTGGAGATTTCGAAAGGTTGTTATACGTTTCTCGAAATGTCGTTTCTATCTATTTCTCTGCTATTGTCTGTTATTTGATATTTACTAATGCGTGCAAGATAATGATTTGGCTACTTTGCAACAAAATGTGCCCAATAATTCATTAAGTAAAGGCAATGTATCGCGATATCTTCTTACGCTATAAATGCAGACATTACAAAGCTCTTCGATTGTACTATCAGCCTTTTATTCGCTCGGACATTGATCAAGCACAATATAATGTACAAGAACCGCGTAATAGTTCTCACACAATACACAATGCCGATGGACCATAATATATCGCGTATTGTTAACTCTTGCGGAGGTCACCGTTGGTCCGTTTCAGATCCATGGTACTCCGGGGACGTTTACTTACTACGCAAACGAAAACGAACGTTTCCGCAGAGATTTGAGCGCGTACTTGAGAATTTTAGAAAACAACTGCATAAAACCAGCATTTGTACCTACGCACTTTGCCAGCGAGCAGCTTCACCCTTGCGCTATATGCCGGTGTGCCAACTCAATAAAAGAAATCAATAAAAAAAGCGCTCTTAAATTCCAAGTGCGCCGATTAATTAAGTACGATTGTCGGAATATATTTGCTAATTAAATTATTGTATGTTTAATTCTATATTCTTTGATATCATTTTATCTTCCTAATAAAATCTTTGTCATTATATATCGTTGATAAAGTTACTGTTTGCATTTAACAATTAACTGCGATAGCTATGTGCTTCCAGCCGCTTAATGCAAATTAATTATTCTCTCGTCTATTTAAGTGGCTTCCTTATTACGATCGAAATTATTCTGATCCAACATTAATATGCCGTTCCAACATTTTTGTGAATATATGAAAAGTATCAACAGCGATTTCTAGTATCGCCAAAATATCGTCAATAGCAATTTCCATTGCATATGCTATCTAACACCTCGTTTAACCCTCGGACTAATAGTGATAACCTAGCCTATACTAAAAGTGCATCAAAATTCGGTCTAGCATATAAAAGTGATACATGTGTAATATATATGTCGCTTTCATGATGTATGTATAATACTTTTAGTAAATAAGATAAAATGTCATTCTCAACGTAACTTTATTTTAAAAAAAGGATATATATGGGGGGGGGGGTAAAAATCAGAGTGGTGTGTCAAATTTTTTTAAATATTTTCTCGTGTAGTTAGATGCAATTTATATATTGTAGAGATTGCATCTATGCACACGTATGAGAAAATATTTAAAAAAATTTGACTTAAACCACTCTGGTTTTTACCCCTCCATATACTCCTCAATTGCCTGAAAGATAATTGCACGCAATTTTCGAACTTCGGACGAACAGTCTAGCACAGCTCGCGCGGAAAATATAACGCGGAACGTAAGTTCGCGTAACCACGGCACGAAAGACAGCGGCAACCTCCGCCGTATTACGGGTCCGAGTACTGTCAGTCGCACCTTCCGGCTGCACGCGATTCGACGACGTTTACAATTTCCGGCAGACGTCGCGCTCCTTGGCGCCAACGCCTCCGTTCCCCGTCCCGTGCCTATAGCGACATGTCGTGCGCAAACGGTTGTACGCAATCGTGCTGCAATAATCCGTGAAGCCAAATTGACAGGAGATGCTGGCGGTTTAGTTAGCGTACCATGATGACATCGAGTAACAGAAAGGAGGGAGGAGAGAGAAAGAGCGAGAGGAAAACGAGTGAAGGAGAACGATATTGCTTATTTAGCTTGTCATAATCATAGCTTTCCTGCTTTGCCTATTACCTTAAAGTATCTACAGAGTATGCCCCAAACGTTGCTCTTGATCTTAATCACAGATTTTCTGGAATTGATTTTGTATTAATTAAAATATCACAGCATCGACAATCACAGGCAAGAGAAAATCATTTTCATATTTATATTTATAAAACATGATATTTTGAGATACTAAACATATCACAAATATTTTGTATTTATTAAAACAATCCGTAATTTAATTTTAGTGGATTAAATAGATGTTTATATAATATTGTAAAGATAATATATCACGTGTAATTAATTTATGCAACGATTTAGCATAAGTGAAGTATATAAAGATAATCGAGTTAATAGAAAGAAAGGGTTTAAAAGTGAGAAAATTCGACATACATTGATCTTATACGAAGAGTAAGTAAAAGATAATAAACAAGACATGATATAAGCAACGTGGATATTTACAACTGACCAATGCAGCTCTAGGAATTAAACGCACGATTAGTTACAGCTCAAATCGACAGAAGACGACGTCTGCTAAGAGCAGACTCTGTCGACGTTGCAGTGCACCAGTATAACGATCGATGAATCATTAACGCACCGACACATGTCACATTGCCGCAGGCGAAACCTTTGTCCGTTGGTTAATTGAAAACCATCATTAACTAATGAAGATCAATATGAGACTGAAACACTAGACTTATATGACAAGCTTTCCCGACAATGATTCAGGATGAATGACGTGCAACAATATATCGTACAATTTATGCACTATGTAATTATTATTATAGTATAGTAAATCTCATTTCAATAAAATATACAAAAATTCGCCAACAAATATGTAATTGACATTCATTTTAATTCCAAAAGCGAATTATCTTATATGCAAAAAGTGTTAACACATTGCTACACATAAATTGATTATATAACGTGGTGTATTATCTTTGCAATATTATATAAACATCTATTTAATAAACTAAAATTAAATTATGGATTGTTTTAATGAATACACAATATTTGAAATATATTTAATATCTCAAAGACTTATTATTTCATGATTTTATCCTACCGGTAAAAATTTGAGCGTAATAAATAAATAAACAAATAGCAAAATTACCCATTGCACAGTGGAAGACTTCAAAGGCGGGAAAACAATCAATTCTGCAAATGCATCACATTCCCGTAAGAGAAAGTTCGTGTTTTTCGCGCGGAGCGAAAAGCACGGGCGCTGTTCTCGACGCGTCGCTACTTTTACTGCGATGCAACTTAAAAAGCACGTACGAAGGGAATCTAGCCCGTTTCTACGTGCTTGAATTACGAGACGTTGCTTGCCTCGAGTCTCACTCGAGTCATTGAACCTGCCAGGGGGGAGGGGGGGACTGGAAATCGCAATAAGTCGACTGACAATGTACATTATCAGCGCCAACTCATTATCGGTACTGCAACTCGAAATCCGTATCGATTTGTGTCGTGCATTTATTGTTACATAAGCTTCCCTAGCTCTAACGACGTTCATCTGTCTTTGTAAAAAGCGCTCGACTTACGCACGCGTATATCGCACTTGTTGGAGCACGGGCTCCCATTACGTAATTGACATAAAATCAATCCTGCCAAATTGTACACGTTTCGCTTTTGTCGTTTAATCAACTTGAAAGAAAAATGTGTTATCAAGATTATTATAAAATCAGATCTATCATGACCTCCTGGATGTGTAAACGATATAACGTCTTTGATCCTCGTCGCTATATCCTGCGGATAATGATCAAGTCACTTCGCTTTATTCAACATTCTGGACGCGGACTGGAGCATAATTGTTTTCCTCCGCTCCCACGAGTGAAACACGGGGAAATGCGTGACGCCGCGACATTCCTCCGTTCCGTTTCCCCCCTTTCTACCGCGCCACGGAGGAGAGCAATCCTCTCAAAGAGGAGACGCTCCGGCGCCAGACTCCGGGCAGATATAGTTATATACGACCGTAGGCGGCGGCGCGCGCGCGGATTGTCCTTCCTCCATAAACTCGCGGGATGCCGAGCAATCGCGTCGAAGACAAACGGCCAGGAATTTTAACCTCGCGATTACACTACATCTATCTCGTCGCCGTCCTGTGTTCCAGGCATAGGAATGTCTATAACTTGCAAAATGCAACGCGCCGTCGCGAATAAGATTCCGTTTGCCTCGGCAAACACGGATGGTTGTCATCGTAAACGATAGCACTCGGATGACGGACGTGAAAGCACTATAGCGCACCGTTATCTTTCTTATATCGCTCTCTTTGCAAATTCTATTTTCAGAAACCTAATCTCCTAGATCGCGATATGGCAAATTGCCGTATACCTAATTATTCTGATTATTCTATTGTCAAATAAGTGAAGATTTCAGATAGCGAAGATCTACTATATATTCGTGAGATTACAAAATGGTTTTAACACATGCTGCAGGATATAAAAGGTAATGAAACTCAATATCGAATTGAATTCATTTTACCGATGGTTTGTAGTGATAAATAGATTTTTCCGATAATGTCCGTATTTACTCGTTTCGCAGAACTGCAACCTGACTCCAAATCACATCACAGAACGGTAAAATAATACCGTCGGATTAGTGTAGATATTCGCGATAGCCGACGCAACATTCGATGAAACATCCGCTTTTACTTCTACCAATCAAGGTATCAATAATGCACGGTAATCACAGCAATTACATAATCTGCATTACGCAGAAATGTATCATTTCCACGAGAAATTACTGGCCATTTGATGTTATCTGCTTTTCATGTTATCAAGCAGTGGAGGCAAATGTTTCCGTCTAAGATTTCGAGAGACCTTATGCAATTTATGCGCATCCGTGCATTCCACGACCGTCATAATTCAAGGAACAAAATTCGCCGAATTTTTTCAAGGCTGCAACCGCGCTGCTCCGGCCAATCTCGGAGTAATTGTCCCGACCTACATCCTCGACGAGGAAGCGGCCGGCGTCGTGCCGCGAGGTGCACGAAGTCGGTGTGCGCGGTGCAAAAAAAGGGCGGTGGGAATTATGCCGTGTGATTATAATGGAGCGGGTCACGATTTTCGTGGTGTACAATATGCCTTACGGAATCTTCGGGGCGTCGCGGTAGCGCGAGCGGTGGCGGAAGAATGAGAGACGCGAGAGAAACGGCGTTTCGAAACGACAACGAGGCGGACGAGATTGTCGTGCAAGAGGCGCGCCTTCGTCTGCTCATTTGAATAAGACGGCAGTTAGTTGTGTTTACCGCGTGTACAGAGGGAAAGAGGGAGAAAGAGAGAGAGAGAGAGGCTGACAAACGATTACAAATCGTTCCGGTGACAAATCGCCGGGCATTACTACTCGCGCACTTTTGGCGCGGCTGGCTGGCTACCTAACGCCTCATCTACTTCGCCCGTTGTGTCGCCCACGTGAGCCGCGACGAAGCACGTCGACGTCGACGTGTCCGATCGAACGAGATGAATACGCCAACGACGTGCTAGCACCTTATCCCTGTCATTTTTATAGACAAGAGATACAGCGACGGCACACCACTCGATACGATTTTTATTTTACTTTACGCTATTGTGATCCTTCAAATTATGATTATGTCACGTAAGTACAAGTAATTTAGCACCGTGATAAAAAAGAGATTTGTATGTTTTAAGTGTTTTAAAAAATTAATTAGCGTATGTACAACAAAATGATCTCATCGCGATCATTAAATTATTTCGTGGACATTAAGGCGGCGTAAGGTCGTACAAGTTAAATGAGTAGTTCAATAAAAATATTGAATTGTAGGGGTTGACACGTCAATACTAAGAAATTGCATTTTTATACTCAATAGCTCTCCCATCGTATCGCGACTGAGAATCGCTTACAATTTCTCAAGCGCAATTCGTCAGCGTGAGAGCGCTTTTTGTGCTCGGTAGATAGCCTGATAGATGTGCTACGATATGCAAACGCGAATATTCACGTCCCGTATATAGCGCGCGAACATTTTTCGCGATGTCCGCTGATGCTCGTTTCGTTACATTGACATGTACCACCCACGTAATCCATCGTTCACGATACGTTTAACAGAATGGTTGAATGCACGATGCCCGTATATATGCACGTTCTCTCTGTATGCAAAATAGTAAAACTACTGATAGCACGTGCCATGCTATGCGTTTGTATAGTTATTATTGTCATTTCCGTCGCACAATTGCCACAATTTCCAGAAATCATTATCGCCGTTATCGTCGTTAATACTAAACCTGCATTAATGAACAGTAGTATTACAATCACAACAATATATAGACTATTATTATTTATGTACCTCACATACTATATGTTATTAATTAATATTGTACGTTGTGATATCATTTATTATGTTACAAATAAATTACGATCGAGAAATATCAACTAGTTTACTGTACACTGATGTCGACTAGTAATTTTGCACTGTTAATCATATTGATCTTTTAAATATACATCCCTTATTCATTGGTAACCTAAAACGCTGTGAAACGAGAGCTATCGACCTCTTGCGAGGTCGTGTAACCCCAGGATAGCCATCGTGGCGCCTAAAAGAGCGTCTCGACGCCAACGGAGTCTGGGGTGAAGGCTGAGGTCGGTTACATCATCAGACATATATCGGTGACGTCCTCGATTGTTCGTTAAAGCGATAATCGCAGAGTTGCTTCTATACTCGACACGATAACTTCAAATATCAAAGTATCGGCTTTTAAAGAAGTATACATTTGTAAACCGCTCTATACGAACACTATTCACTTATTTGAATTTATTAGAAATAGTTTTAAATGGAAAGTTTTTTAAATACAATTTGATCCAATAAAATTAGGAAATATTAAGAGAAACAAGACCGTCATGATATATACAATCAATTTAGAAGAAAATGCCATTTACGGTCCAAGCTGAATCTTGGTAGCCTAATAATATTTCTATTATGTATTTCTATTATAAGTACACACATGTCCGTCACAGATTTCAGGTTCGAACCCTGGCTGAGGTGATATTTTTCGCAATAAATTCTTTACACTAACTTAAATAGGATGCTTATTAGCATTAAAGTTAAATCGATTATCGATTTAAGTAGGGAAGATTTTACTGTTTCAACAGAAACTGTGTTTTAAAGCCGATAAACAATCGGCACGCAGTTTACTAGGTTGGAAATATGTGTATGTGTATGTAAAATATATACAAAAATATTATTAGGCTACCAAGATGCAGCTCGGACCGTAAATGGTATTTTCTTCTAAAAATTAAGGAATATAGTAATCAAAATTAAATAAGCAACGTAGAAAGTTAAATATTTGATAATAATAATTTATTAATATTTTTTCGTCACATTACTATTTTGTACAGGACATACAAAAATGTTTCATGCAATCACGTTCACATAATTACTCAGTAGTGTACGTCACGGGACTGTTTTTCCTAAAAAGCAAAGTTTCCTGTAAACTTTGTAATCTCAAATGCACAGTCCATCTTATCTCCTGTTCTTTCCGACAAAAGTACGGCCCACCAGGACAATCGTGATTTACGTTTTGATTTAGGTAGGTACTGGATTAAGGTAGCGCGTTTGAAGGCACCGTTTTGTCAGATTTATTGGAATTTCTCCCGGATGAGAGAAGGAAACGGAAAAAATAAAGAAGAAGAGAAAAGAAAAAATCTCAGGATGTACATGTTGGACACAGTGAACTCTGTTTATCCGATAAAACGGATTATAAATTGAAATGGAGATCCAAAATGGTAAACGTAATGTTTAGAATATCTACATTTATCAATTGTTAGTGAATCGAAAGCAAGACAGTCTGAATAAGTACTGCGTGCGAGATTTGTATCTTTGCCAGAAATAATTTATAAAAAATTCCTTTACCGATCACAGGTCACAAAAGTTGCTCTCTAAATCTGAATCAGTGAATAGTCACTGATATCAGTGACTATTCACTGATTCAGCAGTACTATTCGCTGAAATATATAGAGAGTGAAATTCCAAAATAACCATCATATCAATAATCTATAGTTAGCTCGAGATGTAAAGAGCATGCTATGGAATTCAATAATTCACTTTCAACGGCAGGAACTGTCGGTCGATATGAATGTTAAAATCATAGCTCGCTATCATGGCACGTTGTGCGGAATAGATCAATTGGTAGCTAGCGGTTATCAATGCATTTTTTTCATGCATTTCAGATTTAATTCTAATTTTTAATTCCTCAATGCTTGACATACCATCGTTTTCGATACATACCGTGCTCTACCGTATATTCTTAATTTTTAAAGAAATTTCGGGCATGTATATAATAAAAAATTAGTAAAATTCGCAAATAGCAAAATTATAGAAAACAAATCGAGAACTCGATTGTAATATACAAAACTCACGGGTAACCCGAAACCGAACTACTGTATAAACCGAATATCGTGAAAATTTTCCAGTTTCAGCTCCCTGTTTCTATTTCTTCCTGTCTCTCTCTTTCTCATACTCTCATTCTCTCTCCCTCTTTCCCCCCTTCCCCTCTTCTCGTATACTACATTTAATTCATCTGAGTTTACAGGAAACCACTCGACTGATGTCCGGTATTGTTCGTTCGACATTCTCTTGTTAATGGACTTTTCCCTCAGAATTCTAAAACTAATAATCGCCGAATTGAATTTATGTTTAACAGTTTACTCTACTTGCATTATGTGCCTGCGATATTTTATCGAATAATGAGAAACTTATTAACGCGAAATTATGTGGAAACTTCACGTATGTAATACAGATCGGAAGGTGTATTTGGCGCACAGTATTTGGTTGACATTAGAACGTATACTGTGAATGCGCTGAAAAGCTTAATTAATCAATAACAAGCTGTTAATTATTTAGTGGAGAATGTGCATGTAAACAAATGTGTGAGTTGCGGCGGGAATGAGAAACTACGCGAGCGAATGAAATCGATTGTCACGCTTACCGTTGTGACGCCAACCGCGCATAACAACAGCGCTTATAACATTAACCTCCAACGAATAAGATGTGAAAAACAATCTATCGATCTCTATCGAGCGTGATAACAGTTTCAACAGATCGAAAATAAATAGTTACAATCACCGCTAATAATCTGTATTTCGGATCGTGTTCCGCGATAAAATCTTTCATTGGCTCTTTATTTCTGAAGACTGTAATTATTATCCACAGCTTTCAGCCTCAAGGAGAAACAATATCGATTGTTCTCGAGTACTCTTTAAGAGATATCTGCTAGAAGAGCGATAGTATTTATTTTAATAAAATCCGTTACCCCACGAGCTTATTTTTATCACGAAGATCGGTGACAGTTTCCGATAATAAAATTATTTTAATCCATTCATTCGCGCTCTTTCTCTTTCTTTCTCTCGCTATCTCTATGCAGACTGGGAGAAATGGCATCTACAAAGACGACGTTTCCGCAATGGGGTAGCAGATGTTGTGCCTGGCTTAAGAAAGCACGGCTGACACGTAAATCGAATTCGCTCGGGTCATGATAATTTATCGCTTCCTTTTCGCCTCGCTTCCGACGTTTCGATGAGCACGACGAGAAAGAGGGAGAACCTCTGTGACAGTCTTGTTTGACACATTTAATTAGACATATCATCGCGTAGACGGAAACCCATGAAGCGATGATAAAGAGATGATATTATCAATTTCCTTCGCTATTTGATTTGATATTCGCGCTCGAAACGCAAAATTGTGGAATGTATAAAATTGGCTAAAATAATAGCACAAATATAGCATAATACTGCTATGTAAATGATAGTAAAATATTATTTTAGTCGAATGATCAAATTAAAAATAGAGAATCGCAAATGTCCAGATAAAAATAGAATTTGCAATATACGGATTATCTGTAAAATTTATTTCAAAATCAATGAATACTTAATATCTACTATATACAATAAGTACTATAATAATAATAAAAAAATGTTGTCTCGTTATGTTAAAAATAGGTATATATATTATGAAAATATTGCTTGTCTGCAAAATTTTTTCATTTCTGATACCTGATATTTTATTCTGATATTTTAATAATAAAGCTACAAATAAATTTTTTTTCAAATTTCTTAACATTATAACGAAACAAATTCTATTTTTTTTATTCAATTTTGACATTTGACACATCTAGCTTTTGCGGCTAAAGGATAACTCGGTAGGTTTACATATCGCGTTAGAAGACGAACTGTTTTTAGTTACATCGCTGGCAGCCGCAATAAAATAAATCTGCAGCAAGGGAAACATGAAATCGAAGTTTAGTGTGAATCGAAGCATGAATGGCGCTAGTTAGCAACACGACTGCACTTCGGTATTATATTTGCGTGAAAATTACGGGCGCATTGTAGAACGACCGATGCATCGCATGCATCGCCAATCGAGCAGAGTTATAAACGTTTTCTTTCTCATTGATCGGAGAGCTGCACAAGTTTCCCGCGTCACACGTGACTCGATCTGCGAACTAATAAGCGAGTTAAATGCCAATTGCGATAAAAGCGCGACGTCAAGTATTATAGGAAGGAGGATGAGATGTTGCAGCTGTGTATATTCGCGGAAAGTTAGTTAATTAACGCCCGCCGCTTGTATCGCCAGATGTACATCGGAGTTTTATGCTCACGATATGGAATAAACTGTATGAATATAAATGCACAATATGCACCTGCAGCACTGTATATAGAAGCGTCTAAATATATACATATAATATATATTATATACAAGAAATGCAAATGTGTGTTGCTCTCTTGCTCACTGTTATTAATAGCGCGAATTTGCAATTTGCTATACCTATTGTTCACATCTAATTAAAACTACATAGCGCTATACATATAATGGCCGTAGCGCCATAGCGAGATGACAATTTCACTCTCTTTTAATTACGCCAGAAACGACCAGTTTCGCTTTTTTCAAGATTCATGTATAGAAACGTTTCATTCCTTTTAATAATAACGGCCGTTCAAACCATCGGAGATACGAAATGTCGCGGGGAAATTTTCATCGTGGAGATATTTCATATGTACGCCAACATTTTCCGCATGGCTGGTATACATATAACGACACATCGATCAAATCTGTCCACGTTACACGAGTAATTTTCACAATGGGATCTATATCCATTACCTAATTGATAGATTGCAAGAAGCGTGAGTGTAACATGATGTTACGTATTTTCGCTCGGTAGGTTCTATCACTGTTCGTCCACTATCACCGATAATGATTCGCAACGCGTCGAGAGGAGCAAATCCAATACGTTGCCGTTACATATTGGAGCGCACGATAACTCCCTTTAATGCAGCGCGCTATGGTTTGGAAATTGGCGAATAATGACTTCGATATCAATTACAAAATCGCGATAATATCGATCGGCGATTCCTATACGTATCTTCTAATAATTTCGAAAGTATCTTTGATAAAAGCAGAAACATGGATTAACGCCCTAGCAACGTGCATTTTGTGACTCACGTAACAAACTAAAACGTTCGAATTACAATATCGTATAATATAGGTACAATAAACGAGGTAATTAAATAAATTTAATTGTGGATAAAGCAACTGTCGCGAAATGTAATTTTGTAAAATAATTTCTCTCGAGGAAGTGTGTCGCGCGAATAATATTTGCTAGTACCAAAAATTTCTCCAATTTTTATATCCAATTTGTTTTATATCCAGTTCGTATCCAATTTTAAAACGAGTTTAAATAAACGACCAATAAAACAGATTTAAAAACTATCGATATGAGAAAAGGAAAGAGAGAGAATGCTATTTTCACACTATTCCATGGAAAGCAATTATAACCGAAAAGCCAGTAATGATTTACAAAATAATTAAAAGTATGACACAGATACGACAAATGATAGAAAAAAAAACTTGAAGTATAAAAATAACATTTGATTCTATTTCTCCAATATACGTGCAAATGCCATTATTTCATTCGAAATTGCCAAGAACAGAGTTCATACCTTCATTATCCAATTAGTGGCGAGTAAATCGCCAAACTATGCAAGCGTATTAAGCATCCTGTATGAATGCAACATAATTACGAATATGGCTTCGTTATTACCGTATATACATATATCAACGATCGATACCGATGCAGTGGTTTTCGAAAGCGTCCAATATATTTACAAATAAAGTAAAGCGCATCTCTCTATACATAATGATTAATCTAACAAGATAATCGTACCGCCTGTTATTCAAAATCACCGTGCTCGTCAAAAACCAAACGATACAAAGGAACCAGACGATAAAAAGAAACAGCAATTAACATAATGTTCTAAATAATTTTAATCATTACTTGATAATTTAATCAACTTGAAAATTTAATAAGCATAAAATTTATGAATACTATAAAAAATAATGCAGCAAAATAACAAATACAAAACAAAAAGTTTATATATTTATAATCATAACTCAAATAAAACGGGCTTCTGCAAACTTATAATGTTACTTGTATATAAGTGAATAAAGGTACAAACTTCTAGCTTCAAGATTTACTTTAGTTATCATGCGCAATCTTAAAAGTTTTATTAAGTGACTATAAAGAATATTCATTAAGAGAATATTCAGCAATGCAATAACTAATCTCATCACAATAAATATAAAAAGACTTAAATAGGTATTTTAACGTCGAGTCCATGCAATTTAAAAAAAAGATACATTCATGCTTTAACGATTTCAGTGCTCCGGTAAAACAAATCGGCTATGTACGGTTTAATTTAATACGATATTAAACGTCTCTTTCGCATCGATAACATGTTCAAAAAATGCGAATAATGTCTGTAATAAAATTACTTGTTCACAGTAAGCTGAATATAAAGTTTAATTTAAAAAGTAATTCCATAATTATATGTATTAATATTTCAATATCAAAGTATATATCCCCTCCTTGTTTCGTTTTTAAAATTAATATACTTATAAAATTATTCATAAAATTAGCGATTATTAAATTTTCAAGTACCTACATAAAATAATTAATCAATATAAATATTATTAAATTAATATTCTAAAATCCTAAAGAAACTGTACAATCTCTACGATAATTTCTAATTTCAATATACTGATATGTAATATTACATTTCTATCACCGATATACATATCGCACATCGAGAAGAATACTGTCATAACTCAAAAAATATCGATTTTAAGTTAAGCCCATAAAATCTTCTCGGGGTGCGATTATATAAAAATTATGCGATATATGTAAATTATTGATCGTTCTGAATGTTTTGTAATAACTTTTCTCAATAAAAACAAAATTACGAAAACTATGATGTTATTGCAAAGTTGAAAGAATAGCGATGCCATGTGTTACTGGAGACCTGCGAGTGTCAGAAGAAAACGAGACGAAAGAGAGATAGGAACAATAATCGCGGAAAGTAGCAGCCGCTCATGTTCGCGTGGCCAACCGTACCGGTACGAAGTTTCGAAGATTTCGACCGAGATTGTCGTAAAGTAGTAGAAAGGATCTGGTACGACAAAATGAGAATATAGAATGGAGGGCAAAGCTGGGGCCGCGAGCTTTCCAAAGTTGGGTTACGGAGGAAATATATCCGATAAAATTCGGCAAATATATATTCTAAATTGCCATTCTAAAATTACCATTCTAAATACTTTTTTGAAACGAGATAATTATGGTATTCAATCCTTCGCCCATAATTATAATGCCATTAATTTTTTAATAACATCCACCGCCATAAATTAATATTTATTTAGTAATGCAACATGTAATCAAATATGTTGTCAAATAATACATAGTATTTAAGATTGACTATTAATGATATTAACAATACTTATTATTATTAAATACTTAATATTATTAAATTAAATATGCAACCATCGATTCAAATATATAATAACACGTTCGCGAGAATAACGTTCACTATTACTAGCGAGTTCACTGTTACTAACGGGTAAATATCCAACTACATTTAAACATGTAGTCAAGAAAGGTCAAATATGCATTGCTTCTGTGAGTGAGAAACATAATTGGAAAATAAACAGAGTAATAATGTTTCACAATTTAACAAACATAATTTTAATCTAAATTAAACGCGAGTCTTTTCCTTTCTCCATAATATCATAATATATTTTTTAAAATAGTTTTCAACATACATAAAACATGTGTTTAACATTCTTATTATGTAGTTTCACGTTTACACATGCCACTAATATTAACATAATGAAGCTTAAGCGTAGGAGATACTCGTGTTTAACATTCCGTCTTGTTGTCTCCTCAGTACTCTACGTTTTCGTATGAAATTCTTAAAATCGTTTCGAGGATCAGAAACAAGGGGAAAACACATGAAAAAACATGAAACAGATCACAAGGGAAAAGTGTAGTGCAGTAACACGCAAAAGTTGGTAATGGATGAGGAAGATATCGGGAAAAAATCAACTTGAAACTTTGCGCGGCTGTCGAGATCCTGACTTTTAATAAAGACTTTACGGCGAACAAATCCCAAAGAATAATATCGTGAAAGTAACCAGGAAGGAAGACCGGCCGCCGCCGACGACGCGTTCGCTGTCGCACACTGAGTCTCCTCGATTTTTCCGCTTTGGAATTATCGATCATATTCGTCGGCAGAGTCGCCGCGAGGCACAATCGTGTTACTGTAGATTATTGAACTGCGGGACAGAAGGCATTTAATAAGTATTTCAGAAAGCTGTCTTCGTCGAAGGACTATATACCACGGCATTTGTGGCTCGAGTGGCTCTCGAAAAGAGTCGCGGCGGGATCATAAAGCCGTGTTCAATTTGTTCTGCGTCGAATGACATGAACACTTACGCGCTAAGAGCGTGGAACAGTGGAAAGTCTATGGGAGTCGCGGTCCTACACGCGTAGTCCTCACACAGCTACTGCATGTAGGAAATGGATATTGGAGCATAAAGGCTAATTGTAAGCTCGTATACTGTACGAGTTTTAGATACAAGCGTAGAAACTTACGCAACTTGTACAAAGAGCGTGTGTGTTACTATAACGGGATTGGTTATCGACGTGAAATGACAAAATGACGAAATTTCTCCACATGTCAAAAGCTTGCTTGAGAACGGAAGAATTTAAGAATAAACCACAGTTAATCAGACACCTCAAATGTATAATTAATTGTATATTTATAATTTAATTTAATAAAATTTAATTAGTTGCCGCATTCGATTATACGTACGTTCTATAAAATGCATATTCAGTGAAGATATTTTTTAAATAATTTTTTGCAAATTGCGTATGATTATTATGTTAAGCACAATGCAAATTAATATATTAAAATCATTTTCGTTATTACGTGCCGGTAGATTTAAAAATTTCAACGCGTTAGGAAAATTTAAATATATAGATTTATTAAATATTTATTCATATGCTGCCAAAAATTCAAAAATTGCTTATTATTATTAAAATGCAAAAACGAACGAACATAAATCTAATTTAAATAAAAATCTGTGCTAGAAAAATGAATACGGACGAGAAACCTGATGGAACAGCATTGCCGATACGAAACTGGCACGAACGAATTCTGAAAAGACGCGAAATCAATACTGAGAACGGCCGATCCTCTCGGAGATCTGCAGTGCAAATAAAATATTCGAGCCCAGAAGAGACAGAAACAGAAAAAGCGCGAAAGGAGGCGGACTAAAAGGGGGTACATACGAGATGAAGGAAACTTGGATGCATCCGTAGTCGGCGTGCCAAATGATGGCGCTTAGTATTCCGCGGGACGGTCTGACTTCGCGAGTAGCGGCGGCCGTCGTCGATTGTAACGGAAGTGCCAAGTACCTAACGGAGTGGTGTCGCAAAGTAAGCGAGGAGGGACTAAATGACTCGGGAATAGTTAAAGAAACTGAATGAAATCCGTAAAGAATAAATTATAATTAACCTTCCAACCTACACAATTCATGTGCCATACTCAAAAAGATAACGCCATTACAACCACAACTTAAAAGATTTGATTTCAACTTGCGATAATATTCATTAAATCGTTCCGTTTTATAAATCTATTCTGTCAATTCTAGAGATAATAAAATTATATCGCAAAATTATGATTGCTCACAATATGCATGATTGTACATAATATAGAGAAACTGTCAGCAAAATTGTACCATTATTAATTCTATTATACAATCTATCTATTCACGTTTACGATCGTTTATCTTACTAATTTAATCAATTGTATTAATTAATTTGTATTTGTGTATTAATTAATTCATCATTAATTTAATTTATGATATATTCATTATATCTCAAGATAAATTGAGAAAAAAGTTTATAATGTGTGATCTACTTTGGAATCTGTTATTGTCGATGAAATACAAACTTCACTGAAGGTGCAAAACACAGTCTTACTTCTCAACTGCCACTACTGAGTAACGTACTTGCAACTTTGAAACAAATAGCGAGAAACTCAACGAGCATTCTGCTACGTAGCAACTGTGGAGTTACATCATCACGACCTACTTAATACTAAAGTAATAATTTGTGATGTATTTAATTAATTCTGATTTAATAAAACATGTTGCATCGAGCATTCGATTTTTTGGATGCTAAATAATCGATCTGCAAAAGTTCTTTTAACGCTTAATTACCTATAACTCGAAATAATCTAGCATAAGTTTAACTATACGTGATTAAATTATACAAATTTAACTTAAGAAAATATATACTTATAGTTTTAAATCACGATTGACATGAGGTAGCCATCAACAATTAACAGATCAATTAAATTGAGATGTATTGATTAAATAATTTCTGCAATTAAAACTTCGAAAGTATATAAAATCGGAGTTGTTATTAGCATAACTTAAATTATTATTGCCCCGATCACTCTCCTAAAAAAAGAAGTTCAAAACAAAGCGAGAATATCGGAGCTCGTTAGAAATGAAATAATGACCAGGAGTTGAGGCAAGTTTTAGTACGGATAAGAGCTGCAGGATGAATAAAGAGACATGAATCTTGGAAAGGGGCGTAAGAGGGGATTAGGAACAGACCTGAGTAAAGTTCCAGGCATGAGTAAAGACGCGAGCGGCGCGTCCCTCAGGAGATATAGTCTTGCCTGAACTACGACGGTCGATTCGCGGGTTTGCGAGCAACTTCCAGAACGTATCTACCTAGTTTTAGTTGCCTCTCGGCGCTGATTGCTTGCAAATTGCATTTCTTTATTGATGCTTTCTTCCGTCCGCGCCAGGTGATCGCGCGCGCCGCGCCGGTGTCGTCTTACGATCAAAGTCCCAACTTTAGCGCGCGCTCGCGTGTCCAGGTGACTTCCGCACTGAGGAAAAGAGAGATCACTCTCCCCGATAAGAAACGTTCTCAAACTTCAAAAGAGCCCTCTCTTTGATGTACAACTAGAGAGCAGTAAGTAAGAAAGAAATTCGCAAAAGTTTATTTACGTATGGTGCGGTATGCGAAGATCTTGTTTCGAAACGCGCGCTCTCAGTGACGCGTAAGAAATTAGTTCCATTAAGATGATCAAAGTTTGTTCAAGTAAATTTTATGTTGTAGGATATTTTTCAATTATTTTTCTTTCGCAGAAGTATTCGTTTACAAATCATCTATATTAAGTTTATTATTTATAAATGTGAAGCATTACTTCGGCTACCAAAGAAGCTAGTGAAAAGTTAAATATTACAAAGTTCGACAAGACTAGACTGAATTAAATCAATATGCAATTCAAGCTGCTTCTATATAATTACATTTTTTTTATCCAGAAATATAATTTCCGCTCCTTATTTGTACATTATTGGTTGATAGAATCGTGACAAGAGATAAAATGTCATGTTATTAGTCATATAAGACTACTTGATTTACGAGATATTTTTAATTCGTCCAGAGTGACCTGTAATCAAATTATTGTATTTTTGCGACAAACTTCGAAATGGAAATTCGATTTCCGTTTCTCTTTCTGAACTTTGTGGATGGTGAATTTAATAATTATAATTTCCATCTCTCTCCCTCTCCTCCTTTGTCTCTCGTTCTCTTTCCCCCTCTTACGGAATGGCATATTCTTCGGCAAGTTGTAATTAAACGGTGGTTGTCCGCGAACTACCGCAATTGCAGTGACAATCTGCGGGTGGAAACGTTTTGAATGCAATTAACGTCGTGCTTTAACGAAGTTTCGCTACCAGTCGGGAGACCAATTTGGCGACGAAAAAAAGCCCACGTTACCAAGTAATAGATCAATATATGAACTAATTTGCAAGAGAAAATTCTATCTATCTAAATAGAAAATATTTCCAGAAAATTTGCTCTGAAGAACAAGGTTTACCGAATTTGAGATTTATCGTTTGTAAAAAAAAACTTTAAAAATTTGTATATATTTTATAGATATAACTATACGTCTAGAAATAGTAATAAAATAAATATAATCAATTTAATATCTAACACAATTATCTACCTAATAAAATCTATACGTTAATACAACAATTATTTGTAATGTAGTAAAGTAAAAATTGTTGCTACTCAACAAAAGTTGAGCGATATCCTTACTTTTAAATTATTTCATTAAAATGTTAGTAACTTCGTCCAATAGTAACAGTTATCATATTATTACATTAGTAAAAATTGTTATCATGTTTGATAAAATTTCCGGAAATATCTTGTTCCAAGTTCATCCAACATACGAGATAAGCTAAACGCATATTCATTCCAGATGCATTCACTAATAAGATCACAGTTAATCGTTACATGGCTCTCGGGAGGGATTCATGGATGTCCTAGAATTCTTTCAGGATGAGGGCGAAGACGAAGTTCGTAGAAGAACTCAAGGTGGAACTTGGTCCTTGACGTAGTTCACTGCATCGAAGTTAGCTGTCGGTACGAAAGTTGGAGTTTACTGGAGCCCTCTGGCTTCCCCCCGTTTCTCTGTATAGCCGTTTGGTGATCGTCCTCCCTCGCTAATGCGGGTGGCGCAAAAACGGAAAACGAGAACACGACGCTAAAAAAGGAAGTTAGCGCGCGACCAGCAAACTATTAAAAGAGTTAGTCTCGGTTACAGAATTTGTGTCGTGGAAGAGAGGCCGCGAGCCCTTCCCCACAACGGACTGTCCTGGACTACGCTTTTCTCGTTTCCGTTCTCTCTTTACCTCCGCCCGCGCTATTGTCCTTTTATTCCACGACTTATTGAAAGGCTTCTTTCGGTCGATTAAGAAACTATCCTCGCGGCGGTATCGTGGATCTTTCCCAAGCTCCGACTTTCTCGGAGGAAGTTCTTTTTCGGAAGTTTTTGATTGCGTAAGTCCGCCTAAGCTATATTTGACTGCTCCCAGTTCTCTCGTGATCAAAAGAATTTGTCTTAAACAGCAGCTTTTCAGCCAGCACGAAACTCATAATAAAAAGAGCAAACAGGAAGCGCCAAAATAACTCCGCTCTTTAAATTTTATTCGACTTTACTAAGGTAAATCTTAGCTTTTGCCTTCTGTTTTGTCGTTTCAGCACTGCTGATTATTAAGACTGAATGTGTGGCTGAAAAACTTCTGGGAAACTTTCGTCTTCGATTGTTCGAAATACAGAAAGCTTAAAATTTCTTTCCTTTACAAAAGAAACGACAACATATATAAGTACGCCGAAGTTTGGAACAGCGGGACATTGTAGCGTTCCCAAAGATTATTGATGTACGAAGAGATAATATTTAGTTATTGGTATTGAGGTATCAGAATTCTCAGATGGAGCGTATTTCGCCCACACACGTCCCAGGACAGTCACGTCGGCGGAGAAAGAACTATCAAGATTCCGAAAGAACGAAACTGAAACTCGCGCGTACGTAGACCGCAAATTGCGCGTCGCGTCGCGTCGTCCCGTCGAGGCTCGTGAAACACTTCTACGACGAGCGGTAGGGTACCAGCGGGGTGAGCCATTCGTGGCCATTCGAGCGTTAAGATCGTCCGCTCAATTACGACCTGAAGTGGGAGAATGGGGCAAAGGGGAAGAGAAAAAAAAGAAGGAAGGAATCATCTCCCCCCGACGTTGCGCGCGGTCCCACAGGACAAGGACACGGATATCTCTCTTAGTCTCGTAACTTTATCAGAGTTCGCGTGCCCTGCTCGATGCTTTCTTCCACTTTCCCGCCTGCCCGCGTGTGCGAGCGGTAACTAAGTAGAAAACTGCCTAAAGGATAATAGCTGCGAGACTCGCCACACTCCAACTTTCCGCCTAGGGGAGCAGAGAAGTGTAGAGATTCATGGAGGGAATAAGAGATGGATGGAGACATTGATCCGAAAGAGGAGAACGAAAGTTTTATCATGCGAACATAGCTAAATTATGCGGAAAAATTCTAATCTATTTTAAATTATCTATTAAATTATCTATTTTCAATTGTTTCAACATTGATAATAATTAAACAGTTCTAGTATTAATCTCACTTTTCTTTTACATTAAGTTTGCATTCTAATAACAGCTCTTTTAATAAACATTTCCATATAAATGTTCACATTGCGACGACATTTTCAGATATACTTCATCATTTACTCTTCTCTCCAAATATGTATCCGTTGCTTAATAAAAGAAAATCATCTCGTATTAATTAAATTAAAAAATTTAAACTCGTAGCTCGATTCAGATAATGGCAATGAAGCGAATCAACGATTAATTCGATATGATGTAAACAACCGCGACTATGAATATTCTACGACTATCTCTAGCTTCGTTAAATTCAATCGCCGGAGATTAAACTCGTACCACATCATTGTAATCTGTGTAACTAAGGCACAATAAGCTATGTTAGAATAATCCTAATATACTCATGTAAGTTCGAAACTAAGGTGATTAATCTACACAGGATAATCTCTCACGTATATTACATAGTGAATAATAAAGCGTATAACTAATATTAATACGATATGCTCACGATATTTCAATAAAATTGCTCTACCGTTTTAAAAAGAACGAAGAAAAGATACTTTATCTGCAAAATGCTGATAAAGTTCCATTTTAATACGATCGATTCATACGACTCTGTAACAATATTAAATTAGAAAGATAAACGAAATCTCGTTAATACGTAAAAAAGAAAAAAAATTTTCAATTCCGAATTTCACTTGAAACGGTAATAACTTAAGGAGAGTTAAGCCGGAAGCCGCAGTGTCCGTGGAACATTACTCTGAGTATAACGTGTCAAACAGACACGTAAGTGTAAATTTACGTCGCGTAAGAAAAACAAGAAGTCCTCGTTGCAATTTGAGTTAGCAAATTTCTCGGCAAATTCTCGATTCTAAGACCTGGATTTCTTTTCAGTAGATAGGTGCGCAGATCCCATTTTCTAAAAAGGGGATCGTAAGACATTAAAAAAACAATTTTTAATCATTTCTTTATCTTCGTAAAGCGTGAATAAAGTAAATTACAAAAACATATTAAGCACTGATTGTGAGTGGAATAATGAAGCTGATGTACTATAGTTTGTATAAGAATAACTATAATTTAACCGTGTATACACAAATATTATTTAAACATCGAATTTGATCATTTAAGACATTTACATATTATTCTCTTCATACTTGACAACGATAGCATCGCTTCAACGACCACTTTCGTTCTGTTTAACCTCCACAAATCGGAGAGACCATTTCGCGAGACTGGTTCATAACTTAGAGTCGTTTGGAAGGAACAAAAGTTAACCCCCCAGGCCATGTATTTTCATTCCAAAAATTCTACCTGCCTAATATGCCTTGCAAAGGCAGAAAAATACACAGTAACTCGAAGGAAAGATAGTCCGTGACACGATATGGTGTCTTGACGTCAAATATATCCGGTCGCATAAAAATCCACGGCAAATTCTGAGAGAATATCTTCGGGATTTTAAGGTGCCCTAGGGGTGGCGCGAAGGACGTATGTAGGGCATCAGGTCAAACAGACCTACTACGAAGCGCAGGATATACAGAAAAAAGAAAGCCATTTGGTTGGCTAAGGCCTTGTTCACGTTAAGTTAATATTATGGAATAATATTGAAGTACTAGAAACGGAGATATATAACCATCCTATGTAAATAATCAAAGACTGACTGCCAGGCCAATTAACGTGAATGGAAACAGCTATCTCATAGTTATCAGAGTAAACATTATCGCACGAAGAATTAATTGAATTACTCTAATATACGCTGTACTATCAGATTTATCGAATGGAAGATACAACATTAATACTCGATAATTACGATAATTACGGAATCTTTTATACCATACTTTACTACCGAATTAATCAATAAATTAGATAAAATATCTTCCCGCGAGTTTGTTTCCTACAGTAATATGCGTTTATCTTAAAAGTTTTCGAGAAAAAATGTCGTACCAATTGTTTCAGTGTGTGCATAAACAGCTGATAGTGCATATTCTGCGACATAAAGTGCGTATCAATGTTTAACATCTCTTTTGTAGGCAGATCGATAAGGAATCTCCGAAGGTTACGGGGTCAGCTGTCGCAGTTTTATTTTAGCAACGGGGTTGATCGCGCATACGTGTTTATCCCGTCTAACCCCGCCGTGGCCGTGGAAAGAAACGAGGACGAATGGACGGTGCTTCCGCAAAGGGTTGCGCCTAGATGGAAGGACCGACCGGTCGGGTCCTTGGAAACAGCCGGCGCGTCAGACGGAAAATATAAATAACGGCCGGATCGGAAAGTCATCTGGAAGAAAGTGGGTCGAGGTGAATAGATGCCGAGAAAAACGAAAATAGTCCTCCACCTTTTCTCAGCGCGTATTTTTTACCTTCTTATGATAGTTTTTATTACATTATAAATATCCCTTCAGGGTAACAACGTAGCAAGGTAAGACCCTGCGTCATATGATGGGGGAGGTCATCCATTTTGCAATAGCCATTTTTACTAAGATTTATCCGCAACGCTGGCAGCGGAGCGTATTTCGTATCCACATTATGTGAACATTGAAATAATTTAAGAAGAGAAATAAATAAATAATTAAAGGGAGACATTTTCATATGTTTGTCAAAAAATAATTTTAATAATCGTTATCAGATTTCATTAATAACTGTGAAGGTAGACTCGAATTCGTCTGATATTTATGATAATTTATCAATTACAAATTACTCCGACGAAACATATCCGCAATTAACTCTTTTCCGTATTGCCGATGCTGCAAGAGCTTGTTGCTTCTCTGCATTTCTCATTGCTACATTTTCTCCATTTCTCATCTCCGCGCTTCTATGTTTAAGTGCACGTTCGGTAAAACAATTTTTGGAAAGCGCGTAGCAACCGCGAGCAGTAAATCCGAATGGAGGGCACGGACGGCATGCATTTGTACAGATTGCACATTCCCCCGCTTCATCTTTCCCGGCGAGTGTACGCGGCACCAATCCCAAACTTACGTCAGAACGCGTTAGAATTGCGAGCTTAATTATGATATGTACATCTGTAAATGTAAACCACGACGCGCTGCAGCGCAATCAGCGCTGTGGACGCAATCGATTTTATTTAGCGCCGGATGACATTAACGCCGTAAACATACACACGTGAGAGTTGAATAATCGCGTATATAAATCTCACGTCTGTGTAGCCATGCAACAGATATCTGTCATTTATCTATGATGAAAAAGTAAACTTATTACGTTCGTCATGAGATTTTATCAAATCCATCCATAATGCAGACACGTATATATATTTAATACTAATACTTTTATGTGATATTATTAATTGTTTTTAGTGTGACCACACACCACAATTTAAAGTAATAAATTATAAAAATAGTGCTTGAATATCAAAGTTATTCAATTTATTTTTCACGTATTTATTACGATCAACTTCTGACACAGATGGAACAAAAAAGTTTGACAATGGCAAAGTAGCAACAAGTTATTCATTGATTAAACACATAAACTACGTCTTACTAACATTCTTTCAAAATTTGTTTAGTACTGACAAAATTTACGAATTGACGCGATATATGTGCTTCTTATATTGCATATAAATACCGATGTGTAAATGTGTAATCTGATTGGAAGAAATCACTCACGTGCAAAGATTCTTTTGCTAATATTAACAGGCTTTTTTTATTAATTATTATATAAGTAATTTGCTCATGTTAATATTAACATATAATAATAATTTCTCTTAATTTGCATACGCTGCAAGACAATTTTAGCTGGTTCATGTGTTTGTTACCTCAGAATTAAATTATAATAGCGAATTACAAGTCACTTTGTCGTGGTGTTCTATTGAATTTTACTATTAATACAGTGCCATAATTGGCCAGCGAATTATAACATTAAATTATATATTACATTACCGTAGTATTATATTGAGGTACATTGTTGCAACTCAATCCTATGCCGCCACAGTTTCATTATTCAAAATCCTACCACAATATTCGAAATTGCAATCACCCTATATATCTTACTGTAACCGTAATTTAGAATGGTGATTTTCAAATGTTTACGCTCGTAGAAATTTTTATATAAAATTTGTATTCAATGGGAAACAGAATATTACTTCTTGAAATAATTATTTTAGCTACATTTTCATTTAAGGATTACTAATTTAATAATGTTATGTAATAACGACGTTAAAATGTTCTGAACTAATGTAACACGTCGTTGTGTCAAATATATAGTGCAATATAATTATAAAATAATAATTAGAAACGCGACTACTCCCACTTCAGCTATCAAAATAACAATGGTACCGCTTGAGAAGCGTGCAAATTGTGAATTATTGGACACGTAAATCGATGAAATACCGGGTCATTCGAATATTAATATCTCCACCACAACCTGCCGTCATAATAAGTATAATCAAAGCTACCTCACGTGCATTCCTCCTGCGATTCTCGACCCTTTTTACAGGCTACGTTGGCGTTTAATTAGCGCATAGCCCTATATCCGCGCGTATATTCACGAACACCAAGAACGTGTCAGTAAATTCGACGAATAGATGCAGGAGGTGCACACGCTATGTAATGACAATGTCTGAAAAGAACGGGCATAAAGAGAGATAAACGAAGATAGTGCACGCATAATGATATCGATTGCCCTATATAAAGTTCGTACTTGAATTACCGCGGAATAGTCCGCCATCACCGTGAATCTTGGTAGACTTTATCGCAAACACTTGTTAAAATAAGAGTCTCCAACGGCCGAGAGCACTTCCTTTCACCACTTTGTACATGTGTTCTCTTTACACGGCCGCTACGCCGTGAGCTGCTATATCAGAGTACCTAATCTGACTTGCGACAACCACGAACCATATTCTATACAAGCTGCATCAGCTTGAGCTTGGCCTTAATTACATATCATAAGTCTTGAAAGTGGACTTTTGGGGATCCTAAATATACTACAGAATTATTTTTACTTATCGCAAGGTAAAAATATGATTTTCAATGCAATAGACTTTTGATTCTCTATATGTACTTCCTCTATACTTCCCCTTTTTCCTCCGAGCAAGGAATATTATATATATAAGAGGATTATACATTAAACGATGTTGAGAGAAGTATATTTAAATACCATTACCAATAATCGTTAGTGATAATAGTATTAAAATAACTTTAATTAATCAGGTATTAATTAAATAAAATTACCATATTCTTAAATAACATAAATGTTAATATACGAGATATCTCATTTAATAAATAATGTATTAATAATGATTGATGTAAGTACTTATAAATTTGAAATAATATCGAGGTAACTTATCGTTGAAGCTAAATTAAACGTAAGATATTAAAAATAGTACGATTGCACGACTTTATAAATAATTTCAATTTGCCAGTACACTAAAGAATGTGTGTACTAAATACACGAAGTCCAATTTCAAGACTTTTTTTATATTATATTACATCGTTAATAATTTCGGACCGTTTTCTGTATAATTAAATTGGTAATCCGGCGGCATGATCCGCCTAAAATAGGGTAACATGGTTTATTTTGGGGAAAACGAGTTAACGATAACCGATAGTCGACAAGCCTCCGTGATACCGCAGCATTTAAATATAGTACTATCGTATATGTAAATAGCAAAAAAAATATATTTCTATATATTATATAATATTTCTGTTTGCTTTTCCCATCAGAACTGATGGATAACATTTTCTCGTATACTAAAAATAAATAATTTTAGCCACAAATTTCGATATTCATATCTAATCAAACTTTTAATGAAATACAAATATATTAAATATATGTATATTACTTTTCCATTTATTTTTTTTTTTGTTTTTATATCACAGCATGTTGAATGTAAAAATAGCGAGAACGATAAATATGTACAAATTGTACACATCCGGAATGTTTAAAATATGTAACCAAATTTATACAGTGCATTAAAAAAATTAAAATTAAAATATTACGTTTATATTGCTTTTAATTGTGCGAAAACAGATTTTTAACAAATTCTTTATATGCATAATATTTACCATTATATATATATATATATATATATATATATGTATATATAATATAGATTACTTGGCGCGTATATACGCTTGTATTACACAAAATAAACCCCAAATTAAAAGTATATAGATGGACATTCATATTTATTTAATGGTAAATATTATGCATATAAAGAATTTGTTAAAAATCTGTTTTCGCACAACTATAAGAGCAATATAAACGTAATATTTTAATTTTAATTTTTTTAAACAAATGTCCTGACTGACTCATCAACGCCCAGCTCAAACCCCTAGAAACATGAAATTCGGGGAGTATATTCCTTCCATGACGTAAACACCCACTAAAAAGGGATTTTTAGAAATTCAACCCCTAATGGGGTGAAAAGGAGTAAAAAGTGTTTTCACAGGCTCCTCTGGAAAAATATCTCTTAGGCCCGATGGGATATCGACTTGGTTTTTGCTTACAAAGGTTACCCATACAAATGCTTAAAAACATAATTCAAGATTTTGCTCTAATCAACCCTTAAGGGGGCAAATCTAAATTCGGGGGTGAATTATAGAATCCTTCGCATACCATAGCAAAGCTCGGGTGTATCAAGCTAGTATTCAATATAATTTGAATGACGTATCGATCTATAAGTCTACCCACGTCAAACTTCTAATAATGGATTTCATATATAAAGATAAAATTGGAATTATATTATCGCTTTGCCCTATATATAAATGATATCTCAAATTCCTTAAATTTTATTATTTCTTGACATTTATGAATCACATGCGATCGTTTTCCATCAATTTTTTATATAAAAAAAACCCCCGTTAACTAAGTACGTATCTTCAAATAGCAGTTCAATAAGAAATCTTACTATAAAATAAGAATAGCCGTTTATAAATTTAACGTTTGAACTTTTACAAATGATTTTATAAGTTTGAACTTTCCAAGAACTACTAAGCAATTCATTCTGTTATCTTTTATGGCTTCGGTATTGTGCTCTATGATATTTTCAAATGTCAAGACGTACGTATATGCATATTATATGCACAAATTTTACAAGAAGCTTTTTCAAGGACTTTTTTATTTTTAAAAATATCTATATTAGCAGTTAAATATTGATAATATTGGTATAAGTCTCTCTCACTTTAAGAATTAGGAGAAAGATTTATAAAAGTTTGTAAAGAGATAAAATGTAACTACTTTATTCTTTACGATTTTATAAGTGTTTACAATTTTATATAAAATAAAAAAGCCTACAAAATGTATGAAATATGAAGATTCGAATGTTTTTATTATTTGTAAAATAAATTTACTGTTCTGCATTATCTTTAAATCAAAAGTAAAATTATAGTAACTTCTTCATGTATATTTTTAATTATTACATATTACATAGATCAAAGAGAAAGAGTGAAGGAAGGGAGGAGAGAGAGAGAGAGAGAGAGAGAGAGAAGAGAGAGAGAGAGAGAGAGAGAGAGAGAGAGAGAGAGAAGAGAGAGAGAGAGAGAGAGAGAGAGAGAGAGAGAGAGAGAGAGAGAGAGAGAGAGAGAGAGAGAGAGAGAGAGAGAGAGAGGAGAGAGAGAGAGAGAGAGAATAAGGTGATTGATTATACACGCGATTATATATACAGTGATTGATCGTACGCGCGTTCATATCTGTATTCACACATGGACACAGATCAAAGAATATTTCTGGAACAAGATAAGATAAAATTTTAATCGCTCGTGGGAATGATATTCGCACGTTTGACATATCGAATTACACGTGTCATATACAGAAGTATAAAGTAAGAAATCAACTGAAAATATCGCACGGATGCAATATAGAGTAGCATCTAGTCATTCAGATCTACCTACACAACGCGGAGGCAGACTTAAGAATAGTAAAATAATCTTTTAAGCGGATGAAAATGTGTGAAAAATTAAGTTTTTATAAATCCATTTTAAAATGACAAAACGAAGTAAGTAATCAATGAAAGAATAAGAAAACATTTTGCCGCTCATTCTAGATGTTGTTTTTGTTCTCTTCCGATGTAAGATAAATGTACGTCAAACAGAAACCATTAAATTCCATCCAAGTTAATTAAATATTGAAAGTACCAGACTGAAATATTATAATGTACGTGAAATATATTGCAGAATTCTATGTAATATATATAAGAAATGAATGTTTATCTCCTTTTCATTTAGTTATGAAACTGGAGCTATTACAACTCAACGTAAAATGTAATATATGCATAACGTTTATTTCCAATAATGAATATATAGAAAAAAGATCTCCATAATTCTCTAACGAGGTCAAATCCAATTAACGATAAAGCTTGTAGTTAACGAATACCGAAACTGCGACAAATTAAGGGCTGATGCAACGGTGCAGGAGCTTTATCGTATTTTGGGGGTAGCGAGTAAAAACCGAAATAGCATCTAGAAATTGAACGCAAATCAAATGGTCGTCGGAACGGTCGAGTTGGGTTGTCTCTCCGCAACATAGTGTTATCGGCAAAGTTCTCAACGGCCACCGGAAGTGGGAGCTCGACTGCGGAGTTTCTGGAATTACAACGTATCAGACATTCAAAGTGGTATTAGCGCATCGCCGTAAATCTGCAATGGGCTTAAACTGGCTGGAAAAAAATATCCGGCAGGGAATCGTTGATGTACGGTGCCCAGACTTTGTTCTGACGCGGTAGATGATAAAAGACGTTTAATAACGGATCGAAATTTTTAGAGTTGCATCGATAAAATGATAAAAATGTAGCAGATTGATAATTAAAATTATTCAACCGTATATGGAGAATATGACGTAACTTTGTAATAAAGTTTATCTAGTACATCGGCGCATACTTCGGGAATTCCAGTCGCGATATCTGAAGGATATTAAAATCGATCTCAGGTGGTAAGTTTTCTCAAGAATGACCCGATTTTCCACGATATCTATTTAACTTTAATAATTACTTTATGCGATATTTCACGGTAAAGTTAATAAATATATAGGAACGGCAGGTGAATAGAATTGGATGATAAATGGGATTAAAGTTAAAAGCTCGCGTTGCAGGAAAAGTAAATTGATGAGGCATAGGAGTAACTACTTTATAGCGACTAACAATAAGATATAGTCAGTAGAGTGAGTTAAAATAGAGAAAGTGGATAAACGAGAAAATTTCTAATTTTTAATTCGTTTCACTCGTAACTGGTATATGTATGAAACAAAGTATGTATAATTTACTATGGTAGTAAAACAGAATTTTTTGGCAATAAATTTTAATTTTTAATTACGCAGGATCTTTTCGATGGCCGCCCTCGAGGTAACTGAGCCAACTGTTTTTGATCATGGAGAAATAACTCGACGTTAGCGCGGTTTCTTCGGTACATATCATAATTAAATTGTAAGTAATGCCGGCGAGAGAAAACAGGTGGAATAAATTTAAAGCCACGGAGAAGTCCCGGTGTCTTTAGGAGCCATTAAAATTCAGCGGCAATCCACGACGGGACGGGAAAGAAGACTGAAATTCCGGGCGCACTGATTCAACTTCTATCATCACGTGTACGGCGAGAAGCTCGAAAGCGTCTCAGTAATTTTGAATCTGTATGCAGCCGAAGAGAAATCCACGGACCAATAACGCCCGCGCATTATTATGCAGATTACATCGTAACCCGTATTAGTTCGTTATCACACCTACATCTTGAACAGCGATGCTAGTACAGATTACCCGGAAAAAGGCCGCGATGAGGATGAAGACGCCACCGCAACTCGCTTCCGGCATTTCAATTCAAATTGCCTCTCAAAATTAAATAGATAACAGAAACAATTTTTTACTATAAAAAAATCATTCAATTTTTCCTAAGCACGCGGAGTAATTTAAAAAAAAAAAAAAAAAAAAAAAATTCTCAATAACATATACGATGTATATATGCATGTAAAGTGCATCTATTTAAGAAAAAATTTTAAAAATATAATAAATAATAATAATGCAATTTTTATAATAAATTATAGTTCTTATTGGCTAAGAATAAATGTACAAACATTGGTGACATTTTTCTTTTGTTTCGTTGACCATCTAAAGTACTACTTTCAGGTCTTAGCTCTCTCGATTAACGAGAACTTAATTATGGACGATGATTATACCGAGAATTTTCATGTATTTGTAAACGACAATGGCCGCGCAAGAGCATAGACGAATTTACACAGTTTGTTAATTATCTCTAAATTGAAAATGCCGTAATGGTCATTTCTACTTCAAATTAAGCTGCCAGAAACATTCTTCCATTCATACCTTCTAATGATAAACAGTTTTAAATTAGTTTGACATTTCTGACTGGGAATAATCGTGCGCAGCGCGTCCGAACAAGAAGCTTAATCGAGTTCGGTGTTTCGAAAAAGGTTGGGCGGTTGAGCTTGGCGTGTAGTGGATAAAAAAAATGGCTCGAGGCTACTGAAGAACCTCCCCTTCGCAAATTGTGGATCATGCGAATTAATTAAGGCCAGGACGTGTTATCGACATGGTCTTTCACGAAAGTCTTTAACGTTGCGAAAATTTTTTGAAGGGGAAAGGAGAACTGCAGCTATTATGATAGAGAAAGCATCGAACATTATCGATGCAGGAGTACTTAAAAACAAAATAAAACCGTATATACATATATTATGTATATATGATGTAAAATATCATTGTTTATTTATTTATTATCTCTTAAAGAAATTAATATTTATTATTCTATAAAATTAATTTTTTTAAATTATATTTTCAGGAAGTTTCATAAATAATAGGACTAATAAAATGCGATTACGTTACACAAAATGTGTAGTGAAAATTTCCCGATTGGAAAAACTTTTTGACTATAGAAAGAATATTACGTTATTATTCTACTCTGACGATTGACAGACTTGCGGATCAGTTATGTCGATATCGGATACGAAACAAAGCCCAATTTTCATTTCGCTAGTTTTCAAACGCTGTTATCTTGGCAGGATGTAAGTCACGCGTACATCGCGGCGTACATTCCGGAATAAAATCCTGAATAAAAGCCGCCAATATCCTATGCTTGACACTATCGAAACGGTCATCTTCGATGGTGTTATCTGCACGAACGAGCAGGCTTATAACGAGGAAAATATTCGACGTGTCGATAACGAGAAATAAATCCCGGTCGCTTGAGATTTTCGTGTCCGTGTCAGCACTACATGCAACCGCAGGCGCAAACGATTTTTATTGCAAAAATACTATAATAAAATAGAGAAAAATAGTATAGATTATCGCTTGAACCATTCAATAGTCCATGCAACGAGAAAAAAACCCCTCCAATGACGAACTCGAAATATAAACCTTGCGATAAAAACTGTCCGCATTGAATCGCGCTTACGTTTACAAACGTGGCACACAAAATTACGCCGGATTTGTTCTATTCGGTTCTAAACGAAGCACAGCGTGCAGAGAGGTATCGCAGGACATGTAAAATATCATCGTAGATGAGCGTAGCGTCAGAGGCCGTCAGAGACCGAGAGGAGCAAAGATTAAGATGCATGCGCAAGGGTGATTACTTGGTGGTGAACCATATGTGCATAAGTAATATTTACAGTCGGCTTTGTACTCAGACGTGACAGATTGTGCCAGATGAATACCGTCATTCTTGTACATATGTTGTCTCGTATGTACGCACCTAACCATTTCTCATTGTTAAAATAAAGACAAATAGATATGTCGAGAATATTTATAGCCAATTTGCCTTATTAGCACCATCCAAGCTTAAATTAAATGAAAAATGTCTTTTCAAACGCTTATTTTTTTGCAATTAAAAAATGCAGTGCATATAAAATGTATAATATAAGTATAATATAAGTAACATGTTATTAATACTATAATTATTAACATGTTCCTTTTATATTGACTAATTGCGAATTTATTGCTTTTATGATGTATAATTCAGTTATAGCTTATAGTATCTTAAAGTAATGAAGATTGTAGCACCGATAATCGAACTATCGAAATCGATGTCAATCACTGAGTATCATATATGAGTGCAGTGTGTGTAGGAATATAAATGTACATACATTTAAAAAATAACGGATTAGAAACAATCGAAGAACGGGATACGAATAATAGCATTAGGTTATTACCGTTCCTTTCATTTTGCGATAACTTCCGATTCTTGTAGCGCGCTTCGACCGTATCCTGCTCGTAGGACGAAGTCGTGCCGTCGCTCTTGGGACTCGTAGATTCGACGACGCTTTGTATTCCACGTGCACGCGAGAAAACGCTGTTATGATGGTGGCCCGTCCCTGGAGAATACCCAGGAGGGAAAGTAGGGAGGGAGGGGAAAGCGGTCGGGTGGATCTGCGGGGTGGATCTGCGGAGAGATGAATTAAAGGGTCGCTCTGAGGCAGTGCCACGGGCACAGAGGAAAAAAAAGAGGGAAGAAACGGAAACAACGAGTCACGCCTCGTTTTTATTAGCGTTTTCCGCCGGAAATAAAAACCGAAGGCACGAGCGACTTACCAATGCCATTAACGAAACGATTAGATCACGCGGAATTCAATTATATCGGAGCGGCGGCGATAAGAGCGACGAATTACGCAGTAGTGCAGCTGCTAAATTGGAAAGATATTTTCATGATTGAAGCTAAGTCGAGACTCGTAATTACTTATGCAATTCTAATGAGATAACCATCTGCGGCAGATTTCGTCGTTATATTTATTAAGCGAAAGAGACGATAATCGCGAAACGTTCTGTAAATCCGTATAAAATTGTGACCCGTTCTTTGATTTAATTTGCGACAATGCCAATACGAGCATGCTTTAATTATTTGTCATAAATTATTAATGTAGTTGATTATATTAATCGCATATCAACAATAACTGCAATAGCAAAATTTGAAAAAATGCCTGCAAGTTTCAATAGTCAAATCGAAGAAAACTGCAGATTGTATTCGAGAATCGTGAGATATGCATTATATATAATGGCTGTAGTCGCGATGCAACACGCATGCACGTCAAAGGCAAATGTCTGCATCGAGAGAATAGGTAATAAGGGAGGCAGAAATATACAGTAACATAGAGGGATGAAATGGAAAAGAGAGATGACATCGATATTGCCATATTTGATCCAGAAACGAGGACGACTTTGAGGAAGGAGGGTGCAACTATATGGCATCGAATATACAAATCACGGTCAAAGAAAGGCCAGCAATAAAGAGTCTTGCAATAACTCTGCTAAATTCTGTAAGGCAAAAATGCTTAAATATTGATATATCGAAAACTCTCTGCAGTATAATCTGAATTTTCAATTAACCATAAGAATTAACGAGTCGTTGCAGAAAAGAAATGCATCGAAAGAAAACGTATTTTTCAAAACTAGAAAAATATTTTTAAAAATATCCGTTAATAATTGCTTTTCTCACAAAAGTTATTTCCACAGAAATTGATAATATTTGACTTGTGAAATGCGAAAGAGAAATAAAAACATCAAACTATATTTTAGCAATATTATTTTAAAAATATGATATTGATTTGCGAGACTTTCAATTAAATAATTGGAAGTATGGTTGACTTATTATAGAGTCTCTTCCCTAACACTATTTAAAATATACTCCTCCAGCACTTTTCGTCATTTAATATCACTTTACAATTGTTATAAGTGAGATAAAGCTGAATAGGATCACATGTTATAAACAATATCAGTGATTGGATTTGGTATTCCTGCGATCCTTTGAGTGACCCGAAACGCGGTTCGTCTCTTGTGTCTAGTTTCCGCTGGCATCCGGAAGTGATGGACATCTGCCCATCCAACTGTCTTGGTAGATGCCTTCCCGCGTCCTACCTATCTTCTCCACCATCTTCGCGAAATGCAACGGCATCGAGATAATACAAATTCGATCCGGATTTTCGTGACAAGATAAACCGTAAGAATTTAATTGTCTAAAATTACCACTTCGTAATCCTTTACGATAATAAAGATAATAATTAATTATCTTTATAAAATCAAAATATATAACATTTTTACTTTTATGTATATAATTATTTTTATGTGTGACCGTCACATTTAAATTAATTAATTTCAACAATTCTGCAAAATATTATTTATTTATTACTAAAGCAAGCGCAATAACATATATATCATTCTTGAAAGATTTTTTAACTTTACAGAAAAAGATAAAAGAATTTATTAACTCGACAATCAAAATTCTAACGCACTACGCAGAATTGCCAGTGTACTAGGTTGCAAGCAATTCATGGCTATACCTATACAAATGCTCGAAGCCATGTTGCGCGAATGTGACGATCGGGGATGACTAGGTTTACAAAAGCTTCGGCCGCGGCTTTCAGATCGCGTTGCATAGTTCTGATGTCAATTTAGTCTGTTACAATGACTCAATCGAAACGCAAACAATAACGACTCGGTTCGAAACCAAGTCGAATCGGGCTACATTTTGCATTGCTATCGCCGAAACTCGCTTTATCACTATTGCCGCTTTTCCCTTCGATGACGTTTGTCGTTAGACTTAGCAGTTAACTTTTAATTATAAGAGTTTCCTCGCATCTAATGTTTTCCTTTCTATATAATATTATTGTTTCTCAAATGATCGTAGATGATAATACGAGCTACAATGTTAAATTTGCAGTACTACATTTTGCAGACTCGTACCTTCAACCGAAACAGCAATCCTATACGCGGTAAAGATAAATGTGCATGCACTACTTCAGCAATGGTATGAAATCAGGTAGCTCAGGAATTTGTAGTAATATCGAGCCGCTTGCAATCTACTGGCCGGGTTATTCACCAATCGATCTTCTTCCCTTAATCGGCGAGCCTTCCTCAAGAACGTTAATTTCGCCGCTTGACACGGATTCCATAACTTCGTATCTAGACACATCCGGACTTGACGGAGGCCCTTTTTTACGCCTTGATTGAGTAACTTGTTTACGAAGCACAAATTAGAAGCAACGCGGCGAGATCCTTAAAGGACTCCATCAAACTGGCTATTAAGATTATCTCCTAGCAAAATGATCATTTATGATTTGTGTGCAAAACATTAAATTAGACAGGTCAAGATAATTACATCTAATAATTATATCTAATAATGATATTTAATAAAAGTCAAGATAATTATATCCGTACAGATTAAGAACATTATCAGGAAATAGAAGAGGAAGATCCTGTAACATCGATATTGCTACTTAAAAGGCGAAAAATAGCTCTTAAAAGAAGCACATACATATAAAAGAGTGGGGTCCATAAAAATCTAGAATAATTACGCGATAACCGTGCAAACAGACTTGGTTAAAATAAAGTATATAACGTTCTTAATGGCAAAAATAAAATAAAAATTGGATTTGATTTAAATTTTCTAATGTATGATTTCTTTAAATTACGAAGAAGCTTGGTCTCACATCAAGGAAATCACTGTTTAAATTTGCTTCCAATCTAACCGTTATCAATCTTGAACTTCATCAACACTTCATCTCCACTCCCTTAATTATTTCAAACTTCCTTAACCACGTTTGCTTCATTTTTGTGGGTAAGTAATGTGCGCGCCCGAGAAGATACCTTAGCTGTAAAAAATATCTTCGCCCTCCGCGGCTCGTTTATCACCGGTAACTATCCATTTATCGCGGTGCATTTACTTCAATCACGCGGACACGTAAAGCCATTAGCACTGAAAAACGAAACCGTGACGCCGCCACTAACCACCTGAAACTTGGCCCTCGCTCGGTCGATCGTTTACGAAAGGCCTCTCAACAGGAGTCATTCTCTGTGCAACCGGAATGAACCACCCCCAATTAGACGGATTCGTATAACCGCGCGACCGCACACTATTTTAAGCTCATTGTTTGCTTTTCATCAATTACCGGCGGTGCGATCCTAGCGGAAATGGAGTACTTTCTGAAAAGTCTACCCAAGTGGATGCAAAATTGAGAGCTGTCTGCGCTGTTCGATATAGCAATAGATAAACTAACCAGTAATGGTACCTAATTATTTACTCGTCTCTCTCTTTCTCTCTTTCCTCTCCCCTTCTCTTTCTTTCTCTCTCTCTCTCTCCGTCGAAACCCATAAAATGTAAAACTTGGTGGGTTTGGTTGTCTACATCTCCGCCGTTACCCATTACCTTAATCGGCAACGATTTACCTCTGAGTCTAATAAAAGCAACGCGGAAGGACAGAAACACAAGTATATACGTCTTCCACTCCGATACCACACCGCACCATCCCCATCGGCGCCATTGCCCCTTCGACGAGCCACGCTTTTCCCATCGGGTTTCGAAACAATGATCGGAGCTTCCCGTTAACGCGCCGTCGATTTAACCGCTTTATCGCTTTTCTCGACTTTATTGAGTTTGATCTAGCAGGTTTCCTCGACAAAAGCGCACAAATTGTGTGCAAGCTTTTTAACTACGCTTTAAAGGCGGCGAGTGTCCGTTCAAAAGAAGCAAATTTGTGTTGCAAATAAAAGCTAGTGTCAGATACAAATAATAAGATATTGCCAACGCAAAGCGTGCTATATAAATTATGAAACATTCCACAGTCGTCGTAAATAAACAAAAATCTGCAAAAATGTTTTCTACTTTGCAATAATTAACAGAAAATTGCAGAAATAATTACAAAAAAAAATAAAAAAGATTATATAAAAATGTATAACAAATTATGTAGTACGTGTGAAACGTTTTTACATTAAAATTATAATATTCTATTAATTCCTTTAGATTTCACAATTTTCACGATTTTTATCCGCCAACATAGTTCTTGGATACACTCGATACGTTATTCTGCTGTATTCTTTCGTGTGCTTTTTTTTAAATGCATCATGGCGGAACATCTGGTCGAAAGCACCCAATCACGGATATCCCAGCAGCGAGACGGCGAATGTATTCAACGACGAACATCGGATTGCGTCTGCAGGGAGCAGAAACGCGGAAGATAATTCGATAATCAAGGTGCAGGTAGCTTCGCGTATATATCGGCGCAAATATACGGCGCTGTCGTGTTTAAGTGAGTTTCAGACGCAGGACGATGGAAGGAATACATTATAGATGGAAAGTATCCGATCCAATTCGCGTGAGACACGTGCCGACGTATATCGACAATCTCTTCCGCCACAATTTAGCGATGGAGATCCAATCTAACCATTAGTTTACGTAACAAAAAAGGAGACTAACAATAAGCGCGATGACAATATTGAAAAATGATTTCCGATTTATGGATTAGATTGATTTTCGGCTGCAATTACGTTTGTCGAAAATGTGTGCTCGGTTCGGGTAAAATGTGAAACGATTCTAAAGTTTCCCCGATTCTAACTAGATTTTGGACCTATTCCAGATAAGTTTCTTGTTTCCACAAAAACGTGCGAGTGTCCCAAGAATTATGCCGAACTCTTAATTACGTTACGTAGTGGTACGTATGTATTGGTAACAGAGAAAAGTTAGCTCGTTTCGTCAGATCCTTCGATTTGTTCCGACCTTTTAACGGGTTCAATTTCTCTCGCAAAATAAATCAACGTTCTTATTGCTACGTAATCATACTCAAGGAAATCAATAGACCTCGACCCACGGAGAGAGAGACAGAGAGAAAGAAGAGCCTCTTAACTGCCGAGAAAACAGTTAACGGACGATATTTCTCGGAGCGAGGTTGCCTCTTCGGATTCGGTCGGCCATTGAGGAGCCTTCAGTGCTCATCCTGATGCCAATCCTTCTGGAGATAAGTAATGAAGGACTCACGTTTCTGGTTTAATTCTCATTAAAGACAAATGACAAAGCTTATTTAATGGATCCGCCATATTCATTTCATTGTTATTTTGCGGAGGTAAGAAGGAATGGGAGAAAGAAAGAAAAAAAATGAAAAAATGTCGCTTATATTTGATGAAACAACGTGATCGAAGCGATTGCTGATGTTAATGACATATCTCTCGCTAAGTCTCCGCAAGCATCTGTAAATTTTCAAAGTAAACGAACACGCGTACACGTGTAAAGTTATTAGCGAGAAATATTCGTTCATAAATAAGACAGTTTACGGTTTAGGCCGCAATGTACACTGATCGGCAAGAATGCCACCGCAAATTAGCTGCTTTCTTAATAATAATCATTATATTCTTCATCACAACGTAATGGTTTTAGAATTTATATACGGAATTATATTACAATTATTCCATAATATCCTTGACATAATCGTTATGTCCCTATAAATAATCATTAACTTAATTTTTATCTCAGTAAATTATTAAGCTCTTATAATATATAAAGCACGGAGGATTATCCAAAACTTTCGAAGGTGACGGTTAGTCTCTTTGCCTTGAACTCGGTATTAGATCCGAGTACTTCTCGTATTGGGCGACGGGCATGCAGATTGGCCGCCAGATTCGAGTACTCTCGCCGGGTTCATCAGAAGCTACAACGCGGAAGATGCAACGCGACGTTCGAAACTGCCGTTACGTCCTCCCCGAAGAAGTTGTAGCGTGGAGAGAACGTGACACGAACTGGTAAGTGCTTCGTCAACATCCGCGAATTCCGTGCCACGCGTACTGCGCGATGCATTCCGAAATTAAGGAGCCCCCCCCTCTCATTTCGGAGGAGCGTATCGAAAATGCGTACGTGGAATTTACGCGACGGCGACGGCGGCGGCTTCTTTGATGTCGCGGCGTGTCTTTCGAAGTGAAGCTTTCACCTATCCTAGGTCCTTCGACGCCTCTTTCATCATCTTTAGATTGAATTATACTATGGCATATATGACGCGTCAACTATCAATACCGAAAATCCCGTAATCTTCTCCGCCGAGTCATAGAGGTTTTCACGAGTAGTTCAACAAGGTAATGGTACGGCATTTAATGTTTAAATTAGCATCTCTGTTTTAATAGAAAGTTTTCGCAAGAGAGTAAATGTTATGTTTATAAGTGAATGGTGATTCATCGGTAAAGGTACTTTAACTGTGTGAAAATGAATAATTCATTTGTAAAGTGTACTATCGGAATAAATATTTCTCACTGAAAATTGCGTTGAAATGTTCTCGCGAAATATAAAGTACTTCTTTTAAAATCAATAAATATAGAATAAATAGAATTACAATAGTATACAACTTTTAGTTCTTCGACAATCTTTTAGAAAAATTCAATAATAGGTAAAATATTTTAAAATATTATATTCCTCTGTTAATACCACATAAAAATACGAATCTGTCCATAAATTCGTTATACGTTTCATAAATCTTCATCGATCAGAAAATAAATCCGATTAAAATACAATCGTTAATATTCATTGTTGGAAACTACATGTCGATTGAACGTAACCCACGATGGTTAAAGTAAAATTGACAAAATGTAGGTCAAAGGGCATACATTATAGGAAAACAATTTTTGTGTTCGTTATGGCGTACGAATATACAACAGCGTCGAGATAGTTTAACAAAATCGATTAAAACTTTTATTTCCAGGCAATTTATCTCGAAGAGCGGTATGCTTTTTTTCATATATATATTTTGTTGAAGAAATTTCTCGGTTGTTCTCTATTATCCGACATTATCAGCTTCACAGCCGCGTGTTGCAAACCGCGAATGGTCTGAAAAAGCTCGCGTCGATGTGTTGCGTTAACATCGTTCTCTCGCGTTTTCGAATAACGAATAGAGCAAACGCAGCAATCTGATGAAACGAATGGAATGCATGTGGCAACCGAAAGATGAATACGCAATGTCTCCTGACATTTCAATTCAACTACCATTCGCGTTGGGATAAAGGGGAAACAACGTTAGCCATAGATTTTTACTGTTTTGGTAATATGTCGTATTGTAATTTAGATAAAATATCGCATTGCTACAATAGAAGTAAATAATTGTCACTGAGATATCTCTCAGCACATAGAACAAGCTTATTGTTACACCTAAGATAACTATTAAAAATTTGATAAATTAGTTATTTCAATTTTTATTTTTTCAATATTAAATATTTTTGTAACATTTTCAAATTAAAGAAAAATAAATGCTTAAAGAAATTATATATTAAACCTAAGCACTAAAAATAAGATTAGTATTTATATATTATTTATCCAATAAGGATTTTTAGTCAATCCAAGTGGCTATACATTTATTAATTTAGTATACTTTTTCCAACTCAATAAGCTGCACGTTGATTGTTTGTCGGATAAAAAACTTTTTTAGTTTTTTTTTAATCTGTGCTTTATACGACTGACAAACAATCAACGTGCAGCTTATTGAGTTGAAAAAAGTATACTAAATTAATTAATGTGGTCAATTAGGTCGAGTAAAAATCTATTGTTAATTATTTACTGCAGTAAAGCAAAGTTTCTGATTTGATTATTTATCCGTTTAATTCAGCCCTATTTAATCCACGAAAAAATACCTTTATCCAAACAGCCTATATTATAAAAAATTTATTATACAAAAACTATTACATAAAATTATATAAAAACTATTATACACTCAGCATTAAGAAAAGGTTAACTATCAGAGACATTCAAAGAATTTGTAGTTACCATTTGATGCGGTATACAATAGCGGAAAAAGTTTTTGCATTCGAATTATATTTTTATTTCGGATAGCACGCATATTTGTATTCCATTCATTTTAAAGTACAGATATGGTACGTGGTTGAGTCACGAGACAATTTCTCGCAATATTTAACGTTTCTCACCAATCTCACCCCCGGTTTAAACTACTCGGCAGAATTACGTGCGTGTATTAAAGTGAATTTCTGGTCGCGGACATTGCCTGCGCGATCGAATTTGCAACGAAATTAGATTTCTCACGATGATAAAAAATATGATGTCTGCTAGCCTGGAAAGAAAACGAAAAGCTCAAAGCTGGTGTCGGATAAAGTCCTCGCGCGGTGTACGACCCGTATACGCTAGATCGAATTTTCTGGAGGAAAAAATTGGGCTCACATTCGCGCACGTCCTACCTTATTTTCCAACCCTTTAAGCAGGTCACGCTCTGAAAACTGTTGTCCGTTCCATCGTCTCAAGACAATAAAGATGGATGCACAATGTCACGATAACAAATTCGTTATTTATATGATGTCAATAAAAATAAAACCGTATTACTGTCTTCGTATACTTGTTACAAAAATGTCGAAGCTCAAAAATACTGATGTTTCTTAACATAAATATATGTCAGTATAAAGAATTTTATATTTTATTTGCATACTGCATTTTATCTATTGCGTTTCAAGCAACTGCCTTTATATAGTTATAACAAATGAGGTAAGATGAAAATTCCCGGGTGCGGAGTTTACGCACGAGCTGAAGGCGAGTGCGGTAACCGCACCCGGGAATTTTCATCTTTACACACGGCTTACACTCCCTATTTTATGTTGCAAGTGCCTGGAAAGTGGTCTATCACGCACGCGTAGCGTGCGTAATGGGGCACTTTCCATGCACGTGTCGCATAAAAATATTTGCCAAATTGACTGGTAAAATTTTGTATCCCTAATAATCGAGTAATTATTCAAATACAGACAAATAGAGCATTGAAAGTTGAAATATGTAAAAAAACTTCACAGTCATATACTTAACATGTTGATATCGAAAAGTTATTCGTAGCAGCTAAAAGAGCAAATTATATCAGATTGTATCTTTTTTAATTCATTGTAAGTTAAAAATAATGAATTTATCTTTAGAGAATGTTGGAAAATTTCTGTAATAAAGTTCATTAAACATGGTTGCAATTATGGTTGCAATGCATCATAATTATGTAATTATTCAAAATAATCCTGTTATCAAAAGAGTATGATCTAACGATAGAAACAAATTTGGCATATAAAACAAACATGTATCAAAACAAAAAACATATGAAAGAAATTTGTAATATAAACCGAATACGTGTCTCGCTGGAGAAGTTCTTTTGCCTCCGTGATAAACGCGATATAAGAAATGTGGCGTAAAAAAAAAGAAACAGAAAAGAAAAACAAAAAAGAGAATGTAAGAAATCATATAACGCAAGACGGAGAGACGTTCCGCAAAAAAATTCGTCGAAAAACTTCCATTGTTAGAAACCGTCCTCGACGCGATGGAAAAAGCGACATTACGGTCGCTCGTACCTCCAGTCTCACCTGATAGAAGACCGCCCGACACTCATACGACGTCGAAGGGCGTCGCGGCGGTAAATCTCACCCCGAAAAGTCCTGTCCCCGGAAAAGCCGCGACCGATTTCGTGCCGCGTCGACAAAACTTTCGCCGCGGTACGCCGCCGGCGGCACGTTTCGCCGCATTTATCTAGATGTATCTTCCAGTTCGGCGCAAGCCAGAAATATGGGAGTGAGAATTGAGTTTGGTGTGTGGGTGCCTACGCGGCAGCGCCGCCTGCCATCCCTCGTCGGCACCCTCCCTCTCGTAGCGCCCGTCCTCGCGCATTTAACAGCCTCTCCAACCCCCGATCCTTCACGGTTCGGCGATAACACTTACGCAATTCCTGCTGTCGCGACGTGCAATCCCGCGCGTCAATCAACGGCTCCGAAACGTGTTAATTTCCGCGAGTATCTGCCGCGGTATATCCGCAGGCCGTAAATCCAACCACCTCCATTTACGCGTTCGCCGACTGTTACCGATTCATTTTAAATCATGTTTTTGGTTTGAAGGATATTTAAGAATAGTTACACACGCGCGCGCCAAATTACGCAATTGCATCAAAATGTGTCTCAATTATTTAACACTTAAAACAACCGATCCCGTCAAAATAATGGATTAATTTCCTGTTTTAAATTACAGACATTATTAAGGTGCTTTTGTTGGAATTTATGTTGACTTTCGACAAGATAAAAAATTGATTATACACATATGTGCCAGTTTATTTTCCATCAACCATTCTAATTTCGAAGTTCTGCATATAGAATGTCTATGCCAAAATAATGCTGGTTGCTTTGTGTTTAAAAAATTAATTGAAATTAATTGTTACAGCCGATCGACATTTTAGTAGCAAATTATTTAAAGGTACACTACAGTCAGTTTTGTCAGATAGGTATAGAACCGTCAAAAATGTAATTACAGTAATAAAAATTCCGCGTCACACGTATAAATTTGATCGCGTAATTTTGCATCACATTCGTTCGCAAATCTATGTACGGGGACGTGATCGTACAAATTTGTATTAGAGAGTGACATTAAGGCAACTTTTTCGCAGCGAAAGCCGGAACGAAAAATCAGCAGCTCCGCACGCGACATACTAGAAAGGAGGGAAGAAAAATCGATATTCCACGGTTTATTTGAATTCCGCGGTCTACCGCACGCCCCAACGTAGAACCAGAATTTGCAAACACGATCAGAATGCGAACGAGCAACCGAAGGCGAAAAAGTGCCGGTGAAAAAAAAAGGACTAAACGCGATTGCTTGGCGAGAAGCTACTTTGGACGAAACAAAACTGAAGCAATAAAATCACCTATAACAATCGCCATGTACACGTAATTATTTTATCTTTCTACGCTTTAATTTTCTTTAACGCGATGAATAATGAACAATGAAATAGTTCTTGCCGACTTATCGCAGAGAAGAAACGTGCCCGAAAGAGAAAAGGCGAAAGTATCGATCAGTACGAGACGCTGTGGAGTATCTACGCTCTATTGAATGAATCAACATTCGTTTCCGCGCGTCTGCTCGAGCAAATACATGTTGCAAGTGTACGGTTACGCGAATAAATGTGAAGCGAAATCACTGCGTTTTAGTTCAAATTTGCGTAGGTAATGTCGTCAGTTGGCGAATGTTTTGTCTGTCGGCAGCTGCGCTAATATAACACGTTCATCGCATCCACGATTGTTATATCTTTTGATTGTGCGTCCTTTTATCACACGGTAGTAATATGAGGAAATTTTGAAGAATATTTTTGAATGTTTCCCAGATAATGACATACGACAATTGATTAAACCAATTAAAAAGTATAGGAAAATAAAAGACATTAAAAGAAATATAATCTTAAAATAAATCTTGTTTAGCCGATTTTTATTACTTGTTACGAATAAGTAACAAGTGATTGTTTTTCACCGAAGAAGAGATTAAATAATTAACTCTTTTTTCATGTCATAACTTTTCGTCTCATCTTAAAATAATATCTAGATATCTCGCGATATCGATTCGTAGAAATTCATCCCAACTTAAATAAAACCTGTAAAGTACAATTGCACAAACTAGGCGATTTATTCTAACGAGCAAAAAGGCATTAAAATGACATCAGTCCGGTCCGCGTCCCGGTTGCCGTAGCGACGTCAATCAACGAACGAAATTGCATTTGCATCTTCCTACCATAATCTTGCTCCAGACAAATTTATGGGTTAAGACAACTTATCGGATGAAGCAATCCGCAATTACGTTTCGAACACAGCAAACAAACACAGCTAAGAGAAGAGGATCGTTATTTTAGTTGTCTCTGTCTAGAAACTGGAAATAGTCTCGAAGACGTTTCTCGTATTGAAGCAAGTAAAATATCGACATAAAAAATCAATGACGCGATATCTTTTGATATGTAAAAAGCATTACTCGCGACGCTTGATTGATATATAAAACTATTTTCATGATGTAGAGAGAACAAAACGCTTGACAAATAAAAATCCCGCGTTAGATTGCGCCGCGCCGGGCGGTTCACAGCGTTAACTGCAAAAGCAAGAAATAAAAAAAATAAATTCAGCTGTTATCGGTAACGAAAACTATGTTCCTGTCGAACTCAACTTTCAATAACAAATTTGAATTAGTTTTTCGCTCAGCAACCTATGTATTTCCACATGTTTCCTATATCAAAAAAATTTAAGTATCTTCTATCAACGTAACTAATATATCGCATATGATCGTATTTATATATTGTAACATTTACTTATTAATATTTCAAAATTTTGTTGAGTAAATTGATATTAACAGCATAAATCTGTGTAGATATAAATACACGGAAATGTAACAAAGATTACTTATATATATTTTTAAATTCCAAATGTAACAAACAAGATTTGCAGCAATAATAATTGTATAAAAATGCCAAAAAGGTAAAGAAATTTGAATATACGGTCTATATCGCATCTCAACCTGCTCTATATGATTTTAACAAGCTGTCGAAGGGATTCAAGGAAGTGTGTCGTAGCCGAGCATATAAAATTTAATCGTTCGCGCGAATGTGGATATCTCTTCCGATGAGGAACCCGCTCGACTGAGAAAACATGTTCGTACATACCCCGGTTGTGCCGGGTAAATATCAATAATTTAGGAGAACCGCAGCAGTTAATGTACCATTAAAGACGCTCGAGGAGGCGCGCGCCTACATGCAGAAGAAGGCGCTCGCGCGTAATTCAAGACGTTGGAGCCCGGTTTGCGTAATACCGTGCGCAAAATTCGCGAAGGATGGAACAGCGAAACTTCGCGATCCGTTTATAATCCCCCGCGGAGAGAGAGGAGAAAGAGAGCATTCGCGCGCTTATAGCGGCTGATCAATAAATCCTGCTCTCTCGTCGGGTTAACATCTCGCCAGGCTCGCGGCCGAATTTAAAACGTCATCAGTATGCATGGATTATATCGAGGCAGAATGTTTAAATTTAATAAACTATCGATAATTCATATCCACATATTAGCAAGTCGTTAATGCGTTACAGTTTTCAAAAAATAATTATACTTTTTTATATCGTTGCGCAGCTAATTCGATCAAGTTTGATATATTTGGACTAGATGGTTAATTTTAAATAAAATTTATCTAATAATACAAATTAAGGGCACATTCATGATAGATAAGAATAAAAGCATTGCATTTAGCCGACTTAGCGCATTTAATGTTGAACATATGACTTTCGACTTTCTCACGAATTCTGAGAAAGATTCGCTATAGAAAATTTATTATACCTGCCACACACACACATAGCACGTAAGCACGCGCTCCACACGCATCGCAGTCCATACTTTATCGTGTGTGTATTTATATACATATTTATACACGTACGGAGCTTAAACGTACGCGGTCGTACATGATCGCGCTTTGTTCATTTCCTTGTCTACTACATATGGAAGTTATAATGCATATTATTCTACAAACAACTCTAACTATTCGATGTTACAGCGCGAGTACACGGTTAATTTAACTCGTGAGTGAACGTGCCACAAAAAATTGCGCTATTAGTTGCATCTCATTTATAATGAATCCGAGGATAGATGTTTCAGCCATTACCAGTTTATATGACACACAAAAAATATAAAACACTCAGTGAAGAAGTAAAAATAACTGACATCCCTCATAAAAATTTTCGTATAAATATTTTACGTTTTTCATTAACATTTTCAACACATAAACATATATATATATATATATATATATATATATATATATATTTTTTATATTTACTTTCTACATTTAATTATATCGTAAGCAAAAGTCGATAGCAATTTATCAAAATGCGTTTTAAAATATGCATCAAACAAAAATAGATATATACATACATAGGTAAGGGGTGCTCTATGTATTTTAGAAAACTGAGAAAAGAAACAAATAAAATTGTGAAACGATATTTCAAAAGCTATATATAAAAGGAAAACAAGATTTATCGGCAATAAGAAACGTCGTGTGTCGCGATCTACAATACAAGTGCGTACGTTAAAGCATTCACTTTCAACCGGACCCCGTGAACCCGCGTGCGCGATTCATATTATACCATATGATTGAAGACGTATGCGGCAAAGAAAGAGAAATGCAGAAATACGAGACGCGTCTCGCCCTGTCCCATACGTCGCGATTCTATCAAGAATATATACTCCGGTATTCTGCGATGTATTTCAACGTTGATCGTGGACAATTCATTTTGGGGGTATAATAAGTATCGTTTTAAATGTTCCGCAATAAAATGCAGAGTAAAACGCGAGTTTGTTTATTCTTTTTGCCGTAACTAGTTAATAGAAATACAAAGATAAGCATATATAACCACCATTTACATATTCTTGCATCAAGTATTATATAATAGCACTATAATTTCAAATATTATATAACAAGATTATTTTTTAATTGCATAATGACTATCACAGTATTCAGTGCCATTTTACGTATTAATATGCTTATCATTTTGCATCGTATGTGCATTTGCACATTTAAATTTGTCAAATTCTCTAATTAATCAAAAATCTATTTATCGAAATTATTAGCAATCGTATAACCCGAACGTTAATTCCGTTCAATATTACCAAATTGGTTCAAATTTCACGTTCATTGCGTGTCTTTGTGCATACACAATTTTAATTACTTTACGTGCTCTTACAATCATTCAATTGCAATTGCAAATTCATGCTTTTTTTGAGCATGGAAATCATTTCATTAAGTAATTGTATTAAAAATAATGTATTCAATGTCATTGCTCTCCTAATGTCATAATCTCTTAATTATTGCTCTAATTTCTTAATACTTGTCGAACTATGTGATTCATATTGATATAAGATGTGTGATTAAAAGTAGATACTTAAATGATAAAGAAAAAGGGGAAAGAGAACATCGTGAATTATTCAAAATTAATCAAAATTAATTTTAATATTTTAATCGTGTTATGGAATATTGTGATGAGAAGTGATCAAAATTGAAGAAAATTTTAACAAATAAAAGTTAAAACACGTACAAAACGTAAGAAAGTTTTAGGTTCTCCCAAGGTTCTCCCAGTTGTTTTATGCGCCGCGGGAAAAACCGGAAACGATCTTCCACGGAAAAATAACTGAGGAGCTTCGAGCAAGGGACGCGACCATGTGCCCCATCAAAAAACTTGCGCAAAGTAGCGCGGCGAGTTTTCGCATTGGAGAAAAAACTTCCGCGAGCTCGCTTCCGTCGATTTGTCAAACGTACCGAAACGTATCCGATTCCGCGTTCCATTCGAGCTATCACGAGCTGTCGCTCGCGCGTGAGAAATTGAATCGGCGACCTAGGTCCTGAAGAGCGATTTTCTTAAAGACGATCTAAAATTGAAAACATGGATGCGAGAAAGAGCTACGTACACGGCTTTCGAGCAAATGATGTTTAAAAGATTCACCTTTAATTAAAAACAACATAAAATGCTTTTTTTCCTTCCAGAACTGGAACTCTGATGCTGTTATTCGACCAGTCGCATTTACAAAATGATCGTCAAATCCAAAAAACCATTCTTCGGATTTTAGTGTCACTATATTTTCGCGACGCTCTTTTTTCAGAGTTATTTCGTGCAGAACACCAACAAAACAGGTTTTTCTTTGAATTATTTATGTCATGAAATTGAATATTTTAACAAAACGATATAGATCTCATCCGGTTCGGAAATGAAAGGGAAATGGCAGTTTTGTGCATGGCTGCGTTATTAATCGACACTATACCTTTCGAGAAACTACTTCACTCATCTATCCATGCGCTGAAAATAAATTCGACGCTCAAACTGAAACCAGAACTCGTCTTACATCAAGCTAAAAGTCACTCGCTGAAGTTCGCGTCAATTTGTCAAACGTACCGAGACGTGTCCGGATTTCGCGTTCTGTACGAACTAACTTGGACAATGTACGAGTGGACTCTATATATTTATAGTGCCTCCAATGTCTCTCAAAATCATTTTGTGCACATATAAATGCTTTACCTATATGAAATACAGCTAGAATAATAATTTAATTATACATTTCGTGTCTTTCGCGTATTCTTCAATTAAAACTCGTAAAAATTGTAATTATTTAACAAGTAGTAATTTCTTGATAAAATCGTACTATCGACATAAACTACATCCATTATCATTTAATGGCACGATCAATCTTTAGCAAATACCTACAATGTACGTTCCTGAATACGCGATGATATCGTGGATACGTTGAAACATGTTTGTACAGCATTTAGCAACTTTACACGCCATATCTTTCTATCCATAAACATGCACGTGCTCGATTTTATTCAACCGAGGAAGCACGATTTGCTCGGGTGATCAGCTTAAAAGATATCAGAGAAATTTGCGCAAGTTGAAATTATATTGGCAGTGGCCAAGGAAGATTTGGTCTTGCAAAAAGATAATGGAGAATAGGAAATCTTTTCGACACTCGCGTGGAGATTGGCCCGATCAAACGATCGAAGCCAATCTCGCTCTTTCTCCAGGCTGTTTCAAGCTCCGGTACATTGGATTGGTCATTTCTGTTTCGAGGGATAAAAACGCGATATTGCTACGAAGTCCAGGGTGAAAATTTCTTCCTACTTGGTTAGCTCGTCACGCGGTAAGAAAATCGACATGCTGCCGGACGTCTTTTAACGCCGTCCTTAGGTGAGTATTGACAAAATTATTATTTGTTTTTTATCACTTTCACCACGTCACACCGAGAAGATTTTCGTCTTCAAGATGCTTAAATGAAAAACGATAACCGTATTCTGTCATTTAAACATTGTTGATAATTAACGTAACTGTGTAATCATTTCAGAAGTTCGTTCGTATTTTAAAATAAATATTGTACCAATATTAATAATTTCGGTCAAACAAATTTTCGTTCTTTTTTTAGATTGCTCCACAATCATTTAATAAATAATTGTTTTCGCAATCAATTATTAGAACTCCACAATCATTTAACAAGTAATTGTTTTCGCAATCAATTATTAAAGCTCTATATTACTTAATTCGAAGAACTTTTACTGTGCCTCTTAAAGACAGGCACAGTAAAAGATATGTAAAATCAATTAAACCCCTTATCTAACTTTAACAACCGTAATAAAAGTAAGCAATAATTTAAAAAGAACAAAAGTCACTAAGCCACTTTGACTTAAATCTAAATTACTGGTGCGAAGGACTCTTAAATGATCGAATAACGCGAAGATTACATTGTTACAGAGGCGGATGGAATAACTCAACGTCGAATTTCGCTCGCTGTCTACGGTGGATTATGCAAATCGACCTTTCGTCGCGTTAAATCGCGAGATTACCCGGAGGATTTTAATCGCGATAATCGCTCGCTCTTTCTAATTACTTTCTACCACTGTCTTCCGCGGAATAGATTTCAATTTTTTGCCATTCAACGTCGAGGAATCATTAGGACGTTTTCACACTGTCCGGCTGAATATCGGTATTTCTCATATAATTATACGCCTCGTATATTAATATACTCGTAATATTTCAGAATATTTCTCGAACGGTCTTTGCAAGCTCCATTGATCGGCCCCTTCCAGTACCTGATTACACGGTACACGAACGGAAATATAGCAAGGATATCAAGTGCGTTGATGGGTTATAAAAGTTTTATAGAGAATTTCTGATTGAACATTCGTTTTATGATATATTAATGCGCTTTTACACAGCCTGATCCAATATTTTATTCGCTACACGCGTATATTCGTTCTCCAACACTGTCTTAAAAGATTATCTATTTATCTATCTATTTAATCTATTTATCTATGTAATCTTTTTTGTGTATATTCTATATTTTTTAAGTTATTTATATTTTTATGCAAAACATATAATAGTTTCTTCAAAGATTTGATATTAGATTACTTATTAATTAAATTTACAATTTTGAATGCAATGTATTTTCAAATAAAATATATCTTTCGACATTTTTCTTTTTTTTTACGCAGAAATCCAAATATAATATATATATATATATATATATATATATATATATATATATATATATATATATTATATTTCGAAGAAAAATGTCATCAAATAAATAAATTTATAAATAAATTTATATTCTGTATCTCAGATTCTATTACAAGATAGGATTTTACTGAAACTTATTCTGTACTCAAAACAAGAACAGCGTTCGGAAATCTAATAAAGATTTTACGCAACATTGTCGCAAATGAACAGACGCAATTCCACGGTGTCTCTCGCGTTATTTCAAGAAAAATGTTTTCTCTTGAAAGCTCGTTCAGCTTTCTCATCTTTCCGATGATATTATTTAACTGTGGGTCGGAAATAGTTTCATGTTTCCTATCGCACGGACGCGTAGCGACAGTGTCCATGCACGATTCCCCGCAGCATAGCTTCCGCGGTTTTCTGATGACGTGCAAAATATTGCCGCAGTCCGTGGTTACCAGTTACAAACCTTTCGCGGCAATAGAATATTTTGACACGTAATATAAAACGATATAAAAAAAGAAACGAATAAAAAGTAATGCGATATAAAAAAGAGACGAATAAAAATATAAAAATTTTACATTAAAAGCGTTGATTATATGCGTTCAGCATATGCATTTAATTTCAAACGCATCGCATTTCGCCTCTATTACTTAATATGTGCTACTTTTCCTACAATCGTATAATTCTTTCGCGTAATGTCACATGAAAAAGATAGTGACAAAAACTATTTTAAGTTTAAATTTTTATCGTTACACATTTTGCGACATATTTTACGTTAAAAGAGAACGGTTGTATTATTTTCTGAAAGTAATAAAATTATTTTCTGTTGTGACTAAATATACCTAAATGATCAATTGATCTGAAAAATAATATGCAATCGAAAATTATATATAAAGCTAATTAAAAGGCAAAATCGGCTCCAATTTTCATTGCTTCCATTAATAAATCTAGACAAAAGTTGCACTGTTAAGTGCAATCCAAGATTGAATCACGTATAGAGTAAATAACCACTGTGTGCGACAGTACCTTGGCTTGTAATGCTCTTTAAGCTATGTAATTCTAAAGATAATCCTCAAAATTAATTCATGAAAAACCAAATCCAACGGAGATGAAAGTTTTTGCGTCGTGTAATAATGACGATGTTGCAATAATAATGACCACAGGATGCTCGGACATTACCCCTGACCCAATACATATTTATATAAATATATACATGATTTTGTAAATATATAATAGTCAATATGTAATAAAAAAATTATAAAATCTAATAAATATATAAGTACATCTTGCATACACATTATATTAATTATATGCTCCTTTCAACAGTCACATTACTTGAAAACATCGAAGTTTATAAAAATATTTTCTTTCCTATTGTTAATGAAAAATACTTTCCTTATTCCAATTAGACTGCGAAAAAAGCATACAAAAAAGTATACAAAGTTATCATTTAAAATGCTAACTTTGTATACTTTTTTGTATGCTTTTTTCGCAGTCTAATTGCTGATTTCAATCGGAACAGTTTTATCCACATATTAGTCTATATATATCCTTATTTTTGTACCTCTTCTCGTTGCAGGGAAAACATCATTAATAACTAAGTAAATAAACGCGCGAGAGCGTGTGTGCGCGCGTCAAGTCGCGCGCACAAATGTTATTTACAGCCCCCGACGAGAACCGCGACGAAAAAGAAAATTGCGCCTCCTAAGTAGAGAAAACAGCGGTACGCGTAGGCACGTCAATGGTTTGCATGTTTCCCAGATAATTGCGTACGCGGTGTTGCATTTTAGCGCAGGGGCATGCTGCACCTGCGTACATACATTCGTCCCACGATACGAGAGAGACGTGACTGCGCGATCATGCGATGCGCTTTGCGCGGTGTTTCGTTTCTTCGCCAGGTTCATGGGCCAGGTATGCGAACTAATTGCGACCCGGGTCGTCGCACTCTCCCGTGGCGAGCGTTAATGACGGCACGTTGAATGTCGCCCTTCCCCTCGATATATGTGTCACAAACACAGTCGACATTGCAGCTACGCCGGAGAAATGACTTTCCGATTCAATACGAGCGCGTAACAAGCAAAACGACGTTTCTTTTAACTGGCCAAGGAAATAGCCGTATCGACCGGCAGTTTGAAAACGACATAAATAAAACAAGAATTAAAATTGTTAAGATCGTAACGATGGGAACAATATTCTTGAGATATAAATCTTTTTCATTAGAATATCTAGATCAGGGTCTTGTTTATTTTTCTTCAGTAATAAAATACTTTTAAATAGTAAAAGTTAACAATTAATTTATTTAAGTAATTGTGTCTATTATATGTTTGAATCATTAATTATTAGTTATCAATGTAGTGAATTCATATATCTCGTAGAAGCAATTCTGCTCAAATATGAGTGAGTAGAAACACTCCAGAGTTCTGCATACACGTTATCCTATCACTCGTGTCGATACTCCAAGGAATCCTTGAAATTAGCTCGCGTAACGACAGTCGATTTTAACGATTTCCGTTAATTTCTAGGTCATCGAAAACGTTTCGTGAACATGCACAAGCCATCGTTTCACGAGAGACTATTCTCTTTCTACTTCTCGTTGTGATTCATTATCGATTTGTTGTTTCATTTTGCCCGTCAATTTGGTGCAAATTCCATCTATGGTATTAAAAAGATATGTTACGTTTTCATTATGCAAATGCGCTAACCTGATCATTAAATATATACATGTTTTCCAAATACTAATATTACTTCGAGAATATCTGATATCTACGAGAATATTGATAATAATAAAAAAAGATATAAAACTTTTATCGAAAGATATTTATCGATATCAACGCAAAAGTAGATATACAAAGATATATATTTCAAAATATCTAATTTAATTATATAATATTTAAAACTAAATACTTTCTCCGTGTGTCTACATGTCTTCCTCTATTATTTCAAAGGTATAAAATGTTTTGTCTTTAAGAAATAATTTTCGTTTTTATTATGATTAATTGTCATTATTTATTTAACTCCATGGCACAATCCTTCAAAGTTCAATTCAAATATTTTTATCGTGGATATATAATTATTCTTGTATTACTGCTATTTGTTACATATATATGTAAAGATATTTTTATGCGCGTATTATAGACCGCATAAATATAATCCAATATAATTTGACATGAGAGATGGCATGAACTTTTCTCGGCTGAAAAATAGCATATCTTAAAAACCGATATCCAACATAGAGAATTACCATATCGTTCCTTGAAGCATTTCGTTTCTACCGAGAATTGCTCATCGACTCGGCGAAAAATCGTTTCTCCTCATGACGCGTGACGCGAACGTAATCAATATCTAATCTCGTCATTCTCGTTACCAGCCGCGTGAGATGGAATTCCCAATTCCGATCATCCCAAAATCGATTATCGACGAACGAATATAGCGAAGAGACATATGATATACATTGGCTTAAAGAATTCAAAATTTGTATATGTACCTATTATGCACCTGCATTTTGTTTTAATTACTTTAATTGAAGTTAAAGATAACCGGGATAAATTATCCCTATATTAAATTTATTGATTCCTAGTTCCATTTATTTCCATGGTAAATCACGGTATATTGTCAATGAATTTATCAAAGAATTTCCCATAATCAAAGGTATAAGACCTAAGCGAAATACTTGGAACGAATATCGCAACTGAACGAGCATCAATCGCATTAGAAGAAGCTCGTAAGAGGGAATACATCTCTTGCTACCAATCGATATCTCATCGACGTTTAAGCGAGTAATTGCTTTTCTGGCACGCTCGTACACCGCTGTCAAACGGATACTCAGTTTTCTGAATACTGAGTATGAGAGGATTACCGTAATATCGGAATAGATGCGCCATACTAAATTCATAGACATACTGTAGCGAAAGACTGGTACTGTCAATTTTATAAGAAAACAAGAAAATAATATATATATGCAATCATGTAATATTCAAGTTCAATTATTTTAAAATAAATTAATTGCAAATAAGGTCAATTATTTTAGAATAAATCAATTGCAAATAAAAAATTTAAATAAAAATAAATTAATCAAATATTCAATTTTTTAAATATTTATATATTGTTCTATTCTTATGATTCTGTTACTTTTATAACTATATATTACAACAGAAATTTAAAATCGCTATTTATTTTTTAATATATAAGAAAATCAATGTTGACTATATTGATTAAAATCAGGACTATCAGCTATTTTACTATCAGCTAAATCACGATTAACTTCCAAGAAAATTTGTCTTTCTCGTCGACATATTTTTCCGTCCAAATATTTGGCATCATCGCCGGCACAGTGTATTGTATAGAAATCGGAAAGTTGGCGTGTGTTTTTTCGTATTTTTTCCATTTAAGGCACGCTGTGTTTCATACATTTGGGAGATGAAATAATCGACGATGCGCTATCTATGCCTTAGAATTTCCCGGTATATACCAGGTGCCAAATTATCGTCGACGTAGAAAGCCTGTGGGACTGGAAATAGAGTACCGAGGATCCCGATGGTATCGGTCCATTACCGCCTCAGGATGATGAAAGGCGCCTGGCACAACTATTATCCCGACTAGCAACCGGACGTACGCGGCCCAGCAGTCTTCAATTTCTCAAACGTCTTGCTCATATCGATTGGCTGGCGAGAAATTCGTAAAACAAGGCAATCGTTACCAGCTCTACTACCATCATCAACGTTGCGCCTCTATAATTTGTCGTTTCGACAGACTACTCGTCCCAGTCGCATTAACGGAGTTATATGCTCCAGGCGATAAACGTTTATCCATCATTAATGCCTCATAAGTAACCAGATTTCGTTTCTAGGTTAAAAATAGACTTTCGAGAATGTCGAAGTAACGTAACAGGCAATATAAAAATTATCTATCACAGCAATGTACGTGAAAGGGTCGCGATACTCCCCGTTGTGCTCGCGAACGTATAATATGTAACAGCGAACTATTCGGCGAGCGACGGAAAATCGTAAAACGCGAAACTAACGTCGCCATCAGGCAAAGTACTTTTTTACGCGCGTCGCAGCGCACACCCTACGCATTTACATATCCATATCCAGGCGAGTTCAACACGCGAAGAGATCGAAATATCCCGGACACGATGTCGCTGAAGAATTTACGAGGAGCGGATAGTATTTGACATCTCGAGCGGCCCAACGACGATGTGCCGTCGCCACCTTGCTCGATTGCCCGACGCGCATATATGCGCGAGCCGTAATCCTCGAATTCCCGATCCCGATCGTTCTGACCGGCAACGACAGCACGCGCACCAACTACCGATCGGCCGATTGGCGGGGAGAACGGGGAATCCGTAAAACCTGAGAGCGGTCGTTACCGAGATAAGCGAGCGCTTCCACTCTTAACATCCTCCCGCGCGTGGTCACGCTGCTGGGTCGGTCATAATCCTTTTAGGCCGACCACAGCCCTTAAGTTCTTAAAACATTTTCTGTACAGCACGGGGCTTAACGGCTTACTACTCCGAGGGGCAATCTGTAAAGTGCCTTGCAAGAGCCGGAACGGAGCGCCTCTTTTAACCCATTAACGGGGCAACTCGATGCCGCGATCGAGCGAAGACTGATCGGTCGAAATGGGCCGGACACTGCCTCGGAGGATGACTGCAGTAATGAGCGCATCTTTTATCGCAAATGTGCACGAGATTCATCCAATAACCTCGATTCGTACCGTTCGCGTTTCACTCCGAACATCTCAGGGTATTCAGACTCGAAGCAGAAGGAAGTTAGAGCCAATACTTAAGTCTATCGATATGTACATTTATGTTTTACAATATCGGTAACGACAGAATATTGTTGTTACTGCTTACAAAGCATAAACGACACTTAGTTCTTTATATAAAGAGTAATAAATTTAAAAAATTTCATTTTAGTTTTTTTATGAGTTTAAAGAGTATAATATTTAGATATTTTCAAAATTAAGACGGAATAATTTTAACTATATTCATTTATCGAAAATTTATTATCCTCTTCAGGAATAAATTTCGAAGTTAAAAAATAATAAATATTTTAATACCAATTCCCCAAGTTATGTGAATATCTGCCATCATATGAAGAGATCTTTTTTTCCTTTGTTGGAGATTCTACAGTAAAAATTTATTTCCTATATTGTTTGTTTTTTCTTTGTTAATAGTATATGGAATTTAAAAAAATAGAAACGTATATGTCAGTATCTCTAAAGAGATTAAAATTATAGATACGATTTATACTCAGACTTATGAGAAAATATACAATAACGCTTTACGGTTCAGATTTCCCGACATCGATTATTCTAATAGCGAGATCATCTAATACGATAGCCAACGATCCAAGTAATTATCCGCGAAAATTATATTCAAGTTACATAATGATTTAATCAAAAGGCCCGATCGGCTAAGGGATCCAATCGCGGTACATTTGGGATGAAATGCGCGCGGGAGAACGGCCAGCTCGATAATCCGGCATGACTCTCGGAAATTCTCGCAGCGTTACCGAACTCTCATACCGACCACTCGTACGAATATCCATACAACATTTCCGTATCCTCGTAAGTGATCCCGGACGTAGTGATACTAGTACGCTCGCTCAGATTTCCCATGAGCAAACCGAGTTTGCTGTCTTTTAAGAACAAGTTAGCTCGTGAACTTTTATCGTACTTTGACCAACAACATTATACCGTCGCAATAATTGTCATTCAGACAGTGATTTGAAAGACGCTAATACGACATTTTTTTTCAGCTAAAGATATAAAAGAATGAGCTAAAAATGGGAGAAAAAATGTCTCCTACATTTTCCATATCGGAAATACAGTTTAAAATTATATAGTTACGATATAGCCGACGTATTAACCATATAAAGTTTAAACTGTATTTCCGATGTGGAAAATGTAGAAGACATTTTTTCTCCCATTTTTAGCTCATTCTTTTATCTTTAGCTGAAAAAAATGTCGATGTGGCCGACGTGTCAACCTTTTCAAAACGGTAAAGTCTAAGCAGTATTGATCTCGGAGCAACTGGACTAACGGACTAATATTTTATTGCGCCCTGTAATTACGTATTATTTACTACGTATTATTTACCTAACTAGGCGACTAGGGTCGTATGAACTCAACTTGTTCGCACCTGCACGTGCAGCGCTAATTTACTACTCGTTACGGAATGAGCACAATGAGACACAAGTTATTTGACAGAGACTAGGTTGAGAGAAAATCATCTAGCGAGTCTTTTAGAGAAAGCCTCGTCGAAAATACGTCCGTGACGACCGACGGAGCTACGTGATTATAGCACGTTACATGCTGCAACAAGCTGTCTAAAAATCTACGAATCCGCAGTGCACGCCGGTTTATGATCGCGAATAAACTTCCTCGAGCACATTTGTAGCTTTCTTTTTCATTACCCGAGGCGCACGTTACGCGAGAATATTAAAGTTTTACACGTAAATGTATACATGTATATAGTTTACTTCGCAATCCGCATTATCGTCCGAACAATCAAACTGTATTTATTTTAAATAAAAATTATCACGTATAAATTTATCATAGTTTTCACGTTCGATGCGGAATGCATTGTCGTAAAGCTATCGTTTATTCGTGAGCAATTTATCGGATTTATTTCGATTATTCATGCTTCCAAACCTTTTCGTTTCGGTAAAACTTTTTAAAAAATTATTTAGCAGTTAATTTATTTAATCTTTTAATGATAGAGATCGACCACTTTCAGGTTTATAAGTAACTAGAGATGACAAGATTTCAATTAAGCTTTTAGAGTTTAATTAAAGTTCGACAAATATAATAAAATCTCATGTCCTAATATTTCCTTGTTTTAGTTAATCTCAAATAATTATATTAACTTATTTAATTTAGTTTCAAATTTATTTTGTTACGTTTTAAATGTTTTAACGTTTAAACATTAAAAAAAAAAAAATTGAGACAAGACAGTACTCGGATATATAACATAAAAGTTAAAAAAAAAAGAATAAGAATCTGTTAAAATAAACTGCTGACATATCTGTTAAATGTCCAATTTGAATAGAATTATATTTCACATATCACGTTTCATTATTCTAACATACATATCGCTAACTTCTGACTTTAAATATGTAAAATATATAATCGTATATGCTATATATAACGTATGTTATATAGTGCACACATTAATTTGTGTTAAAAATGTTGCTCACTGTGTAAGAGAAAGTCCAAGATCAGAGGAAGAGAATATATGACGAGAGAGATAGATAAAGCAAGATAAATATACCAATGTCGGAACACTTTTAAGACCTATGTCTGGACACTTTTATCATTTTAGTTTTTAAATAGGTAAGTATAACGCTAATTAAAATCAAAGATAAAAATATAATATAAGAAAAATATTTTTATCTTTGAGTCCTTGATTTTAATTCGCTTTATAACTTATTTAAGGACTAGAATGATAAAAATGTCCAGACATATAGGTATACGTGTACAGGCATTGGAACATTTACCTTATAAATCAGCGAAAGTAACATATACGGGAAATAAAGAAGTGAATAAGTGTATGCATCAAGAACAAAATAAAATGCGTTTTTAAAAAGATATTTATTTCCTTCTGCTTCTTGCATCCAAGACAATATAACTAGAATAACTGTACCATTTCGAATCGCGCAACCAGCAAGATAGGATTTAATCTCGCCGTCGATCGAAGATAAATTCGCTTAAAACGACAGGACGATATTAACAAGGTGTTAAGGAATGCCACCCCGTGTTCAGCTTCTAATAGAAGTCTAAAAGCGTTTCGCTCCGGCCACGCATACTTCATCTGAGCCCGAGCTACCTCGGAACTCAATCACGCGACGCGCAGACGCGGCTAACGATTCCCGGGCGCTTTGTAACACGACACGGGGCCTATATCGTGCCAAAGTATTTATCTTGAAAGCGCCAGCACGCTTGACCGCCGCTAATATCCCACTAATCCACTTTGCACAATCTTCCCCCGTACATAATCCCAGGCACTCCGCCCATAGATCATAAACACTTCCGTGCGGCCTGTATATGTTCCCCGCGCCTAACCTGTTTGCGGTCTCGTCCGGGGGACCGTTTAAAACGTGCCATTATAATCGATCTTCGCGTTGCACGCTTCGAAAAGAGCGATTCGTTTTCAAGCGCGTTAATATTTGCATGAATGAGACCTTAGAGACGGAAAACATCCGCATACAAATGCATTATATTTAATATTCTTATAATATTTCTGATACAATTTTTACAGATCTATTATTACTTACAATTAGTAATATAAGATAAAAGATATTTTAACTCACTAATACAATGCGCAAAGTTGTAAACTGCACTGCGATCTACGTTGATCTGTAAAACACAAATACACCCAAGTTATAACAATGTCCAAAATAATTAATATTTCAGAAAATAATTATTGCTCTCGTGAAATAATTATAAACAATTTATATTGCGAATAACAAGCAGATAGATAGATAATAGATTACTTACCCCCTAGGTTGCTTCGCCGTCGCCCAATGCCTCCCCGGGCCTCCTCCTCCTCTCGTGTTCCACCCCTGTTTCTTCGTCTTCTTGGCACAACACTCATCCACCTAACTTAACCCACGAAAATTCACTCGCGACCCCACGCGCATTAATCATTAGGGTACGACGGTTACGCAACATTTTGCACGGTCTCCCTTCGAACTGAATCCTCGTAGCGAGCGATCTCGTTTGGCGTGGTACCCGTCGCGATCATATTGCGCGAGATAATGAGACGACATACGAAGCGATTTACACCGTTACCTGCTCGCTCGAGCTTCGGTGTGCGAATGAGAGCGCGGCGACCTTGCGTCAGTACAGCGCGCTATACGTCACAAAAACAATCATTAAAGCCGCGCGCGAGCTGTTACCGCCCCCAAAATATTTAAACGCTGTAAAATAAAGATACGATAAATGTTCTTTATTCTTTATTCTTTATTCTTAACATTGCGCGTTAATAATTAGAAAATGGTATGTATTGCGGATTCTCGTCACTTAATTTGCTCGATTTGGTGATCCGTGTATTATCCACGAGCTCAATCCGTAAACGGAGCATTCGAGTCGAAAATTTAAAGATAGACAAGATAGATTCAATAAATAATTATTTTTTATTAATACTGTAAAATAATAATTTGTAATTCCCTATTCGATTGCTAATCCAACTGAAAATAGATCAGGCGAAATATATTTACTTCAATAAATAACCGTCACTTCGAAACCACTCCTTGGGAATTAATTATTTGCGTGAACTATTAATCAGAGACTATTTATAGAACTATTAATCGCAACTAATTGCTCGGAGAGTGATCACATCTCTCGGTATTTTGAATTACGATCACGATTTCTCGGTGTTATATAATAGCAGTAAAGTTAACGCATATACATATTTGTGAGCCGCAGAAAAAAACGCCGAGTGCTGCGTGCCAGTCAATTTGTCACTGCTGCGGAACATTTAACGTACTGCAAAATAAATTTATATCGAATATATTCTGTTGCTTGTATTTCAAATTAATTTTGATGAATGGACATTAAATCTATAACACATTTGAATAATAAAATTTTGCTTTACTTTGAACTGATGAAAAAAAACTGTAAATGTAATTTAATTTGCTATTATTGCCTTTTTCAAATTTTTATGTCCTGAGAAGAATTAAATTTGCTCTGTGTAGGATATGTGTGATAAATCAGAAAAATTAAATTAATTTTCCACAAAAAACGTGATTCAGTTTTTTTAATTCATTAAACATTAAAGTTACGATCTTTTTAAGATACTGTATATATAGTAATAGCATATACATATATACATATATACATATATACATATATACATATATACATATATACATATATACATATATACATACATATAGCATATACATATATACATATATACATACATATACATATATATATGGAGATATATATAGTAATAACAAATTAATTGCCATTTTCCGATGAAAACAAAGATAAATTTTATTCTTCAAATTTATAGTTTAATAATTTAATAATTCTTTTTAAATTAATCCATAATTAATTAATTGCTATAGTATACACAGTATAATAGCATATTATCTATTATGTCTAAGGAATCAAATTATGAAATTGGTTGAATAATTAATTTATTATTACTACGTAAAAATTATTAAAATATATAGATGCCCTGTATATGACAAAAAGCGATTTTAATATAACGTTTGAAACGCATTTTGAAATAGATAAATCAATAAAATGTGAAGACGTTTTTATTTTTAGTTATTTTTCCCGTTTTGCGATGTGTTGGTACTCATTGGTACATTTTCTTTTTATTTCCGTGACAGATTCTTTTTCTGCTTTTCCACGCGACAAAACATCCGTATTTTTTGTTCAATCGCGCGCTTTCCCGTCAAAAAGTCATAATCTTCCAAATGTATAAAATTTATGTTACTTGTTACTGATGTACGGAACTTAATGGAAACTTACGCTTTTAAATAAGTGTATAAGGAAAACTTTTTTTTGGAAATATAATCCATGCCTTTTAATTAGCAATTTTTTACCTTAAATCTTATTCCATCGTAAATATTTTCGAGGATATTTATCTAATTTTATAAAGTTTCACGATGTATAAACAAAGCGCAAATTATCATTTAAAATAATTAAACGATATTTATGTTATTAAAATTTTTCTAGTTTTAAAATTCTATTTCACAATAGAAATTACAAATAAGAGTATTAATCTTATTATTATCGTATCAGCTGTCTTACGAAAATCTGTTCTGTCTTATACTATATATAAGTATCTGTTTTATACTGAAGAGCAAACTAATATAATAAGTATATTGCACAGAGACGTAAATGCGCTTTATTTTAAATGCACCGGAAATATATCGCGCAAGCGTGTATTACCTAGCTTGTTATATTCATCGCCTCTTTCCTTTACGTAGTATATTGCTTGCCTCGGAATCACGAATTCTAGAACTAACACGAGTTTCCACGTGCAGAAATATTAAAGTCCTAAGCCTGTACCGGTAGTGTAGTTTGCTAATTGCGAGAAAGCATTGTGCAAAATAGCTCCATATAAAATGCTTTTATGAGAAATTCCTCAGAACAAGAACCAACGATGTTAAAAGATATTAAAAGATTTTAAGACCGTTTATAGCGCGTTGTCAAAAGATTAAAATTTATCTTATAATAATTGGCTTAATTTAGCATGCAATTTAGTTTATGAACGTTTGACATAGTTCCAAAAGTGGAATGCCAAAAACACTTTCCATCTCTTTCTCATTTTATTCGTTCATTCATGACACTAGCAAACGTAATTATCTTCTAATCATGCGTATCATCTAATAATTATCTTTTCTTATTAGCCTATTGATATGTTGGCGCCCACATAATTCCTATTTCCTTCTAACACTATCTCTCACGAAGATTTGTGGATAGTCTTGTATTGATCCCGCCAGCATTGTTTGCCGGCTATGGGTCTTTTCTAGATCCTTTACAGGTATACAGCCAGAGAGGCGAGCAGAAACATAGAAAGATAGACTGCGACAAGTCCCAGGCGGCAAGATCCGACAATGGGCCCCAGAATGACAACAGAACTCTTGGGGGTGGCCGCGTATAATCGACAGGTAATAAAGCAAACTCCAGACATGTCGGAGGACCGCCCGATCGTTCTTCTTTCGGTTTTTTTATTTCTCTCGGCAGGTGAGAAAAGGCGATCTTGGCGACAGAGGGAGTAGATCAGAACAAGAGATTTCGAGTATTGTACCTCGTAGATTACAAGATCCGTTTCATTCCCTCAGCGGTTTACTCGCGTCCCGAAACAGAGTAGAAAATTTGGTACGAGCCAGAAAGACCCTCGTAAAGATACGAGAAGACGCAGGAAAAATATTCAAGAATTACGGAATGTTCGTGAACTCTTTTGAAAGCGGGGAAGTACTTGCTCTTTTCGTAGGAAATGAAAACGAAGTGGAAATGTAATTTCAGATCAAAAGACACGATTTCTCTTTACGCGATTTGTCAAATCTCCCGTTGATGGAAGTCGTCGTTATATTTTTCGTAGCAATATTTCGAATATCGTTGAAAACGTAGAAGTTTTTTCTGCAAGATTTAATCATGCAAATGTGCAGTTAAAATCTGTTTCGTTTATTTCGATACAATATGTATAAGAATATATGCTGAGATAATTAATAATAAAACCTGCATAATATTGAAATAATAATAACATATCGTTTATCGATAGTTAAAAAAAACGGAGTAGAAGTTGCGTTCAAAAACATTTAACGAGCTCCGTGAATAAATCCGTGAACCAACAATGGGTGCATCGCATACCCCGATAAATCCTCTTGCTCTGAAACTCGCGAACGCCAAAAATACGACCGAGTGTATGGCCGTTGCTTTCCTTACTTTAGTTCTGCGCTCTCTTCTGAGTTCTTTCGAGGCGCTGTTGAAGAAGCGCGGAAGCTCCTCGTTTGTATTGTACGCAACGCAGCTCGCTCGTAAGTTTCGACAAAGTTTCTGCTATATCAAACAAGGATGCCCCAAAATTTGTGGAACATAGTGGAAAAGCCGTCTTTTGTCGAGCAGCAGATCCGTTGACAGCGATGCCTTGATAGCTTTCGACAGATTTTTACCAGAAGTGCTATCGCGTTAGAAACAACTTATATACATGTTCCTCAACTTGTATAATGTTTTAATCAATAATACTACGTTCACCTGTTAAATATTCGTGTATTAAAATAATTCCTATTTTCCACGTACAACAAAAAATGCGCTACTTTTAATTATATTTGCATTTGATTATATTGATTGCATATGCAATTATTATGACTTAAATAATTAAAGAAAATATTACAATGTCTTCTATAAATTATATTCCAATATTACATTTTTTATTCACGGATATAATAAATAAAAACTTATTTAATATCTTTATTTGGCAGTTTATCTCCTTATTTTTTTATTAAATTTAAGGTAATGCGAATATAAACTCTTTTCTCCAAAATTATTGAGAAAAGAAATGTCCCAGTCGACACAGCATCTTATATATAATTTTGCACTCAACAATGTAAATGTAATATAATAACATGTGTTATATTACATTTACAATGTTGAGTACGAAATTATAATATAGATGTAAAGTAACTGATGCTCTGAGTCAACTGGGGTGGAAAAATGATCGTATAATGTCAATTACACACGCCATTATAAACTTAAAAATTCACTCTCCAGATTAAATCTCGTCAATGACATAAATCCCCGAGATGTGATAATATATGTCTTAGAGGCATGCAGACGAAGCAAAATGTATAGATCTCGCAAAATTAACCGCAGCCAATATATAAAGCTCTATATCTCAAGGCGCCCCGAAAAGCCTGGAAACCGACATTGGTCGACTCGCGTGCACCGGCTGACCTCGTTCCCCTTCAACCCTCAGACAGGGAGAGGGAGTCACGTGGCCACGTCGTTAATTTTGCCGTTCTTGGACTGTAGAGGACGAGGGTGGTGCGCGCAGCGAAAGGACACGAAGACTCCTTAGCTCTCAGAGACCGCATTCAAAAGTTCGGCCACTCAAAGGGAAATGAGAAAGATACATCGGCCATCGGCAGATTAAAGTGATGCTCGTGGCCTTTGATCTTCCTCGCGAAACAAGCAAGAGTCGGGACGGGCATAAAATACGTCTGTATCCCAGGAGGTCCGACCTGTTTTCCCGTCATCTCTCAAGTGACGGCGATCAGAGAAGAGAAAGAAAAAAAAATTTTTTTAAAGGAAAAAGAGGCTCAAGTAGCCGAGACAGGTCTCTTTTTGTCACTAACCGAAAGACAATCGTAATCTATGCGGGTGCATCGAGTAACGCGATAAAAAATTCAGTACTCACGAAGACGAAATAGGATTTCTTCATGGTCCTGACAACCTTGGTGAGAACACTCGTCAACGATGGATCCCTCTTTTCTCACTTGTTAACTGACGTATGCAACTCCTTGTGCTCACTGCAAGACTGTTGTCAGAGATCGTCGAGTTCCCACCACGTGCAACTGTCACCCCCTGACGAAGGGCGCATCGAGGAACCTGTCAGGCGTCTACCGCGAGGAAAATTACGATTCTTTACCTTTCTCACTTACGAATATTTATTTCAACACTTCACCCTTCTTCCCGCCGCGATATGCACATAACAATTGTCGCGCGTAGCACGTGCCGCGAACGATTCGCGATGCGCGGTTCAACGACGAACGTGACGAAACTCCAGATCAGGTACGACGTTGTTGAGACGTGATCTCGCCGAAAATGCTTCGATCGCAATTGTCGAGAGCCCGTGCGATCTACGAAAACTGGGATCCCTTCGTTCTGGAGATGTCTGAACACCGCAAAACACCTCAACCACACGTGTGTCCCTGCGTTACCGTTCGATGTCGTCGGGCCGAGGTGCGCGACGCGAGTGTCGGCCTTAAGTCTCGAAAGCGCTTGACGTTGGCGCCCGTGCGGCGTGGTACAAGGTGGGGGATGCAGAGGGGGGATGATCGCCTACCCCTCCCGTCCCTATTCTCCCTTCCTACCTCGACCACCCACGCCACCCCCGTGGAGAACGCCACACTCAACTCCCACGCTTCCGCCGCATCCCACTGCGCCTCGCCTCTGTGCACCCATCGACCCCGCGACCACCCACTTCACGTTGGGGTGAGAGTGGAATAAAGTGCCGCCCGGAGGGATGGTAAGTCCGCGCGACGACGCAAAAGAGACGTGAGGGGAAAGAGGAGGAAGAGAAGTAGGAGAGGAACGGTGTACGAAGGGGGTGAAAGACGAAGACCGAGACGAAGACTGAGGGAGAAAGTATAATCCGCAAAGTTGCAACGATCAAACAAGTGTCGAATTTGTTTTTTTATGCGTTTAACTACCTACCCTTTGACTATCCTGATTTGTGGTGTTTTCTTTTCCTTCAAGAAGCGGAAAAGAGATAGGATAATTGTTCGTCGAACCGAGTGATAATCGCGCATAGATTTTGCGAGCGATGTTTCCTGGTTATAATGTTTCGTATCCTGCTCTGCGGGAATCGCAGCAAGGACTCTGGGACCATCCGTCATTCTGCGCGTAATTTGATTTACGTCTATCATGACTTGCGTGTCATGTTTCTTTCATGGTTTTGCTGTCTAACCAACTATTGGAAGCGCGGTGTTTGAGGCTTTTATAATTGTATCAGGTGAGTTCTATATTTTTTTTTCATAAAAATAGGAAAATGATATAATTGCTATATTTTGATTTTATAAAATTAATATTATATTTTACTAAATCTATATTAATATTTTAAATATCAAGTGTGCGACATCACGTCAGCGACATGACAAAAATTTGTTATTTAAGCAAAATATATATTTAAAACTTTTATAATTTTTTAAGAATACGTCTTGATACAAGTCTTGATATATTAAATTTTTAACTAATCATATCATGTTTTTTTTTATTACGACATACGACATTACAAACAAAATCCAACTGAGTCTTATGTTTTTATATATTTTTAATAGATTTATCCCTGTTGTTATAAATTTTATTTAAACTAATAAAATTATCAAATATAAAGGATTAAAAATGATGAGCCTTAAAGGCTCATCATCAATATACCTGTTTCATGTTTCGTTTTACACGCATTCCTATGTATTGTAATTAATAACGGCCTTTTATACCGTTCGCTTTTATAATAATGAAACCTCAAAGCGCATGGCAGCAATATTCCAAACTCGTCTCATATAACAATGTTTGGGACGACATTGTGAGTGCTATACGTTACTAATACGTAAAACGGAACAGAAAATGAAAATTGGGAGCGTTATGACGTCAGAGAGCTCGCGTTACGAGTTCGCGAAATCACCCTGTGGTCATTGCGGTTGGACTTTAAGTCCACTTTATGTGTACGCGTGTACATTCCAAAACCAGCAAGAGGAGGGTTAACTTATCTTGAGGATTGTTTTTAGCGGCTATGTATACCACACAAATCTTCCCTCGTAATTAATTCTTATTAAATAGACCTGAGGCTTAAAGAAAAAATGGTACAAGTGAGGAATGATGTAGAGTCTAAAGTTAAATTAAGTAAAAAAAGGTAAAATAAAATTCTTGTTTTAGCTAATAATTTACTTATATATCTCTCACAAGTAAATTAAATTAAAACAAAATAGCTTTTTTTATACTCGCGAGCAATAGATCTGTACGTATTCTCAATTTACGTAATCTACTTACAGTATATTAACTTATACTATTTACTTTTAAAAATTCTTGATAAAATATATTTAAAATTGTTTTGTGTTATATAAACGTACAGAGAACACATATGCAAAGAGACAAAAACAATATTATACAACGTTGAAAATGCTCCTCGACAGGTTTGCTCCTCGTCAGCTTTATAAAGTGTCCATAACGGAAAATATCCCAAATAATGTTATTTTATTTCATATATGTACTCTTTATATTCTAGGTTAAATAACCTCCTTTTCCTGTTTTGAAACATAAAACTGCTGTACACGAAATTTTATCCACTATTAGCAGGTAGATAAAAACAGGTTGATCAGAAAACGAGATAGTCAATACATTGAAAAAATTTGAATTTGGTGAACATGTAATAGATATTAAATCTTTTTTTACTTGCCATTTTAATGAAAAATTGCAGTAAGACTAAACGAGTTATATTAGCTACAAAATTGCACCAATCAATTTTGTATATATTTTGCATTAAAGTTTATTCAATTTTATATTGTTTATATGAAGTTTATTCGATGAATTTACATGTTTATGTATTCTAGATTTTTTCACACGATTGTATAAAACGTTCGCCTATCTCGCGGTAAAATAATTTCTAAATAATATTAAATATATATAAATATCACATATACTTTTATTAAAATAATTATTTTGATTAGTAATAACATTAATGTAAACATATTTACATAACCATTTAAAGTTTATGTAATCACATATGGTTGTCTTTAAATACCTACTCAAAAACAAGATTTTTGATAATTTCGTCCATTCAGTAATAATCCGGCAGAGAAAACTATGATCCTCTATAAATGTATAAATTTCTCAACTTTCAACAAAGAATGTTGCATTTTATACTTGAGAGTCAATAATTTCACCACAAAAATTTTATCGCGATCAAAATAAGCATAGCTGATTATCGTATTAGGGAAAATACCCGCGCGATGAAATAAATATGATACTTCGAAGCACACGAATTTCCGATTTTCAGAGAGGATTTTATTCTCAGCTTGATAGCGAATGGATTCGTGTCACGGGGACGGGATTTATCGACGCTGAAAATTCACCGCCACACTGCAACTAACGACAACAATTATCCGAAAAGTTGCCAACATGTCAAAAATGAGCAACACAAGGGATTGTTATCGCGTTGCGTGCTACGTGCTGCATGTTTGATGAACGTTAATCGAAATGTTGCATCGAATGTGTACACCTAATCTATCAGTGTATATGTATTCGATCAGTACATCCTACAAAGCAAATAATCTTTTGTAAAGATACGTTGTACTCTCTCAGTATATTCTAACATAATAGTAAAATACTACTGTAAATATAAAAGCAATTTTTTGTTTTGATTCTAGAATTAAATAACAACAATAAAATTTTTATTTTGGATTTTTTTCAAAAAATTCTTCTCTTCCCATTTGTTTTTGTAAAGTTATATAAACTTTGTTGTAAAGAAATAAAGAAATTATAATTTTTGAACTCTAAAATAAGCACTATAAGCATTAATTGATTATATAACTTCTTTCTTAAAAACAAAATGTATAAGGTATAAGTACGTATGAAATACGAAAAATATATTCTGTGTAACTATGATATTTCGTATATTATTGTTATAACGCGTGCACATGTATAAAATTATCTTAATTTACATAATTAGATTCATAATACTTAAACAAAGCATATTTTTAACATTTGTGCGTTATTTCATTAAAAATTATAAGAGATAAATCTTGTATCATATGCAATCATCATAATAGACTTATTACGCAAATTTACTTTTTTATATGTATACAAGGTATAAGAACTCGTCATACACACTTACTCCTTCAGTAACTATTTTGTAAAAGCATATGTGAGCATGTGTTAACAATTGGTTGGATTCGATACAAGTAGCTTATAGAGATCTTCACGATTAAAAGATATTTCTCAATAAATCGATTATGAATTAATGCATATATAACAACATGATTCACCTTTTATCATAATTTCTAACAAAATAACGCATGAATGTCGTCGAAAATATGTTCTCTTCGAATGTTATGACTAGAAATCTAGATATCTTAAGAGGTTTAATATTGGATATATTAATTAGTATATAATCAGAATTTGTATTTTAACAAATTCAGTAAATAGCTGAAGACTTGTAAATAAGTTAAAACAAAAAATACTCTGTTATCACTATAAACAAAGATAAATAAATCCTAAAAAAGAGAGAAACCGTATAGACGTATCTACCTGACTTTTAAAAGCGCGTACGCAAGGAAACGTATGAAAATCGAAACGTTTTAAGGCCTTTGACGTCCCTTAAGGCACTCAGCCCGAACCATTCCACCACAGGGGTGAGATAAACGCCGGGTACAAGCTGAGTTGGGACCCCCGCCAATTCCGTATAAAACCGTCTCGCTGCTTCCGGTATATTTATTTCGATGAAAGGCCTCGCGGTAACGGCTCGTGCATTACGGTGACGAGCGCGCCTTACGAAAACAAAAAGTCGGAAAAGCATCAGAATGAAGGCGTATACCCACCCGTTCATTGTGCGCGAGCAGAATGGGAAAAACGAGACAATCGTGTTAAATCCCGACGACAAACATTCAAAGAACGTCAGAATCGATCGACAAAGAGTCCTCCATTTATTTATGGATAAGTCATAGACTGCGGAATACTTCGATTGCGGAGTAAAAGGAGATATCGAGTGTACGGATAATATAATAGATATGACGTTCTTATCACTAAAAAATATCGGTATACTCCGTGTACGTGATCTGCACACAGTCGATCTTATCAATTATTCAAAAATAATATGCAAAGTTAATTTATAAATATATAACAGAAAATAGTTTCTACTTTCCAACGCAGATCAGATATTAGTTTTTAGAACAACAATCGGTATAAATATCGGTATAAATATGGCTTAGAATTTACAAAAATTGCATATATTGCAATATTTGAAGATATTAATTAAATCATTTTATATATTAAAGGAGATTACATATTATTGTAGTATACCCTGAGATGCTTTTCACTTGGAGTAAATTTCAACCTATGGACAGCAACGCTTTGCGTTGCTGCTGAATACGAACATTAAACACATAGCAAGGACTTACCTTATAAGCGCATATAACCAACGAGCTCTCTATTTGACAGTGCGATCCTCCAAGCTTGCTGTATTCGAGTACCTATATTCGTCCTGCTTTATTCTATCCTCTTGACCAGGTGCGCAAGCGTTTGGCACAGCTTTCTTATTTAGGCGTGTATTCGGCCAAGTGGATCTATAAGAAAACACGGGTCGCTCAGAGTTTACACTGACACACATTGTGCGCAAATAAAAGTTTACGGTTTAAAGAGGATGTTCAACCACTCGAGAATGTAGCCAAGTCTGACAAGCTTTAACTTCAAGCAATAATCGTCAAGTGGCCCGGGCGAGAATTCTTATACGAATTGTATTTACAGCGAGATGCAAAACTAGTAATACATAATGTATAAATCTTTGCTTGGGCGATATTTATACTAACATTTATAAGTAACTTAATATTTTTGCGCAATATCATCTATAGTCTTAATCGCATGTAATTCAAAAAAGAATTTTCTATTATTAATTTCAATGGAAATCATAGCTCGATTACCTCCACAAAATTAAAATAATTTTTTTTTACATGTAATAGCAGAAAATTTTGCGATTTTTTCTGTTTTAATTAGTTATGTACAATGTAATAAATAAACTGTATAAATGTTTATATCACAACGTACGTCACAACAACAGTAAAATAATTTTTAATTACGTAAACGTATAATCATTAGACATATCCGTCTCTCAGAAATAGATGCATGTCTGAGGATTTTAGAAGATAGATTAATGAAGAGAGGAAGTGAAAGAAAAAGAGAGAATTTTAAGATAAGAGTATTAAATATTTTAAGATATCAAGTATTAAATATATGATAGAAATCAATATATTCAAAGCATGAATCACGTCAAAATAGTTAATACATCAAATATCTACAATTTGAATCTTTCCGTTCGTTTCGGAGTCGCACACTTTTTTGTAAAATAGTGGATGCGACGAATTGATTGGCCTCGCGGGATAAAATTGATGCTGTCAATGGAGGCGGAACGTTTACGAGAGTCCGATGGAGAAATTTTGGATTCGTGTCGGCGACGGCGCGGCGACGCGCGTATGTAAGGCAACTTGTCGCGCGCGTGTTTCCTGACAAATCGCGCGGCGAAAATCCGTGATTTTAAAATGCAGCTGTTCCGCACACGTGCGCGGCATAAACGGCGGCGTTATATGCGCAAACGTGTGTCCCGTAGCGTGTGCAACAAGACGCGCACGTGTGCCCGTCGCGCGGCAGGTGAAGCTTCATGCACGCCGGCCCGGCCGCGCGACGTATAACCGCGCGCGGTCGGATAACACGAAGAGGGGCTCTATTGTTCGTCGTATCTTGCTGACAGCACGCGCCAGATTTCTCATAGACGAACAGGTTGTCCGGATAAGTGAATTTCCGCCGGTGAACTCATTCGAAGATTACGAGGCTTTTGAGAAACCCTTGCTTCACGTACAGTTAAGACCTTGGAAAGATCAACGTATAGTTATATGAATCTCACATCTCTTTCTGATAATGTATGTACAATTGGAAAAACTATAAAATTTATAAGGAATAATGCAAGAAAATAATTTTTTTTTTTCGAGTATACGAAAAACGTCTTTGTTAAACGATTCAATGCATGGCATTTCTACAGCATTTAAATTCGCAAATATTCTGATGATAATTACGCAAACTTTATTATTAACGCTTTATCGGTTACTGAATAAAAATGTAAAAACATTGCAGATAAAACAAGCCGAGATTTTTAAAGCATTCAAAGCAATTTCTCTGTTAGGAACGGCAACTACCTTTGTCTCTCCACTTTACACGCTTTTATATTCTACCGGAAAAATAGCGCGGACGTGGAAACGTAAAAGGCCGCGAATAGTAACGGTTCTAGGGTCATTTCTGACGTTTACAAAACGTTTCGCTTAAGATGAAAGGTAGCATAAACGGTCTTGCGTTTTTACAAAAGTTAGTTACATTCAAACTGTCAAATATTAGCTCAGAAAGAAGACAAATTTGCTTCTCGCAAAGTTTCGTCCGAGCGCATTTTCCTCGAAGAGCATCTAATATGTAGTCTAAATTTAACATACGCCTCGTGGTTAATAAAGTGAGAGTGCTACGCGTAACACGCGATCAAACGCGTAGATACCTTGGGTTAATTATGTAATATTTCCTCGTAGACTAATGTAATCCTGAATTTCAAATTACCGTCTTACATAGCGTCGATCGACGTTACCTATTAACTTTACTATGTACATCTGATTTTGATCTTGTAGCGATTAAAGCGATCTGTCAAATGTTCTGCAAAATCAAAACCTATATAGCTAATTTATTTGCAGAAAACATTTATTTTATATCTTTACAAACATATTAATTCGTGACATGCACACGGCTAGTAATGTTTGAATGCGCCAATAAAAATATTTCATTATTTTTATATTCTAGTATACACACACACAGTCTTGAATTACAAATAAAATATAAATAAAATCATATTTATTACTACGCATTTATATACTCAATTATACGTATTTATATTATAAATGGATTAGCGAAACCTTGATTCGACGCGCTACTCGAATGACGCACGTAATGTTCGATATCGGTAAAGTAAAATTGGATAAAGAGAAAGATGAATATTCCTGTCGCCGGTGTATTTATGGCGCAAACCTCGGATTTGCTGTCCTCGGACTCGTTAGCAAACCGGTCCATAATAAAGGACATCCGTTCTTTTCTCGAAAGCATTTACCGGCGTTTCTCGATTAGACACTCCTCCGCGAGCGAGAACACTCAGGGCATGGACATTGAAGCACGCTAATTAACGCGGGCGATGTCGCGATGTCACTCCTTCGACTATACATCCTCTCGTGAGGGTCGTGTCCAGTACTGCGAAGCACTTGACTGACAGTACTTGAAAACTTCGCGTTTCGGCCAAAACGAATAACGTCGCCGACACGGTAAAATACAGATGTACGGTCAAATCGTACAGGTGCACATATGTTTCTTTAATCAAGATGCTTAGATGCTTGAAACCAAGTCTTACATTTTTTTTACGTTGAACGAATTTGCTTACTATGTGTCGTCTAAATCTTATGTTTGCTTAAGTTATAAGTATTCATTCTTAGACATTATATCATTGAATTAAAATCATTGTATCTTCCTTATGTTTATCAGTTTATCACAAATTTTCATAATTCTGAAATCTGGATTTTTCAAGGCTGTACGAAACGTTTATAAACATATCTACAATTCTAAACAAAGATGTGTTTAAATATCAATATTTCTTTAGATATTTAAACATTGCTGTGATCGTTTCGCTGAAGAATTTGTTCTTAATATGTTAAACGACTCACAATGTTATTATAAGTATATTAAATACTTTCTGACATTGCATTTTTACTAAAGGTGTCTCGGTTATAAAATGAAGCAAACTTACAAAAATCTCTAGGAAACTTCGAAAAGTATGGTAGGTTACGTCGCCTTGGACTAATTTCCAACTTTCCCGCAAAGTTTCGAGTGACAAATTATCCCGCACGAAAATGGAGTACCACTCAAGATTCAACGAGAAATTTTATTACTCACAGTACCGCAGTGAACGACATGAAGAGATAAAAGACGCGAATTAAAAGATGAAAGCAATATACATACACATATATATACATATATATTATAATGGCAATGGCAGTTCACGACGAATAAATGTCATAATTCTATACAAAATTATTTTATATAAAAAATTTACTCTTATCTGTTTTATAAAAAATTATCCTACTTTTTAATATAATAAATTGCAGACAAATGCTGATTTTCAAAGACTAATTGTAGAATGTTAATGTACCGAAAGAAAATCGTAACACAGTATATAAATGTCGACTGAAAATGCATTTTAGGCATCAAAGCTCATTTAATCCCGGGTATAAACTAGAAATGGGATCGTGTTACATTACGCTGTACGGAGCTAGCTTCTCTCGTGCGTCCCGTGAACTCGGAAGTCAAAGCACGAACCAATCATGGCACCTAGTGAATTGAGTTTTGGAACCAACGGTGATGTTCCTGCATAATCCGATTTTCGTAAGCAGATAAACGAATCGTGTGTCAATTCATTTCGCTATTATCTTACTGATCTTACATATGCAGATTTCTTAATACGTACGTATAAGCGCGTATGTGTGTGTATCATATTATGTTACAAATTTTATGAATACAAAGGAAATACATTAGCTTGGATTTATTATCATGCAAATACGTATATATTGCAATGCTAATATCATTTCAACATGTACTATGATTATCTTTTATATTTACAATGTTGTAAATGATACATTTCATAATAAGTAATAATGCAATTTTATCCCACAGCAATTGGTGTAACTCGTAATTAAACGTATTTGTATATCAATTTCGCCTTGAATTTTGTTTACATAATTTCTTACTTCGGTATTATTTATTCTGATAATTATGTCGATATCATTGATGCATCGTAACACGATAGTATCGTAAATGAAATGAATTATTATTTTCACATTCATCAGGTATTTTACGTATAGTACATACGATACCAACACACCGGGGCAATTTAAATCGTAAAATCGAAAACTTATCCGACATCCCTCCTCGCTGAACTCGTCAAACGTGCGCTACGATTCAGCTACCCCCGAGCCTGCCCCCGAGCCTCGCCGAAGTAACGGAGGATGATCTAAGCGAGATGATTTCTCACCGTTCTGAACCGAAAGCCAGTTATAGCGTAGCAGCTTTCAGGTTAAAGATCTCGTTCGGTACGCGAGCCGCGACAAAAAGTCGTTGCGAGTGGTGGATCGATGCCACAGCGACAGCGTGGCTCCAGCCGGCGACAAACACATTATCGTTCTGTACGTATATATATATTATATGTGTGTGTGTGTGTATATATATATATATATATACACACATATACATACACGTTTATATACATATGTATGTATGTATATATACACACACATGTATATATGTGTGTATATTATATATATACGCTACCCCATACTCGTTCCTCCATCGCCATTCCCTTTCCTGTGATCTTCTCCCCATACCCATCTACCATCTACCCACTCTCACATTTACGTTTCACAATCCATCCCTTTATCCGCGGGTCCCATAGCTCCGATCCGTACCATCATCCCCGCATCCATATACCTACATCAGTCGCCCTTGGGCGTTCTAATACGGCTATGGAGCATCATGGTCTGTACTTACGAGACTGTAACCCACATTTTGATGTAATGTTACTTCCGGTTGGAAAAATATACATTGTAGGACGCGCCCTGTATGGTCGCGAGACCTGTACGATCGCACATACGTATCAACCTTTCACGAACAAAATAATACCGAAGATTCGGTCAACATTAAATATTATATTTTCACTTTGACGGTGTATTGATGGTACTTTATATAATGACAACTCTGTGTTATTTTATATATATAATCCTTTGTAATGATTAAAAAATAATATTTACAGAGTATAACCACGGATTGTTTCAGGTTTGAGAAAATATATACAGGATTATCATAAGCCATTGAGTCTATCTCTCGACACAGGATGCAAATGGCTAATGAATAATTTTGTCTGCGGAAGGGTTTAGCGGCGTGAACCACAGCAGACTGGCTTTAACGTCAATGTCCGATTGTAATATATTATATAATCTGCATTATAACATACATTTATTCCTACATTCATTTCCCCGTTTCCTCATTTTTCTTTCAACTCTTTTATGCAAATTCTTTACAATCGAGTAATTAAAACAAAATCAACTATACGTAAAATTCTGATTTATTATTATTATTATATCTTGAAATATGCGATTTAGAGCACCTATTTACATTCAAACGAATACATTTAACAGTTTACTTTAAATAAATAAATTCGCACTTTAACTTCGTTATTCACTTAAATAAATTTATTACTTCAGCTTTATTATTTTACAAATATTAAGTAATAAACTGTTTATTGTATGCCTTTCTATACATAACTCTTTATTAAATATTAATATTTATAATAAATTTAAAAAACTATTGTAGGATATTATACAACATGTATTTTTTATAATCACAAACCTTTGCTTTTAACTGCATCGTTGATTATTATTGGAGTAAATATTGAATGTTAGTTTACGAGCGAACAAAGGATGTCAACGACTAACTAAGAGCTGAAGAACAAAAAGCCATCAAGGAAGACGAGGAACCATCACCAAATAGACAAATCTAAAATATCTTTCGTACGACGAAGCATAAATCTTGAATGGACCGCAAATAGACTTCGGTTTGAATTATTATTATCTATATAGATATCTTATCATAAAAACGACTTGTGAGCATTCAGTGTAGCGATGCGCATCAAGAAGAAAGGCATCGTATAGTTCATAATGTCGAGAAAAGTTTGGCTAGAAAGACTCTCTGGTACACTGATCAAAGTTCCCGATTTAAAACCTAATCTTGCTGGAATTATGCCGTCTTTAATTAACCTTCCCTTAGAATATAATAGCACAATTGCATTATTAAATTTGCAATTGGCAAAATAATGAATTATGAGATTCGTGAATTTACGAAAAGTTTTTATCCGCATGCACAATAACAAACTTCGATGCTCTACTATAAGTTTAAAAGAAGAAACACAATTTTTCATTATACTTTTGTGACATTGTTATAAATAATTTAAATATAAAAAAATATTGCGCTTAACGTGAAGAAAGTTATAAAATTGCTTTGTGGAAGCAATGAGATTTTCAACCCGTCTGATATAATGAGAATTTGACAAGTAAATTAAAAAAAAATATTTATTAATATATTTTATAGAAACATTATGAAATGTATTTTAATGTCAAACAGCAAACACAAATTCCATCATATGATTCCCCATCAATGTCATTGGCTCGGGTGGTGAAGATTGCCTTCCGAAATTAATCACATTCATCGTGTCGCTATTATCGCTCACCGTTATGCGCTGACGTTCGAGATCGTCGTGTTGCATTGTTTTTACCAAGCCGATATTATTCGGTGCGATATTACTCACGCGCCGGTTGGTTTGCGGGAAACGTGATCGCCGCCGTTGGTTCGCCTCTGAGTGACGACGAATGAATACGATCTGCAGCTTCATCCGGGCCTGGCCACTCTCTATTACGTCCGCAGCGCGCCGAGGTGAGACGCGCTGGGAATAGGAGCGCGCAGCCCACATTCCGGAATGCTACACATCTTCCACAGTCGTCTTCGCCCGACGCGGGTGTCATTCGTAAGGCGCGTTCAATGTTATCTCGCCTAGTAACATCTAGTTACAGAGAACATCACAAGGCTGATTAGAAGTACGGAGTTCTCTTCATTGTGTGCGGATTTGTCGAAAATTCTCCACGCCAGAGCACCGAAAATCTTACGAGACAATCAAACTCGAATAAAAACACTTTTATCTAGAAATAAGCACCGAATGCAAAATATTACTTATTGACTTTATTTTTTTAAAGAAACATATGCATTTATATACAAGTTCTAAACATCATCAGATAATTATTTAATTTATTGATTTAACTTTATTTCTTTCACAAGAGATTCACGCTCGATTATGTATTATAAGAAATACGATATATCTTCAAATTATAATACATTGGTCGTGATCGTCGTGATTATCGATGCACAAAAAATGCATGCGCATTACTGCTCTATTTCCCAAACCGGTGTTACTTTCGAAGTCCCGCGAGGTGCATTTGAGAGTTAAATGAGACGTTAAACGCACAGGCGAATGTGCCGAGTAATCGCGATCTATCTCTTAAACGTACACGATTTGTTTCAGAACAGAATACAACCTAATAGCCAAGCTATTTAACAAAGAGTGCATCTCTTGCCAGAACTCTCCGTTCCTATACGCATTCGCATTTACCATTCTTTCTGCAGCTACTTCGCCACTATACGATGTGAAAGGATATACGATGGGAAAGAAAAAGCTAGTATACTATAATCTTCCAAGATATTACTTCACATATACCTCAATAAAAGCTACAGATGTCAAAGAGAAAAATTGTCGGTTTTTCATACGTAATAATACAAAGTATAATAAAGTAAATTATTATTGAAGAAATAAAACATAAAAGAGTAGAAAATTATAAATAAACAACTGAATAAAAACTTCAGTTTTATCTTAATTTTATTTAAAATTCTTAAGTACCTACTTAAAAAAAAGTATTCTGTATAAGAATTCTGGAAAAATAACTTTTAATATAAATTCCAAGATAGAAATTCTTCAATCAATTTTAGATCTTTTTTTGATTTTTTAAAACAATTCTCTCTCTCTCTCTCTCTCTCTCTCTCTCGTGCACGCGCGCTACAAACTGGATGGTTTCTTGATCACAATAACGTTGCCAAGTAATAAAATATTTAATTTTGAAATTCTTATTTAATAATCATGCCTTAATAATACACTTTGTAAATATATCAACAATAAATTTAGCTTGAAGATATTATACTCCTGTATACTGTCTCTGTGCATAATTGACGTAATAATCACGATACAAGAACTTAATTAAATTAATAATACAAAATGTCTGTAAATAGTCATGGTGGAAGTAGCAAACTTAGCAACTTGAAACTTTTATTTGCATCGTGAATGGTGTAAACTACGATGTGCACGTGAAACCCGCCGGGATGTCAGCAAAATTATTCATCGAAGTCTCAGCGCAGCGCGCGAGAGAATGATAAGCTATAGCCAAGAATGGGGCTGTAAAAGTTGTGGTATAAAGCCCTTAACCCTATCCGTCCCGTAAATACACCTCAATGCTGACAATGCAACGGTGTTTCTGATGCGCGCGCATATGCAGATGCAAAGAGTTTCTCGTGCGCAATAATATTTTTTTTTCTCTACCTTCCACCTCACCGCTTTCCCATGCCCTTGCGGAACAGGGCACGGAGTTTGTAATTAATTTTCGCGGCACGGCACAGCATAATAACCGCCAGTACAAGAGCACACCCTGTTAATCTCCCTACGGGGGAGAAATTCTGACCTTCACGGTTACGGGCTTGGGTTCGCACTACTCTTTGTCCTTGCTTACATTTTATTACCTGCGTTAACGCTTACGTGCGAGAGTACATTTAGTGGATTATCCGCGATAATTCTCAGATTTGTCCCCTCCTTTTGTATATATTTACAAGAATTACCCTGGCATGACAAGTAATACATGTCGTAGCCTTTCCTTTTCATGAAAAATGAAAAGCTCGAGATACATGCAAAAAACATCGATTTACGCATTATAATAATGTATAATCCATTAAAAAATTGATTTACCATCCAGCAAACATAAATGGCAGTAAAATAATTTAAAATAGCGATAAGGCTTTGTATGCTAAACTTTCGTATAGAAAACAAGTGACTAGTATCATACGTGAAATGTGTCTTTGTTTCATGCGCGATATTAATACCGAGATTAATATACTTGCAGCAAGGACCGAAGAGAAATCATTGATAATCTTAACGTGTTCGAATCCGCTGACATTATCCAGTCAGATCGCTACTTCGCTCTTCGCGTCTAGGTAATTTATTATTACGAGCGCTGCATGCGTTATCGATCGGTGGTGCTTTTAACAGTATACAGACTGGAACTCGTCTGGCGAGCTTATTTTCTTGACAGGAAACCGACAGTAAAATTTGTCGACCGAGATTTCAGCGGGCTTCGATATATATGTATATATAAATATCGTCTCTTCCGATCAATCTTTTTTTAACATCTTCTCACCTTTCCGGGTGCAATGATAGATCGCGTGTAGTAACATGCAAATGCGTTTCAAAAATACCGCGAAAGAGTTCTGGCGATTTTTCAGTTCTCTAGAATGCATTTAATATACATTTTGCAAGCTGCTATTGATTGATCTTTTTCGAGAATCTGCAATGGTATCTTCCAAAGAGCACTCTAAATGTTCCATCGAAAAATATTATAATTCAATCGTGATTGAAATCTAATCAAATTATATCAATTTCCACATGTAACAAAAATGTGAAATTAACATTTCATATTTAAAAAAATTTATTTTTTACATTTACCTATCTGCCAAACTTTTTTAAAAAACAAATTAATTTATTTCCGAGATGCTTTTTAGAGAAAAGGTAGAACTCTATCGATTAGGTTGAAATTTGGGAAATGAAGGGTAAAACTGCATGTCTTTGGGTCTGCGTGTACACTGTGATGAACGCCAGTCATCTCCGTGACGCGCGGAATCGCATCCCGTTATTTTCCGCTCGCCCTTTCTCGTGCCGTTGCATATATACGTCCCGTTTATCCCCCCACAACTATCAAAAGCAGGGGCCGACTTCGCAATTTAAACGCTAAAGCGCGTGAAACCGAACTCGATACGCGGTATCTGCGCGAACGGCCATCACAGATATGCGGTGGACGAGATTAAAGAATCTCCGCAGATTGCATTCGCGTGCACGTTTGCATTTCGGCGATTTTTCTTGCCAACCGACAAAATCCGGGCATTCGCAGATCACCGAAATAGTTGAAAACGATAACAGTATTTGACAACATGTCGAAATGTGCTGTCTAACTAATCGCACAAATATTACAGAAAGATAATTTTTAAGTACTTAATTATATTAATATAATTTTTTATATAATATGTTTATTTACACAAAATTTATTTTTTAGTTAGTTTATATATGGATTTAAAAAAAAAGTTTATAAACTTTTTATTAATACCTTATATTATTATTAAAGTATTTATTCTACTTTATATATAGTAACTTCTTTTATATTAATAAAAGAATATTCAATATCAATGATTAATTATACATTAATAATTGAATAAAAATTACTCATTAATGTGTTTCTGAAGAAATAATAATAATAATTTAATAGAGAGAGAGAGAGAGAGAGAGAGAGAGGAGACAAAAATCTTCTTAATTTTTATTTTATCACTTTTGTAATCACTCGGTCTTTACATTATTGGACCTACCTTCCACTGATAGAGTTCGCAGATTCAATTAACTTATTAGTTGTAAAAATCGATAAAGATATTTTTAAATTAGGAATCTTAATAGAAAGATCTCTTTTTAGGTATCTCTGATATATTAATTAAAATTTTCTTTTATACAGTTAAACTAAAAAAGAACATAAGACGATGTAAGAAGAAGTGATTAAAAAAAAAAACAAGAACTAAACTGAGGATATAATCACGATATAAAATTTACTGCGACTACGTTTGCACAGTACGTCTAACTGCTTAGCATAGAAATAGAGACAGTCGAATTTTTTTTCTTTTCCGAGGACCGCACTAAATGGATTTACAAGCTTAGTTTCCCTCCCATTGCAGTGTATACCCCAAAAGAAGATAAATGAATTGTGGATAGGGAGAAGGCGAGATCGAGAGAAAGAGAGAGAGGGGGGGGAGGCAGGGAAAGCAGATAGCAAAAAAAAAAGAGAACAAAACGACTGTCAAATCCTTTCGCCCTACGACAAGAAGGGCTCGTAACGTCGCTTGTCGAGCATGGTTTTTCAGCGGAACACCAAAGATCCTCTTTACATGTTTATTCGCGGGTTGACATTCGCGCTCTCTTTCACCGTAATAAAGAACTCACTGTCGTCTGCAGTTTAAGATGAAAACTCGGCGTCGATGCAGACAACGCGATGAATGTAAAATCGACGCTTTCTGTCTAACGAAAGGATGGGTCCACCACCATTGTTGGACCTCGATAGTACTCGAACGCATCTCATGCGTATATATACTTCGCGAAATGACAGGGATAGTAAAATGAATATAATGGGGCAACGCACACCACCTAGCGATAACCAAATTGTTTGGGACGTTGCGTCATTTGTGCGAAATACTGTAATTTTAACATAAAATTGAATAATTAAAACGATACAGTGACATCGCTTTGTTAAAATTGATTGCATTTTTATTTAAATTAATCGATAAAAATTGACTATGAAGTTTAATTGCTTCATTATCACACAAAATAATGTAAAACACGTTTTCTAATTACTAATTAGTCAGATACGTTTCATTACTGTAAAATGCTTTTTCTCGTTTGCGAATGCCTCAGCAATTTTGAAAGTTCCGCTCCGATCATATATTCGAGAAAGTTTCTTTTTCAACTCTCAGCACATTAAGGACGAAAAAGTTTAATAGCGAGTTTTAATCTCATGCATTATAAAAATAAAACCTGATAGCCCTAAGATAATTCAAATCGAGCGACAAGGAATGCAAGGAAGGAAGATTGGACGAGGAATGCAAACCATGCTCGAACGAGACTGCATTGATTCCAGTATAAACTCAAAACCCTTCCAGACGAGACCATGCCGGGAAATCTTCGTGACGAATTCCGTCGACATCGTCTGGCGAATACAGACTCTATTGGATTTCGAAATATTCCACCGGTGAAGAGCTTTTCATTCACGTAAGGGATTAGCGTGCGAGATCAGAGAAATAAATTACAGAAATAAATCTATAGGGAAATTAAAAGGAAACCTAAGGTTTAGATTCCGAATTGTATAAAGCCATGAGAAAATGCTTAACAATGTGTTCTTTTTTGGAGTTAGATATTATCCGGAATAGTTGATTTACGACTTGATTTAAACTCTCGTTAACATAGAATGTACTTTCTAAATAATGTAAAAGCCATCTTTGATCAATAGAAACTGTAATAACTTTTATCGGCACAATCTTGACTGCCGATAAAAGTTATTTTTCCGTGTTTTCCAAGTTTTTGATAAATTAAAATATCTCTGTGCAGTGTGTGTAGTCGTATGAAGAACTGCGCAAATAATAGTTTTGCAATCTCAATAGATGAATTTCTTGAATAATACGAAATTTATTTTTATAGCTTTTTATATGCGATACAAGCAAAATAATTCATGGATCTCTATATCCCTTTAAAATCGTTTCAAGAGTATGTCAAAATAAAACCGCAATAAAAATATCATATATCTTCCAATTTTATTCAAAAAGATATTATAATTATAATAAAATATAAATAACAGGAATGTAAATAAATAACAATATTGCTGTTATAATTATTTCAAAGAGAAATTTATAGAGGATATTTTAATATAAATTTAACTTAGTTTATTGATTTTTATCTCTTCAAATTATTTATAAAAACTACATTTATAAAATATGAGAATAATATATTAATCATCTACCCAGAAAATTCATGATATAATCGCATAATATCAAAAACATTATCGATAAAATAAAATAATAACAAAAATTTCATTATTTTCCCTCTTTTATTCAAAAGAATAATAACTATAAACGTAAATAATGGAATGTAAATAATAGAAATGTGAATAAATAATATTGCTTTTTCATATTACTTTTCAAACCGGCTGGAGTTTATTTTTTTTTTACAAATATTTAATTAAAGATTTAACTGAAAGATATTTAATGCTAAAAATTTAATAATTATGAGAAGATGGCTTATTAAATTTCTTTTAGAAAACTAATCAGAGACAGAAAGAGAGTAATCAATAAGAAATATATTCTCCGTCGTCGAAAATCAACAAAACGATACACGTAGCGCCCTTACACGTGAGCGTCGTGAAACCATTTTAGCCTGCTATCGATCGAAGTTAAGAATACACAATGAAAACATCGGTAAGATAATACTCCAAAATATTATGGCGTCATGTCTAACGCCACTTGTTGGAAATGTGCGTTCTCCTGACACGCCGACATACGTGCTCACAATTGTCCCGCAATAATACATGCGATAAACAAATGTTCTAGATAACGTTATATTACTTCGAGTGACAAAAAGAAAACTACTAGTTTGTGTCGTACGTGGCTCCGAAGTGTGACGTGGACGCGATTTTTTTTTTGTAAAATTCTCTCGATTCGCTCAAAATATTTCCGCGATCTCGTAAGGTTATAAATATATCTTTGATGATATTATCCAGTACCGTAGACGTCGCCAGTGTTTCGGATACTGATGGGCTAGAGTGAAAATACGGAAGCACCTAATGACGATTTTGCGAAATGACGACTCTCCGATATGACACTATCTGCTCCGTGTTAATTTTGCTTCACATTTTAGTACATACTAAGACAGCATTGAGTGATATTTTGAATGTTCAGGTAATTACATGCAGATATTTCGTAGGATAAAAAGAAGAAATTGATAGTATTAAATAATTAATTATACATATATTGTTTCATAAGTATCAAAATATTGTGTATATATTGTAATATTGCATATTACATAAGCTATTTAATAAATTATATGTAAACGTAAGAGAGAGTTAAATTTCTTTTGTATTACAGCATTTATCTGATACCAAGTTTAATTCGAACGAATATTCTGACGACGATAAAGAATATTCCGATGTTGATGATAGAGGTAGAGGATCCTTAGTGCAATCGAACGACCAACAAGATACAAACAAGATACAAGATTCTCATTTATATTTAAAACCGGACAGTCACCTTGGCATGGAAAACCCAGTAGCTACAGATACCTTGGATAAAAGTAAGTATTGATCATTTGTGTTTACAGAAATCTGACGAATGTTTTCCTACGTTTTCGTTATACTCTTTTCAGACATAAAATGGGACGCACAATGGGGTGCGCAACTGAAGCTTACTCAAGCATCAGCTGTCGCTGTGGATCCAAATGGCAATATTGCTGTGTTTCATAGAGGGGATCGTATTTGGGGCCCCGATAGTTTCGATAACGAAAACAGATTTGATCCAAATAAAGGGCCGATAGCGCAAAACACAATAATTCTTTTGGATAAAAGTGGCAAGGTGATATCGGAATGGGGAAAGGACATGTTTTATCTCCCACACGGTTTGACTATCGATCAGGCTGGGAATTATTGGATGACTGACGTGGCAATGCATCAGGTATTCAAGTTTGATGCTCAAGATGTGGAAAGACACGTGGAGAAGTTGAAACGTGCACAGGTTAGCTCGGAGACAAGTGTGCCTAACGTTCGTGCTGGTGCATTACACGAAAACAGCATACCGAAGCCATCTATGACTTTGGGAGAGGCTTTTGTGCCTGGTAACGACAATAGGAGATTTTGTAAACCAACTGATGTTGCTGTACATAGTAATGGTGACTTTTTTGTCAGTGATGGATATTGCAATTCTAGGATAATTAAGTATAATAAAAATGGTGAAATGATTCTACACTGGGGACGACATTGGGGCACCAGTAGAGGTAATAATAAGAATAAAATTGATATCAATAACGATAAACGATGTCTAAACAAAAATGCTAAACCAAGTTTCACTTTATTTTAGAACCGGTCTATTCGCAGCCCTCACCATACGCGTTTCTCATTGCACATGCTTTAGCACTCGCGAGTGAGTTAAATTATATTTATCTCGCCGACAGAGAAAATGGCAGGATATTATGTTTCTTTGCCAACAACGGTACATTTCATAAGGAATACAGACATCCTGCTATTGGTACAAAAATTTACAGCGTTGCCTACACCCGAGAAAAATTATATCTAGTTAATGGACCTGATCCATTTATAAGTAATCCAGCGCCAGTAAGGGGCTTTGTGCTTGATATTTATTCCGAGAAGATATTATCGATGTTTGAGCCCAACAAAAATATGGATAATCCACATAGCTTGACTGTGACGGAAGATGGTTCCGAAATATACGTAGCAGAATTAAATAATAAAAAAGTTTATAGATTTCTACAAGGTACAACGAATTAACGTTACGTTTCGTAACAATAAAGATTTATAAGTCCGTGATATCATATCTTAATATATTTTTTCTTTTTTTCTTTTTTTAGAAGTAAACAATTCGCAATCTGCTAAACAGCATCAACCTAAGATCTTGACACATCCCGATACTAAAGATGCCGATACTGAAAAAACCAATATAACAAAACTGATTCTAGGCCTTGGCTCAGCGGCTATTTCCTTTATCACAATATGCATTGCAATTGCTGCCATTGTAGCGAGATGCCAAAAAAGAGGTAGAGAAAGACGTAATTATGACGAACCGGCTGTTGAATTCTCTAAATTAGTAGAATAGGAATAAATATTTTCTTTAAATGTGATTGTCTTTCGTTGTAGTAATCTTGTTGTGCACATACGTGTTAATTTATTTTCCATATTTATTAAGCACCAATTTATGATATACATATATAGATAATTCATAATAATTGAAATTTAGAAATCACAATTATTGCATGGTAACAGCATGAAGTAATTATTATATTTCGTTATCGTTAATTCATTGATTGCTACTATTATCGTGCAATAATTATCATTCTCAGACTTCAACTATTATGAACAATCTATAGCAGTAGAATTGCCCAATATTGTTCCTATTATATGTTCGAATTATGCTTACTTGTCTCTAAGGTAATTAATTTATTTAAGTTTTTTAAGCTTTAATTTTTATGTTACTTACGCCTTAATTAGAAAGCATCGTGCATTTTATGTATACTTGCATTTTACATATATATATCTACAATTTATTAAATTGTAAAATATTAAGGAAATGTATTGATTTCTTTTATCAGATCTCTTTCACCTATTATTATATTTATTATTTTATTTATTGTACTGTATATATTTTATATATTGTACTGCTTTTTTCAACTTTTTTCCTCTACGTTGTTATGTACATACTTTTATGGATAAAAAAGTATACGTTATCTTAATTCTTTAATGCATTGTACTAATTCCTTCTAATTTTTTTTCTCTACATTGTTATTGATGTACTCTTATCGTACGTAATAAAGCATAATTGCAATCGAACTTCACGGTAAGTTCGTTTCAATTATTCAATTATATATGAAAAAAGTACATATTATATCTTAATTTAAATTAATATATCTTTTATCTGCACTTACACACACCTATTGTAAAACTTTCTAGATCTTTCATAAAACTTAATGTTACTATAATTGTTTAAATGTTAAATATGATATCGACCCTTTGGAGCCGAATGAATAACTTGTAAATCATTTCTTTACAAAACATGAAATTAACTAAAAATTTTGAAGTTTCTAATTATAGTTTTCTTAAATATCTATTTTTATTTTAATTATTTCATCTTTTTCTTAATGCATTGCTTGAACCACTATTTTGGCTCATTACTGTAATATTATTCATTATCTATAAATATTCTTTAAAAAAAACCGAAGGAAAATTACAATTTCGTAATTTACAAGGTATTCGTCGCTCAAAAGAGGATTAATATTAATGTTAGCGTGGCTGTTAGCGCTCAGGTAAGAGAACATTGCTAGAAAATGCACAATTTAATTAAAATAAGAACCCTCTTTTAGTGTCGCGCATGCGCGTCTGCAGCTTAGCCTTAATGACGTTCGCCGGTCGCCCGACCGAAATTTTCGAGATTTTGCTGCCATTTCGAACAACGTACATTCCCCCGGGTCACCCGCATGCAAAATTAATCGATTGCGTTTTGCATTCTTAATCACGCAGGATGTCTACTCACGATGCGCAAGAGGATGCGTTGGGAGGCCGAGAGACGGGAGAACTTCAAGCTGACGAGCCTGCTGGAGAATCGCCGCCGCGGCAGGAGCTTCAAGTTCCTGGAGAAGCGGCCGAATCCGCGGGACTTCAGCAAGCTGAGCACGGAGCCGGAGACGTCGGAGGACGAGCATCCCGAGAACAGCCTCGCGAGGGTCATTTAAGAAACGTCGCCGAATAACGCGGTCGTGCAGGAGTCGCGCGTGAACAGTATTATCGAGACGGAACGGGAGAAAATCGCGCCGAACTTGCCCACCGATGTACGACGTACGACGCGATCGCGCGATGGGATGGCCGTGAATTGCGCGCGTCCCGGCGTCCGTTCGAATTCTTGGATATTCGCGCTGCCGAGCGCTGCCGAGCCGACCCGAGCTCAACCGACGGTATGCGCGCGCGATGACGACGCCTTGCCGACTACCGAACATACAGCGGCTTGCATTAACATTACCATTTACCTGCATGCGAAAGAAAAGAAACCAAGAAAGAAATAATTGCATGCATAAAACCCAAATTATAAATATGTAGATCAAGCTGCAATGAAATATTTTCTTTAAATCGCTAAATCGTGTTTTTAATAGCTAATGTCGATTTCCATCAATGCAGATCAATTAACTTTAATCTCAATCTTACTGTTATCTTTTATCCAGTTTAAAAACTTTAATTCTTAAAACTAGAAAAAGATAAAAATTAAGCTAAACCAAAATTAAAGTTAATCTACATTGATAGAAATGGATATGAGCTTCTCAATTATGACCATTCGTGTAAAACATAAACATATCAAATTACATGTATATAATTTTTGATCTGGAAATCAACAATTTGCTACAAATTTGTTATCGTTGCTTGATTGAGAGAGGAAAACCTCGATTAAGAGTTCAATCGAGTCACGTCACATCTCCGGAAGTCATTTGATTATTGATAACTATAATAAAAAGCGTTACGTAAAATCAATTAAAGTATAAAAATCTGAAGAACTGCAGGACGTTCTTCAGATAATGAATAAAATGGTAATGTTAATGGAGCTTGAGTGTATTTTGTAAGTAAGCTGTGGTCATATTCCCGTTCGACTACTGATCCAAGCTAATTTTACATTGTTAAGCGATGTCATGATCTAGTCAAAAACTAGTCGTCACCCGAAATAAATGCGGACAGTTTTTAGGATTTGATAGGAATGAGAAGAACTAAATTTTTGCTAGCCGCACTTATAGACATGTGTTCCCATATGCTTGTTTCATTTTGCCTTCCAAAAATATAAAGCTATTTCGCTTTGAAGTGATAAAGCGATTCAGTTAACTTAAAAAGATCTTTTCATCGTCTGCCTTAATTTCTGAATGTCTTCATGCCTTCACGTTTTTTACGCGGGTTTTCTCTCTTTAAAAAAAAAAAAAAAGAAAGACAAATCTATTTACAAAATTATCAAATTATCAATTTGCTGCAACCCAGATTTCGCGACAGATAAATAAATTGAAAACAATGGATTTGTCGATTGTTCTTAACAGAAAAAATAAGTTCGACGAATCTATAAGCTTCTCCTAATCCGTAACTTTTGTAATGAACTTTATGTAACCGAGGCTGATAACGTGTGCCTTGAATCTTCAAGCTGCACAGTTTGTGGCATGCATACGCCGCACGCAAAATAACTTAAGCCTAAAGTTTAATTCAAAACATTTTTCACGATCACGTGAAGCATTTGGTACAAAAGCGAAGTAGTTCTATTTCGCTCGCGGACGATTAGAAAACAATTACTGACACACCTTTATTAAAATTTTAAACAGCCATCATTTTCAATGATCACAGATAAAAAGTACCAACATTTCTAATGACCATAGATCTTGTAAGATTGCCATAATAGCTGTATCCTTCGTACCCGAGAGAAACAATGCAAGAAAGAAGTATCTAAATAAATTTACTTATATGTATATTTAAATATTTGCAAAGTAATATAATAATTAATTACGGAAATAGTAACCTACTTCATCTTGCATTGTTTACCTTGAGTATAATCAGTATCTAAAAATCATGGAACTTTGACAAAATAGATTGATGCGTAAAATTATATAATGCCAAAACACATTTTAGCATTCGCAAAGTTTTGCAGCCAGAAAATACGTAATTACATATGACAACTATGTAATCGGTAGATTTATAAACCCTAAAACGAGATATATATCCGAGAGTACTTCTTTCAAGTTAATAATTAAGTATACTTAATAATTGTATAATTAATAAAAGTAAACATTTAAATTAACTTATATTACGTGAATTTAAATTATAATTAAATTGTGCTACGTTTTGGAGTAACATATCACTATGGAATATTAATATTTGATCTGGGAACAGAATAGCTCGAGAAAGAACTTATATTACAAAAAACCACTTTCTACATCTATCTCTTTCTCTTCTTCTTTTCTGGTAACATACATCTCTATGTATGTAGTATATTGTTAACATTTAAACTATTAAATTAAGAACTGTCTATGAACTGTCTATACATATACTATATGTTGCTTTATAAAATCAAGCTTATTTTTGTTTTTCGATAGTTCATTAGTTGGTTTAACGTCATTGTAGTAGCATTATTTATAAGCTCATAAATAAAATACTCCTATATATACACTCCTGTTTTCGCTTTATAATGAATACTAATAATTTAAGTCAGTATTGTAGTACAATCTTAATTATTAATGCAGATTTTCCTTTGGAATAATGCATTCCCTATACGATGTAAGAGCGTGTAATGTAATCCATGTATCTATAAATATATAAAACCTATATTTTCGAATAGAATTGAGTATGTATTATTTATTGTCGAATCTATATATATATATATATATATATATATATATATATAATATATATAATTATTAGCAAAAAAAAACAATATTTTTGTTTCACGAGATACTTGATTCAAACCAAGATTCACATATTTCTCGATAGAAGTAATCAATAATGGATAGGAAACGAAACCGTCCGATATTTTGATAATGATTTATTTTTTACACACTTAGTTGACCTCTATACACAACTATACAACGATGAAAATTAAAATTCTGTCTATTTACCGCTAATTAAGGTCATCGACGATAATGACTTGTGATAGAGATGCAATAAAGTCAGTCGATTCTCTTCCGATTCACGCGAATCTGAAGAATCGGGTGACGTCTGCGGACAGTACGATTCGAATTAACTTCTGCGCGAAATATCTAAACGTACGATCAGCAGAGGCCATATATGTTACAAATCACCTGTAAAGAGTGACGCCCGCGCCTGCCGCAAATCAAAGGACGTCAATCTCCACTCGCTGAAGTCTATCTACACACGCATGATAAATTAAATAAATACAGGAATTGTTCTTCGCTTAAGGGGAGGTATCACGATCGCCAGGGACACCGATCGGAGTTTTCATACCATTCTGGATCCGAGCTAAGAACGAGGAGGAACGTTCCAGTTGTCTGCATGAACGTAAATTGGCATATTGCTAGCGGGGAACACTGGCTTATAAAATATCCAGCTTTCGACCCATAAAATTAGACATATTCCATAAAGTATAATTGTACCCACATCTCGTATTATTAGATGTATTTGATTTTAAATTTTACACGTATTTTATACAAATGCATCACAAATTACATCAGTCATCGTACATTTCATATTTTTATAGAGGAAATCAAGAAGATCGTTCCAAATTTCTATCTGATATTTCCATTTCATCCTCTACTGATATCTACGTAAGAGTGATCAAATCAGGTTGAACGTTATAACTTTAAGTAATTGTCTCGATTCATTCATACAAAATCTTCAGCAATTATTAGCAATATGTCAATTTAATCATGCAACAAGTTGAAGATCATCAAATAGAATAGCTCTCCTTTTATACGCGCTAAAGAAATGCATGCTCGACGAGACGAGGTATTGCACGAAGCATTCGAAAATAAGGAACCACAAACACTCCGACGAACATCGTTAAGGTTCTTGCTTCCGTCCCACGTCGACGACAGGACGAAATCGAGAAGGGACGCCATCACACTGCGCGCCCATATTTTTGTACATTAAAAATCGTATACGTTCGTAGTGATACATCGACAATTGCCTATCTGTTATTCCATATTTATCGTTTAGGTTTACCTAGGTCTACACCGTAAATTCGTAACTAGAATAATCGACTTTTTCGCAGCCGCTCGCAATCTACCACCGCACCGGTGCCGCTTCGGAATATCTTGGCGCGGACCAATGTCGCCGTCAGAAAAATGAACGGCCACCCCGAAATATATCACAATGTCCATGTATACTCACGTTCGATCGTAATGTTGATGTCATCATACTTATTACATTATTATTGTTATTATTAATATTAATATTATTATTATCGTTGTATAATAATTATTATTACTATAATTATTGTTATTATTATTATTGTTATTATTGTTATTAGACGTATACTTTATTTACAAAACTTACGTTTCGATGACAACAACGGAACAATGTGTATATACTTATAATATATAGCGTGCCCATAAAATTCTTCAGGAATGTAATACACGAATGTATGCTAACTTGCGTTCATCATCGAAACGTTTGCTACCGAGAGAAACGCGACGAATGATGTGCCTTACTATCTCCAACTTATTAAAAGAAGCAAAAGAAAATCGTTCAATGCACTCCCGTAAAAGAAATTATTATTATATTTATTATATTTATTACGATGAACGTCCGTCTCTGCACACGAGATCATGTATACGATCTTCGTATACATCCGAAACATAAAGTCGACACAAGAAAGACTAGCTTTTCGTTGCGCATATTAACATATGTAGCTCTTTGTTCCGCAACAGAATCATTGAGTCACTTTGTCGTCATTTTACTGTCAGACGATCCGAATGAATGTTTAGTTTTGTAATTTTTTAAACCATGAGTTAATCTTGTACGAGCCTGTAATCGTTTAACAATGCACAAATCGTGAAAAGGATCAGAATTTTTATGCTCATTTTAAAAGCAATTCCCATCTCCCGTCACACAGGAGATAAGAAGTTATTCTTCCAAACAGACATTCTTTCTCGATTGTTTTAGTGCGGACAAACACGCGACGCAAGGATCCTATCGCGACTCTTGGAAACCGGTTTTTCGGGCAAACTTAAAACTCTGTCGTTATTCGAACGTAAACGTAAAACGTCAAACGACGAAATTTTATTTTAAAAAATACCGTCTTCGAAGCGAAACTACGAATCCCCGCGTGCACAGTCTCAGTTAAACGCAATTGCGGCGCGTTGCAAGTTCAAACAGCCTGCGAACAAGAGCGATCGACGGCTCCGTCGCAGTTGCGATTCGAATAATGGTGATTGCAGTAATAATACAATAATAATATACCCTATCACGTCAATATTTTTACTATATTTACACAATGCCGTGTATATGTAATACTAAGATAACTTGTCGTATACATCTCATTGCACCTCGCCACGCCTTCCGCCTTTGACCTCCATTGACTCGAAAATACATTGTGCATTTTTCCCTGTGCGTTTCACCGTCGTGCTCGGGAAGTGACCCCCGCGAGAGAAGAAACAGGTGTAAATAAAAATCACGTGGCGGAAACCCACGCCCTAATCAGTTTGTCACACTCATCGGAACGTAGTTAAATAATTTACAATTAGCGAGGCCTTAATCTCATCGACGTTTCTTTAGCACGAGCGCCGACACTCGAAATGCCTCTAACGAGGGCAAAACGAGCAGAGTTTAACGACATTTTAACCGCGACAATTTGCCCCCGTGCGATATGACAATCGAGTCGAATTGTTTCGCCGATCTTATTTGGAAGAAAATAAATTAACGTGCTTACAGTTACATGGAGCCAATTGCAAACGTCCGACGCGGGCGTAATTATGTTAGTATATGCATACGTGAAATAGCCACCCCGATTTTTTTCCAGCGCACAGCGCCAAACCAAGAGTTCGCGGAGTTGGTCACATTAGTTTACGGCAATTTTCTCTCTTTAAGACTCTTTGTGTCACAAAATTCATTAATCTGCACAAATCACAATTCCTTCCTTTTATCGACAACTCGATGTGATTACTAGAACAGAGCGTTCCATCATAAAAACAGCCCCTATACTATGACGGATCATATTTTACATTTGATATTCGGAAATACTCGAACTCATGATAATTACAATGAATTTATAGTGGCCGCAGTGGCTTAATATTGAAGTCCTACGAAAAACATCGGTCATTGCCATTATTAAATATTTGGAGCTGTCACGATTAGGATAAATTTTTAACGATACTGAGCAAAATCCATTTTCGTTTTATTAAATAATTCTCCGTGAACCGCTGTGAAACGTTGAAAATCCATTTAGAAATGAAACCTTTTCGATTCGCTTTCCGCGAATCGTCGAATAGCAAATCTCGCTAATATGAATAATTTGCGCAGCTAGAACATTTATCCCGATGATTCAATTTTTTTCCCAAAATATCAAATAATGCTTACGCCTGTTGCTATTTAAGACGTATTTGACTAGACACTATATATGTTGGAAATATTTACCCGTTACATTCCCAATTAGGAAATCTCGAACGTGCAATTTTAATTGCTACGACAACTCCGTCATATACATCAATTTTCTTTACATTTATGGCATCAAGTCGATGGTTGGCCCGGTATTAGTATCAACAGGACACACTTGCAGAAATTGCAGTTTACATTATACATGGGTCACGATGGTCCTGGGAAGGCTATGATGATGAGAATCTATATTGCGCAAATTGTCACTGTCGATAATGCCAGCAATTTCGATCCTCTACCCTGATTTGACCTCCGCGCTAATTTATAGAAGAGTACTCCTTTCGTAAATTCTCCGTACAATTCTGGTAACTATTTCGTCTAGTACAGAAAAGTTTACGTAAAAAGATAATAAGAATACAGTCCGCGTTAAATAATTGTCATTACAAATCATTATCGCCCTGTTAAATTTCTTTCAGTCAATCCGAAATTATCTAAGCATTCTAATTTCGTCGTTATTTGCTACGCTTTATTGGCTTTATATTAAATTCAAGAGGATGAACAATTTTGGACCTTCATCGAATTTAGAATGATCGTTCTAATATCGTCGATCTTGACCTCGCTGCACTAGCTTGACGTAAAATTTACGATAGCCAATTAGATAAATATCTTCGATCGCGCTTCCTCTGCGCTCGCTCTTCCGTAGAATCAGTCGCGGAAACGCAGTCTATCTTAAGGTAGCCATTGACAGAACAGAGAGGAGTACTCGTTCCATGGATTATGGTAAGCTTCTACCGGCCGGCAGTTTTTCCTCCGTGGAACCGAACGTCGAAAAGCCGGTTCAGACGACACCTTGGTAAACGGGACTGTACTCCATGTCGTGGGTATACTGAGGTGGTCCTGGCGGCGGTGGCTGTGGACTGTACTGTTGCGAGGCGTCCGAGGCGCGACGCCTGAGCGCCGCGATGCTGTGGGCGCCTCTCCAGTCCGATCCCTCGTTCGTGGTCACGTCGGCACCGACGCAGGAAACACCACCTCCGCCGCCACCGCCGCTGCCGCTACCGGTACCGGAAGTCGTGCCTGGAGATCCCTGACCGCAGTTCAGGCCGGAGCCCATCCCACCGCCCTGGCCGCCACCCACAGAGGAGCCGCCCGGTGGCGAACCTCGGGACGCCGACACGTGGACACCACCTGCTAAATAGAAAATAATCGGATGAGTGTTTCTTTTCGTGGAGCATTATTTATATCGATGCGGACTCACAAACAAGCAACTTAAAGGGGTAGATAATCTTGACAAGCGAAAAAATTGACCTTTTTTTAGAATTAAATATTCAACAAATAAAAAACTCTGAGTATTTAAAATTTTAGCACATAATTCTATATTATTTATAGTTATTTAAACAAAATCATTAAAAAATATTAATAATAACGGGAGTTATTGGTAATGAAAGGAAGCAGTTCTTTCCGTTCAGGAGTTGGTGGTGAACATGATTCCTGATAATGAAAAATCTAAAACAGAATCAAAAAACGGATTCACAATCTAGAAAGGTGTCTAAAATGTGTTGGAAGCAAAATTTAAAAAAAATTTAATTATTATTGAAGAAAATGTATTTTTGCTCTTCTTTTGCAACTAAAATATTATTTATCTTTTTTTAAAGAATTTTTTTCAAATTTCTGCTTTCGATACATTTTAAATATTGTTTTTAACAATATGTAAAACATTTTCGAAAAAAATTGTTCGAGCCGTTTTCGAGATTTTATGTCCATCACCAATTACTGAACTGCTTCCTTTCGTTACCAATAATTCCCATTATTATTCATATTTTTTAACAATTCTATTTTTTAAATAACCACAAAAGAATATAGAATCATGTGCCAAAGTTTTAAATACTCGGAGCTTTTCATTTTTTTAATATTTAACTTAAAACAAACTTTATTTTTTCGATCCTTTGTGACTTCGTAAGTATACGGTTTCTTGACAGTTTGCAATGACCGCTGAGCGCTAAATATTTTTTTGATAAATATAGTAAATATTAAACAAAGAATAAATGTAGTCAACCACGAGTCTACTACTGCGGATGAGGCAGTGCATCTCTAAGACGACTCAGGTAGAAGAGAGGCAATTCACAGGTGCGGCATCACAGGTGCAGGAGCGAACGTTTCGTTTCTCCAGCAGAAGATATTAATACGGTAGGCTGACAAAAGCGCGTGGGGTGCGCGCTACCGGTGCCGTCGTAAAGTCGTTTCCGCCTCCTCGCGCGCGCCACGCTGGTGGGCTCGGAAGACAACGCGGGAAAAAGGGGCTTTTTTTATGGCGGTGTGTTGCGCCGAGCACAAATTTGCAGAGGACTATGGCAGCGGCCGCTTTTGAAAAGCCATTCGAAAGAATGGACGTCTAATGGCGACGATGTACGTAATTTTATGACTATTGTCGGTTGAAACGGTGATTCGTGCTGCCGTAGAGCGTATATATCCACCAAGCGATTCATCGCGCACGATCAATGAAGTCCGATTCTGTGGATACACGAAATCAACGACCGAAGCTGAAAAGGTAAATGAAGCTAAACCTAATTTGACACGTGTATTTTTACGTTCGAGAATGAATACGGAGATCATCGGCGTGAATCTCACTGAGATTCGACCTTTTGCGCGAGTCACGCCGATTTTTGTTTTCGAATAAGGTAACGCGACTTGCGCGTTGCGCACCGCTTGCGGTAGCGCAAGCTGAAAATCGGAACGTTTCGAAATGCGATAATTTACGCATTACAGAGGCTTGTTTGCGCCAGTCTGGCGCGGTCACCGCGAGAGAGAGACGCCAAATGGAACTTCCCCCGATCGACTAGGAACCGCGTTACGCCGCGCCGCGCCGCGCCGTTGGGTTACATTGCGGTGCTAATCATCATTGGTAACCGAAAAATAACGCTCTAGTCTAAAAGCTATTTGCTCTAAGTATTATCCGCGGATAAAAGCATATATAGCCGGCTACGAGCCGAGGCTAGACGGGTTCACTTTAAGGCCGCGTTCGCACGCACACATCGGCGCACAACACTCGCACTCGGATGGAACGCCGATTTTTTCTCCTCCCGGGCGATAACGCCCGGTAATTGGCACCGTATAAGCGTTACGCGCACGTGCAACGCACATATATACAAATGTATGACTGCACAGTCAGCTTGCGAAATTGTGCTACGCCGGATTTTTACCGTAAAGCTTCGGGAAAGTCCGTTGTGGCGTTAGACTTTGCGATCCTCTCCGCGTCAAATGTATTATAATCAGTAATTAGTACATCCGATACGATTTTAAGAGAAAAATTTCAGTTCGCGGTAACATAATTATTGCTAATAATTTTGGATATTTGATATCAATTTCATATTTCATCTTTTCCTTCGCGCATGAATGACCTCGTATCTGTTGAAAGATTTTGATAAGCCTATAAATAGAATTCGTATAATCGCGTCAATAGATCTACCTTTACCAGGGTTGATGACCTGTATCGGTAGCAGTTAGCAAATACCAACACGAATAAATCTATTTAAGCAATATGTATTTCGTATAAAAAATAGCGTCTACTTATAACGTCTTTCTTTAAATGCGGTTCACTAACTACTGAAAAATAAAAAAAGTAAAAAGGTAAAAAAATATTCTGTGGGACAAGAGGACGAGATTCCTTTATCGGTTTTCTTATTACTCGTATCTTACGAATCTATTATTTCTTACGGGTCATAAGCGCTAAAAACCGATTTATCTAAGAAAGATGATCAGATTATCACTCGAAGGTCTGATTTGCGCTTTAATCCTATACGTAGACATTCTGTCTTTAATCCTACGTAGAATTCTGAGTTTCCACGTACAATAAATAATACTTTACAAACATCTCGTTTTGCATTTAATAGGATTACGTCGCAAAAGTATAACGATAACAGCTATCGTTCTCGAGTTTTTGAACGTTAATTTGTTCTAGATTATTGAAGAGTTCTAGGTACTGAGGAGCACGTAGATTATTAAAGTATCATGTTATTTTACAAACGGCATGCGCGTTTTGAATGAAGTCTTGGTATGAAAGTTACAGTCGAGGTGCGCTGGATGGCAATCTCCGTGAAAGAAGAAATTTCACACGCGATTTATCCCCTTGAGCATAATATCTTTGAGGATACAAGGTCCCCGGGTGAGGTAAAGCGTAACTCAACCAAGACAGGTTGCATCGAGATGTTATGGTAAACATACAGCGAAAGATCTCGCACCTAGGTGCGAGATCGGGCTTGGAGTTTGCCTGCGTAAATAGACGGGAGGACGGGGTTTATGTTTCTGTCTCAAATTCCTTACGTGCAGGCGCATAACCCCTTCGAACCTTAATGCACCGTAACGTTTAACGACTTCGTCAAAGAGACTTCCATGGCGCTGTTTGCACGTTGTCTTTTAGAGGACCACGGTTCCAAAAGTTTGGCAAGACGATTATCGGCACATGTATAAGCGGCCGGGTTGACGCGAACGTTAAGATTCTTCTGGGTGTGTCTATTCGCGTTCGCACATGTCGCCAACTCAACAACGATCCACGCTACTTAAATAAGCAACGATGAAAAAAACGTTACGTTCGCTTAAGTCGTATAGTCTGGAGTAGCAAAAATATAATCGTAAAACGCTTTTTACAATCTCTCTGTGTGTATATTCTGAAACTTATTTTTTACAGGACCATAAAACGGCGTCTGATACCATGGAGATGAACAAATTATTAATTACTAATAATAAGGACAGCAAGTCTAGTGAAATATATTGTCTCGATTCTAAACTGCAGTGTCAATTCTTTTCACTTAATTACGATAGAAGTAAGTAATATTTTGTCAAATCATATTTTGTTCGTTGGGTATCTACTAATATAATAAACTCCTGCGTTTCTCGCTGGTGCTCGTAGCAACTTACTGATAGAATTGAGTCCGTAGTTGGTATGGTAGACAGATTGCGACGGGCTGTTGATCGGGAGTCCGGAGTTGCCGAGACTAAGACTGGAACCTAAACTTCCCGTGCTTTGTTGACCGAGTTGCCCAAAACCACTCATCGTCATGCCGCTTTGCAATTGTCCAAGACCTACGGGGAAGATGAGCACAGTTAAATACGCGAGGTGTAATTAATGCAAGGTTACGTGTTACAGCGACATGGGGAGGCGGGAGATTTGTAAAGAAACGGGAAAGATCGGTTGATTATCGGTGTCATTGTCGGTACAACCGTCGGTGAACAACCGTGGGACCAATAATACGCAGTAAGTAATTTCAGCTGTCTCAACCAGTGGACGGGCGAAATTAAATTAGGAGGCGAGCATCGTCGCGACTTCGTCTACGAGAATTGGTGTTTCCTTCTCATGTTGCTTCTTCTCCCGTTAGCGCGTGAACGAGATGCTAATCATATCGCGCATTAAATGACATGACGAATTGTGTGCAATTTGCATAGACGCGGATAATACGCTTCAATTAAATCGCAGACAAAAGTGCCTACGTCTTTGAGACTATACAACTTTCTTCATTCTCGTTTACACTTGCGTTTCGATCCCGGTGTCCCGGTGCTATTTCATCTTTTAGAAATGAAATTAATTTTGTAAGACGCGTGTGTGTACATGGAATAAAAATATATTTGTGTAAATCAAGTAGATTAAACATCTATAAATTCAGATTATGTGTTAAAATATTGCACAAACTAGATTATATAAAAATAATAATAATAATTTCAGATACGTCGTTAACATTTTAAGAAATATTCAAAATCAGTGGTTTCATTGATCACTGGCATAAAAATGTAAGATTTCTTGACACTTGAACATAATTATTTATTTATATAATGTTTAAATATTCATTGTCTCTCGAATTATTGATTTATAAAAACTATTTGATTTATAAAAATGAAAGAGATTATTGCAAAAATGAAAGTATCGATTTTATTAAATCTCTTTCTCTTCTCAGTTCTCTATATTATCAAAATAGATTGCGTAATTATTTCATAAGACAGTGGATCAATTTGAGATGTCTAATTAGAAAATTCATAAAGAAATGAGAAAAATGCTCGGTGTAAGCACACTCTCTAAATATTATATTTTTTTCTCTACAACTGTCTTATGTAATGATCTGATATGTAACTGATCTTATGTAATGCATTCTTTATAACTAGTAATTTCATATTTATAAAAAAAAGCAAAAAAGAATTAAAAAATGAATAATACTACGAAAAATAAGCGATTGTGTGTAAATATATAAATTTTTTTTATATATTTATACATATATTTATATATATAAATTTTATTTATATATTTAACTAATACAGTTAAATAATTTATATATTTACACAAGTCACAGTATGTATATTGACATTATATATAAATGTGTGCATTATGGAATACCATCGATACTTTATCAGTGATCCAATGTGACATATGAAATTGATAGCTGCTACGGAAATAACTGTCAGAGGAGACAGTTTTTTTAAAGGATATCAGGAAATTCTGGTATAAATTTCATTTTTAAACATGGCCGATGACAAATATCGAGTCCTTGCGAGTAATAATACAGGCGATCGAAAAAGCGTTTCCTGTCTTGGCCAACGTAAGCATATGGATAATTTCTTTCTTTTTTTTTATCTTGCGTTTCTTGGTTACGGTTAGTGATAAAAGCTATTGATATCTGACCTGTTCCCATTCCCCATCTGTCCGCAGGAGTATGAAACATTCCGCTGCACAAGTCGGAGGTCATCGGTCCGAAGGGAGGTAAGCCGTGCGACGGTAGCAGCGATCCCGAGGACCGAAACACGTTGGTTGTCTTCTTGCGCTTCTTCCACTTCGCTCGTCGGTTTTGAAACCATACCTACAGGCAGATGAACAAGGAGTCTGTTACTGGTAGTCTGATAAAAAGTTCAAAAATTCTTAAAATCCTAAAAATATATATAATATTAAATAACAGATCTTATATTTTTTTGTTACGTTTATTTATAAATAACGTGATCTTACGTGATTTTTACATTTCCACTGATAGTACTCTTTATCTTTTACTGTTTTTACTAAATTAATACTAATTAAAAATTAATATGACTCGTTCATCAATGAGCAGCAAGAAAGAAAGTTGTTGAGTCAACTATTATCCTTTTCACCAGACATTTTCGTTTCTAAATCGAAAATCGCATATCCGACAACTTCTTTCCCCGCCCTCTCCCCCGCGATATCATTTCTTTTCTCAATAGGACGCAACCAAATCCAACCATTGCGACGGTAAGATGTCCCTCGGTGTTACGACAATATCTTCGACCCCACCGCGGGTAGCTATTAGCCGACGTTATGAGCTGTTGATTCTGGCCACGTAGTGGCCCCCTAAGCTGCCGGGGTCCCGGGACTTGATTTATTGATATCGCATGCAAAGCCCGCCTCTGTGTTCTCCGATATACCTACCCTCGCCCTATCTCGCCACCACCACCACCACCACCAACGCACCACCAACACTACCACTACTCTACCGGGCTCTCTCTGTCTCTCTCGCTTCTATCCTTCGCCGCAGACTATAGTCCCTTTTCTGGCACGGTAGCGAGCACTGTAGCCATCTCATATGTGCCCATAAATTAGTACTTTAGCATTAAAGCGCGGGATGCGCGCTTGCGCCACCGTACGCACCATACATATGACCATACACACACGAGACACACACACACACACACACACTCACTCACACACGGAGAAGAGCAGGACGGCGGAGACCGAGAGGGGTAGCGGTTCAAGGGGTAGGAACACCCTACGCTAACATACGAGGATTATACGAATCTAATTGGATATATGGGATTTACACGCTCCAGTATACACCTCAGGTATTGCAACGAAGCGATCGTTGCATTCTTACGCGCTCGACGGTTCTTTAATATCTGGCACAAGATTTTGGAATCGAATGATACGATAACAGGAAACGAATGTCGATATCTTGAATTCGTCACCTGTTGTCGCTGGAAAACTTAACAGTTTTAACAAGATTCGTTAATTTTACATGTGTCATATGTAGCTTCACGGCTGTTGACGCTTGTCATCAGTGAAGCGATAACTATTATTTTTTAATTTTTATCGGATTGCGATTATACACGTGTATAAGATAAAACTCAATTCTATGGCATCATATACATATAATAAGCTAATATATTTAGTGATTATGGCGATTTTAAGTAACTAAATGTGAAATCTGTTCTCATCTTTATTTTTAACTCTTTCTTATATATACTAACTTATCTTTCTTTAGGATAATCTTCTTTAATTTTTAATTGAATACGGACAATGATGTCATTTTTGGCTAAATTAACGTTTATCGTCCCGTGATATTTGTCGGAGGCTCGTAACAGCTGGCGGGTCTCTTGACTCTCAAGGATGGACGCTCGTGACGAGAGAATGGCATTAGAGCTGGGTGGTGTTAAGTGCATTGGGACCGAATCAGCGTCTATATATCAGTCAGTGGCGTAGAATCAAATACTATTCTCCTCCATCTCCATAAAATTCACTACATCCTTATAAAGGCGGATATATCTACGATTTCAAACATGTGAATGCGCATTTCTCTTCGCCGATATCGCGTGTAACTTCAGATGCGAATATGATGGTTCAATAAAAATTCGCAAAATTGTTGAATATCTAAGATAATTTCAGTTTTCGTGTTTTGCAAAATTGTTCGATATGATCTCACGTATTTATCTGATATGTTAATAGATCGCTTGATCATATGTACTTAAATTATCATTTTACCAAATTTTTACTGTCGTTAATCATTCAATATTATCACTTATAGGCTAGCTAAAATTCATAACTTATACGTTTGCTAATTACTATTGTATATTAGCAGTATAGTTTTCAATTTTTTTTTACACATTTTAGAATGTTTTTTTATACAATAAAAATATTTCAGTTTATCTTCTATTAAATCCTTCTATTCATAGTTGTATAAAATGTCTATATATTTGTTACTAAATAAATAAATTAAATAAGTGATTAAATGTATGAATAAAAATACATGTGTTTGCGTCAAATAAAATATATTTTATAATTTATAATTTATTCAAAATATCTCAATTAAAATATTATTATAAATCTCTGCATTAAATACGCACTTTCCTTTTTAATCAACTTGCATTAAGCATAGCATCTTTTAAGATAATACAAATATTAACGACATTAAATAATTAAAAAATATAATAAGCTTTTAGACATATATCGATGTATTTTTAGATGTCTTGAGAATTTTCTAATTTTCACAAAATATGAATTTTCTTCTCGTCGATATGCCTATTTTATTTTATTTTAAAGCAGCCATGACGCGTGCGGTAAAGGTAGGCTTTTCCGCCCTTTTCCGGGGTCACGATGTCTTCGCGCCGTCGACGAATCGTCTCTTGACACGTCGATTTCACGGTAGAATTACAATGTAACCGCGACTAAATGCCCGTGGATAATCCGCCGTTACACGCCGATCCACAATCCAGAGGAGGGAAAAAGCAGACTGCCTACGCGCAAATCGCGCATTATCACATACACCCTCTATCCCGCACGCAGGTGCATCGAGCCTATACACGTATGGCAGAACTTCCGTTAATTAACGCAGGCGGATGCTAATGGGTTCTGTTACGAAATAACAACGCGCGAACGAGTGCTTTCGACGCGCGTGTCCGATACCGAAAAGCCGAGCAATCGATGAGTTCTTCATTCGTGTCGGAATCCAAGATTCATGTCGAAGAACAATCGGGAGTATCATAGTGTGTCGGGTGTATCCAAAAGTACATAGAAGTTTAAACTTGCGTTTACAATAAGCTGTACATGTCTAATTAATGCTACAGCAGTCCTGCAGATAGATTAAAATTAAATTAAATTTTAAACATGCATAAAAACATGGAAAATAAGAAATATAATTTCGAATAATGGCCAGTAGATATAATACTATATACAATTAATACTTACAATGACAAAAAGTCGTGATAGTCAAAAATACATGGAATCTTCATAATTGCAATCAATTTAACATACATGTTCCGAAATGCATGACAATTTCCTTTTGGAACCGATCGATCGGAATCGACAGGTTCCTGCCCGAGAGCTTTATGTATTAAAACTCTTAATCAATGTGATTGAAACAGTATGAAGATATGTTGAATTCACTTCATAATGTCATTAATCAAACTTCAAATTTAGCGCTGATAGAAATGCAATTGCTCTATATGACTATATCTTTAGTATTAGTTTCTCTAGTATTATTTCCATCGCGCTCATTTTTATGGTGCTAGTATAATACGCGTACGAAGAATTTTACAAAAGAATTTATCAAAGTTTTGATTACGATAGCATTTCACAAGCGTATTGTACAATTAAACATTTTATACATTCTATAGAAAATATATTTCAGCTATATATTCAGAATATATATTTAAATATGTATTCAAAATATATTTCTCGTTAATGTGCTAATGAACGATATTTCCGCCGATGAATGATAGACGATATCGGTGCTTCATTGTTAACGAGCAAAGCCGAAAGGGGTATTCGAAAAGGAACAACTGGCATGAATCGTAGTTGAACACACCTTTCGATGACTAAGATGCCCTGACTGACGCCTTTTCGTAAGATATAAGCGCTCCGGCGAGGAGCGAACCGGCGCGGCGGGTCAATTAGGAACATTGCTTTTTAAAAATTGATCAATCACTGCTTTCTCGGGGCGCGTGCGCCGTGGCAGCTGTTCCCAGGAAACACCTGGGATCAGGATGAGGGTGGATACGGACGTTGCTGGTTTCATAAAATCGACATCGACTCTCCTAGTAATCCGGCTGCTCGAGATCGTGGGCGCATTTCGAGATGCATGGGCGGTAGTGCAAAAGTTACAGTTTTGATAAAATTTTAGACGATACAGTCCGGTGTTATCACAGGAACATATGATAGCAAAACATATTTTTTTCATTTTTTCCATAAAATCTGCATCTCTTTATAAATTTTCAATATTAAAGATAATAATCGCGCGCGTGAAAGAGAGCAGTTTCTTAATAAATGGGAATAAATTAAAAGTAAGACGATTCAAGTAAATCGATTAAAAATAAAAGAAAATAAATCATTTACTTTTTTATTAAAAAAAGAATATTCTTTTATATAAGTGACAACTTTTATTTAATTACTTATGTTAATTTATCATATCAATAAAAATTGCAAATAAAATTTCTTCTTTATGTTGTCGTTATTATAAAATTCATTCAATATGAAATATCTTAATAGGTATATCTTAATGTCTTAATGTATCTTAAACGTGTATCTAGAGATAATGTAATACGCTTATTTATATTTAGTATACATTTAACATTCTTCCTGCATGGTAAAAAAATCGCCATAAATTTATCCGCCGACATTTTTACACGAGAGAAGCTTACGCAAAATTTACACATGACAGACTATTTACATTTATAATTCGCTGTTCATTAATTTCAAAATCAAGTAATTCCGTTCGTTAAATAAATTATTTTCCATCGTTGAACGTATTTGTAATGTAATGGTAGTATACATGATCGATATTTCAATAATGATAATGCATTATCAAATCGTATATGTATTTCCAATAGAGTTGCAAAATTTTAAAGAAAAGACTACGAATTTCTGTTAATAACTTACAGATGATTATTTTTCGATTTTTCGTTAATAATCTCTTTAATTTTGTTTATAAAATATTGTAACTTTATTCTGATTTATATTTTAAATTGACAGTTGAAAAAATTTATATTTATAATATCTTTAAAATAATAATTAATTTGTACACTATTGTACACATATGTAATCAACAATTTCATTAAATATCGGAATCTTGAAATTTTTTATACATCTCGGCTGGGACTAAGTTTTATCAAACTATAATACTTCCGAAAAGCATTTCCGCAACGACAAAGGATCATAGAAGACGGTAAGAATCGCGATTTTCAAGAAGCGACCTTTTCTATTTCTTTTCGTCGATCGCGAGAATGGCTTAGTTTAACTCCGGAGGAGCCCTCGAGCCTTCAAGGGGAGGCAAGAAAGGTGGCAAGAAGCGAGCATTGGCCAGGCAGGGATGGTTTGAGGTTAGGGTGAGGTTTAGGGGGTGGGGAAGGGGTGGCGAGACCTCGTAAAGGGGGTTTCAGCAGGCGCTGATATAAATTGAGCTTGCCATCAAGGCAAGCGGCGGGATCTGCCCGAGGCCACAAGATATATAGGAGTAGCTTTCAGCACGCCATTGAAGAATAGTCCGACTCACTTCGCGGAAAAACGCCTCGAATCGCCACGAAACGAGATAACGTTTCTCTTTTGTGATTCCGCTCGGGATGGGAGAAGCTTTCCGCGATGAAATCTTGATTCACTGTCTCAAATAGCCGATTTACGAGATTACGAGATTAATATTTTACAATGATACAAGGAGCTAATAATCCTTAATCCGATAAATCTATGTAATCGCACATATTAAACGTTCATTAATTAAGTATTAAATTATAATTTACGATGTTTTCAATACGCACGACCCATCGCAATCATTACTTTTACATAAATCGAAAAGATGGTAAGGGATGTTTGATAGAACGATGTTTTAAACCAAAGGTTGATAAGAGAAATTAGCATATATTAAGATCTAACCCTTTTAAATTAAAATTAATATAAATATGTGATCGATTTCCGATATTGCCAATAATAAACATATATTATCTTTTCTATATTTTTAAATATTTTATCTCTACGAAATTATTGATGAAAGCGTCAATACACATAAATTGAAGCTATTCGATCTATTTTATATTCCTTCGAATTATTTATAGTTGCAAAAAAATTATTTATAACTAATATGTGCTCGTAAGTCGACAAAAGAATGTACGCTGGACCACCAGGTGGTGATAAATTTAATGAAAATAAATACTATATAAGTTATGTTTGTAGGATGTGACCCTGATTGATGACGGTAGTCGGGAGACAGTCTGAGGGTGGCAAGACGCATTATCCGGACCGCCCACTGTTTCATGTTGCGTTGCGCCGCTGTCAGGAGAGAGATTTTCGCTATGCCATTAGTGAATCGCCCGATTTCTAACGTAGAATTAAAAATCGGTCACTTTTTGATACATTATTATTCATTATGATATGATATGTTACATGTCTATTATGTATAATACGACTATTACATATATCTATATTGTTGTTTACGACATTGTATTTATGTCAGTAAATTAATTTGTCTTTATATAAAATATTACTACATTTATATTCTATATAGAGATATAGGCTAATAGAAACAACTATACATTTTATATCTTGAGTATTATTAGTAAGAGAATATTAACTATCTCATTAGCATAGATACAAATGGAAGTGAGTGACATAACTTTAATAGAAGACTCGGAAAATTTATCCTGGCAAGAATAGAAACGCAGGTAGTTTCCTCTAGAGCACATAATCTCATAAAGGGTTTGACGCGAAACACGACGATAAAATGCATACTCGGTGCTCTCACATGCACCTCGGCCATAAACTTGATCCATTTATACTTTATTATTATTTCACGGCCGCAATATCGCTGGCTTACGATACCTGTCGTCAAATTAGCTCGAATTGCTCGTGGAACTGGATTTACTTGTTTGGATAAACTCGCTCGCAAAAATCTATATGGCACCCATACGTTTACGAAAAAGCAACATATCAATCGTTTTCCGAGATCGTATCTTTCACGGGTACTTTCGTAATCCATTTCGTCGACGAATATATTAAATTATGTATCAAATTCCGTGTCTTCTCATATTGCTCTTGTTTTTGAGAATAAGAAGTAATTAGAACATGTGTTTCTAGAGATTTGTCTTTTAATATCACTTTATATGTCTAAACTACCTTATACGCCTTGCGATCCAATTTCTATTCTATACTTTGGAAATTATTTATATAATTTCTCTATAGTAATATTGTTGTTATTATTAATATATAATAATGTAATTATATGTAATATATATATATATATATATATATATATATATATTATTATTATTACTATTACTATATATTATATTGTTATATATTATTCTCGATAAAGTAAATTCTGCTGTATGGAATTATATAATTTATTATTTAATATTTTTAAATTTCTCATAGAATTCCCTTTTTGTAACTTATAAGTATGCGTACCTAGTCCTCGGTCCTTTAATCGAGCGAACTTATGGATTTTCGCTGCTTTCGAAATTATTCAGTGCTGCAAACGTCATAACAAAATGGGCGTTAGATGATGCTCCCTCGGGTCATCGCAGCGACACAATTTATCCATCGAGAACCCTAATGCCCTTCCGCGGCGCTGTTACCTCGCACGTCTACACGGGGATGCTTTTCTCCCCGGCCTTGTTACACACGCGTGCATCCGTATGCGTGTAACGCGGTTCGTGCCGTACACCCTACACGCGATATTTTTCGGGCGGCGACACGTAAGAGCTAATATCGCGGCCTATGCATATTTATACGGCATTAAAAATCACCCCTCCCTTAAAATGCATAGACCACTGCATAGCAGAGGCGCTGGATCTTCGCAGCGCGCGACGCAGAAGCGGCGCGGCGGATGGCGAAGCGAGATTCGCGCGCACGCGTTTTACGCTTTTTCATCGCTTGCCGAAGTTCCATTTTACGCAAGGAAGAGCGAATCGGTATTTCGATGCGAATTTTACGAACGTCATCGCGGCTCATATATTGTTTTAAAATTTGACGACGCTAACAAAGAGCGAATCTAAAATTTTACATTTCTCTTTTACAAAATTTTACATTTCATTTCTACATTTCACGCAACTTTTGCTTGAAATACTTTGAAAACACAAAGCTATAAATTCCATAATAAAAATAAATAAAATGTAATACAAACGATTTCTTCGCGACACTGTTATTCTAATAGTCCCAATAATTACACTTCGTTTTACGTCGAACAAAAAGATGGACTGTTATAATAATTTGATGATTTACATATAAATTTATTTTATATATATTATAATTTTTAATCCGTTGCGAAGATTTTTGACGCAATGCGTGATCTATTACAATCTTTAAAAAGAGATTAAAGATGCTAGAAAAGGGTATTCCACCGTGCGGTAACGTGACAATGATTTAACGCGACGCTCGTTCATGATCGAGAGTGATTCGCGGCATAGTAACTTGACACAGGAATGTTTGATGCATCGTCGTAAAACACTCGATTGCCATGTACACATGTCCGGCAACGTCGAATATATACCCATCCGCAAATGTGACCGGCGATAGTTTATCGCGCGGAAATTTTGCAACTCAATATCGTATCTCGATCATATTCGAATTTTGATACCGCACGCGCGATACCGTAACTCTGCGTTAAAGGTATTGATTTTGCAATAAACGTCCTCGGACTCGCGCTTCCTTTGCGCACAGTCGACCAGCGGAATTATCGACTCTTCGCGGGACGATATTACTCGAATCGCGGATATTTTCTGGCGCGTAATTTCTCGTTCATAAAAGCTTATCGATATAGTGACGTGCGATGTGACAAGGATGGTCCAGCCTCATAAATAATTAATTAACATTTTCAAAGGAACACTTTTCCAATCGAGCTGTCGATTCCAGAGATAGTCGGCTCATTGAAGCTTCTGCTTTTGAATTACGTTTAAATGCAATAAATAGACGAAGAAATCGCTGGTTAACTTGTATATAATCAGAAATTAATTGTGATTCATCATAATTATACAATAGTAATAATTAGAAAATTATTATAATATTTATTGTAATTATAAAATTTACGAATATGGAAACGTCGCTCTTAAGTTAGAAAAAGCCGGTGGTAAAGTTCTTCGCAACGTCGCGCAGTAAGCAACAAAACCATTTCCCATTTCTCGGGGCAAGACAATAACGAACTACATTTATCCTCGCTGCAGTCACTTGCTTATCCCAAAGGACGGCCGAATGACATCGCCATTCATCCGGTTCCCGGGGGATACTTTGAAAGCAATACTCCGGCACCCGCTATACCGTGGACGAGCTACCGCATCTCTCTCGTGGCATATGTGACTTCTGCAACTCGCGATATATCGAAGCGAGAAAAGTCACGCGTTTAAGCCATTGACTCTTCTCAAGAAATTGAGACTCTCGTATACCAGTCATTGTGATTCGTCTCTTAATTATAATCTAATATAATTCGTTATATTAAAAAAATTAATTATAAACTCTAAATAATTCGTTAATTGTTAATATAAACGCGTGCAAAATTCACATTGCTCTTATATCATACCATCACTTTTTAATTACGCTGATAATTCGATAAATATCATAAAAATGCACGCGAGATTTCAACTCGTTCTGCTATAGGATTCTCGAGCACGTCCAGGAACCACGAAAATATTTTTATTTTGCCTAATTTCCGTTTTTACGAATAAAACGGTATTATCGAAAAAATGTTTCGAGAGATACTGGCTATTTCCGCATTAATGATTTTACACTGCGATTCCGGAGTTCAAACAATCGAAAGAAGTCGGACTGACGGTAGGCGCAATGCGGTGTTGGACGACGATAATCTACGAAACGATATCGCGCGCGAAAACAAGGTGTCCTTTTTTGCGGCGCCGAAAGTTCGCGCTCATCGACGAAAGGTCGTGCCCCATAAAATTTCCGGCAGTGGCAATCGAAAGGACCCTTCAGCCTAGAAACGAGCAGTTACCTGAGGCAGTTAAGTTAAATGCCTGTTAGCAGACGTTAACTGCCCGGCGCTATGGGTTCTATTCCGTGGACGATTGCAATTTTAATCGCCTCTTCATTATGATTAAATTTAAATCGACCGTGTGCAGTCTAATAAAGCTCGTTCTATCCGGCGCCGCTCTCTCTCTCTCTCTCGAAACAGAAAATGTCTCCTGGGCGGATTAAAATACGCGTAATTAAAACCGTAAAGTGCCGATATGCCGCCCGAAATAAACTGTCGGCTTAGTAATAAACGTCCGGCTGAAAAAAGCTTTTGTCTCAAACTCTCGGCGCAGCGGGTCTCTCGGAATGATTGAACTTTATTTGAAGCATCGAGCGCGGCGAATTAATATTCGGTATGATTGACGGTAAGGAATAACGCCCGCGCGCGCGTTCTAAAAGCGTGCACATCGCATGAAAAAAAGCCGTTGACCCCGTGCGTCAATCGTGAATTCCCGCCACGAGCGGCCTGCGCCGCGAGCGGCAGTCCCGCATTATTTCGCGCTACCATCGTGCGAAATAATGCATAACCATCGAGCGACGCTTCCCATTGAGGAATAATATTCTAAATATTATTGCGTGGATGAGGGAAGGGTAACGAACACGCGCTTTTCGTTGATTTAATTCCATCGACATCCTGTGCTTCTTTCCTGGTATTTCCCCGTTTACACTAGAGATTTATCGCGGAAATTAAATTGTGAGTTAGTAACTCTCAACTGTGACGAAATCTCGAATAATATTATGTAAAAATATCCAAAGCAATTTTGTAAGGTCACACATTGCATCCTTTTGCTTGATTGTATTCTTGTTGCCAAATAAAAATCATTTTATTATTATTATTAACCGCAAGATGTTAAAATGTGCCCTTTTAATAAGTTACTTTTCGCGCTTATGGAAAGCAGTCGTCAAATACAACAGCCAAACGACTATATTTCGATGCAGCTGGAGGGGTTGGTTGCGCTTAGCGACACCGCGCTCTGCAAACCGGGTAACGCGCCGGGTGTATGAGAGTAATACGTGAGTTACCCTTTTTTTTTATTCGAAAATGATAAAACTCGGTCTAATGTAAAATTCATTATGTCCATTACGGCTAATTAAGCGGAGCGAACACTCACCAAAAACCCGTGCATTTTTCAGCGATAAAGTCGGCGGCTCTTAATTATTTTATTTCGGACGAGCGCGCGTACCGGTAATTCGCTATATTCTATACGCATATATACGTCAAATCTCGCGGTGCCGTCGCGGGAATGCGCGTATCTCCGATACGCGTCTTAGGACAATACGTATCGCCGCGCTAACGAGTTCGCAACGTAACAATAATCGCATTAAGACGTTAATTAAATGTTACACATAATTTCAAATAGCTGCATAATGCCACTTCGAAATAATTGTTGTTTGTACAGCAGTTCTCACGATGCGTTACCCGCGCAATTTAATAGTTGTTCATTAACGGGAATTAGAGATGGAGCAGCAATTACGCCTCTCTTCGAGCGATAATAAATTACAAATCGATGAACCGTAATATTTCATTACGCTATTCCAAGTATTTTGTTGCTAATCAGGGATGCTTCCCATCGTTCCGCCGCATTTCGCTCGATCGGAAAAATGGTGACTGATTAATCTCTCCATGCGACCGTTCGCTCTGCCAGAGCGGTGTGTAATTGTGTGTATATGTGTGTGTGTGTATGCCGATTGCATTCGAAATATCTCTATCGCATGCGGTATCGATCGAATTTTGAGTGCAACGAGTTATAACGACAAATAGTTTTCTTCTCGTTTAAAAATTAATATAAACGCATTTTGCGTAATAACAATGAGAAATACACTTCAATTTTTTTTAATAATAAGGAAAATATCGACCCATCTAATATTTTGATATTTTAAAACGTAAATATGTTTATAAGCTTGAAAGATTATTCGACAAAATTGTTATAATAAAATTTAAAAAGAAGCAAACGTATGTAAAGGATGATTGGATAAACAGTACGTATCAATGAGCGAGCGGAGCAATTCTTGTGTAACTATCGCAGCTATATCGGAGGGACAGAGAGGGAATGAGCTGCCTCGTTATTATGTGCAACGCACTCGTAGCGAGTAATTTTCTACCCATTAATGCAACGATTATACAACAGAGCTATTACGCTTACTGTATCAATGATGCGAAGTATCATAATTTATGCTGCATACAATGTACCGAATTGTAAAATTGTGAATTATAAAAACGAATGGGAATCGTTCGTGGACTGAGTCCCTCAATTCCCAACTCTAAACTTAATTTCTCGCAAATCAATCAATTATCGAAAAACGATCCTTGAAAGTCAGCCATTAATATCCCGAAATGTTTTAATCCTTAAACGATTTAGACACACATGCGCATATTTTCGGAACTTCTAAACGTAATCAGATTTTCATAAATAATTAAGGGAAAACGCGTAGTTACATTCTTGATGTCCCAGAGCGCGAAATGAGATCGGCGGCGTGTCCTGCGGCACGAGCGCCGATCGGGATCTTTTCCATTCAAGTTCATTATCGCAGATGATCGACATGTAACGCGCGGGCAGCCCGGTAAGAATTGAAGAAAGGAAAAAATAAAAAGAGATTACTCGGCGGTCCTTAAAACACGCGATGGATCCGCCATGGCAAGTCAAGAAACCTTTGATAGCGACGCTCGATAGTATAGCGATGCTGAGCGCCGGCGCCTTTCCCTCGCAGCCCCATTGGTGCCGAAGGCCCTCTCCACACGAGTGCCCGCCGCCGGGTTTCCTTGGAAACGCTTCGTTCACGCTGATGTCTACCCTCGCCTACAGAAAACCTCTTTCAATTAGGCAGCCTGCCGCCCGACAGACCCACGAATCCCGGTCCGTTTTCTCTCCCGTTCCCTTTTCTTTCTCTGTTCTATCTTTCAGCTTTCCTTTTTCTTCCTTTTTTTTGGTGTTTGTTTTTCTTTTATTTTCTCTCGCCTGACGTTTCCCGCGTCGCGTTGCCGAATACGAATACTCGCTACTACGGGATCGGAGGCAAAGAAGTCACCGAGTACCACGGGTGACTTTGAAACCACTAATTCGTTAAACAACTGAAAGGCGTACGCCGGGGTCAATGTGTCGCGCTATTCTGACGCGATATAAAAATTAGAAATCAAGGCAGACATCGGCGATAAATATGGACCGGGGAGTATCGACTTGTTAAAAATGTATAATAAAAATAGCCGCGCGAGATATCGAAAAAACGATTTCAAAAGCAAAATGATAAGCGACTCAAATTAAAATTCACCGCTGCAAACCCTGGAGTATATCTCAGTTGATTTTAGAAACTCTCTTTTTATCACGCGACTAAGATTATCTCGATTACAAAGTATCCTTAATCGACGATATATAGATAACTGTTCTCGCCGTGCAGACAGATATTTAATTAACACAGCGAATAAATACGGGGATAAGCGTCATACACGGTACGACTCGCATGTGCGAATTTATATACGCGCACGGCGAGAGGGATGGAGAAGCGTAGCTGCTTGATATGCAGCACAACGCCCGGCTTGACTGACGCCTCCAAGTTGCGAATAAAATTTTCATGAATTTCTATTAACTCCGTTTTTCTAGACGTGCCCCGGAGACTTAAAAAAGTTCTGTCAGCTGATAGCCCGCAGGGAGGCCAAAATCACACTCTCGCGTTGGTCAAATCCGATCGAAAGGACAATTTTTTAGCAGGTTCGCGTGGCCTGCTTTTGAGTTAATTTGACGCATAAAATTGTCGTCAAGACGTAAAGATTAAGAATATAATTAAGAAACTGATATTTAAGAACGCTACCCTTGTTTTAACGTAATGCAAAATAATCCCCTATCCTCTTTCCAATCGAGTGAAATAACATACTGATACTAATTGCAAGTATTTGTAAAGTAAGTTATAATACGTTTATAATGCTCTTTATTGATTTTTATCATTTTCAGTGACCATTGCACTCTTCATCGTTTTAAATTTTATCATTGCGTGAAACTATAAGTTATTTTGAAGCCAAATATATCGTTGGTTAATTTTTCTGTCGGATCTTTAATGAGATACGTGCTAATAATGCACCCAATAATCAAACGAAGAGGTCGATAAACTTTTAGATGAATAAGACAGGGGAATTCAAGCCTTTTTATTTCATAAATTCTGAGATTTCCGTCAGGTCCATATTTAGATAAACCGCGGAAACCACGAGTGTATTCTCGCTGTCAAAAACACATTATGCTCGTTAAATTATAATACGGAAGATGTCTCGATTTATCATGCCTTTTTTAATTCGATTCGACATTTATTGCCGATGCGTCTATTTTTAATGTTTCTCGTTAACGTACGCTATTTTTCATTCGTTACATCTCTGCGTATTAATACAATATAACTAGCTCTCTTTTAAATCATTCCTTGAAAAATGTTATTTTTAGGGGAAAATTAAAAGTTTTATTTTACGAGTAAAATAATACTTTTTTTTCTCAATCACATGTCGGGCAATAACAAGATTCAACTATAATTATCCTAATTCATGATGAAGCCATACATACATTTTGTATATCTTCACATTAAGAAGATTTTAATGGATCGACACTAGCTTTTGCAGGATCGATACCAGCAGGAGAGCACAGCTTTTGGGGGGGAACCGCCTGCCGCGGTTGAGATTTCTGGATCTTTGATCCCGGAATTCCTGATGCCAGAGGCGGGACTTGCGAGCTTCCGCAAAGTTTCGCGGTCGACTCGCAACCAAGTAGAACCCACCAAAATTCGGAACCCCGCAGGGCGAGGGCTTAGCTGCTGTGCTCCAAGTTTCACTTTAATCCAAAAAGCCACGGTAGGCCGGCACAATTGATTCCGCCGGAGTTCCGGTCCTGTCTGGGTTACGTTTCTGAGGATAACCGCGAGGTCACCATACGACAATTTATGCTACTTTGTAACGCTCTATAACATCGCTCTAAAATACGCTATATGTCCGTGTCCAAATTTTTACGCGTCGAAAACATTATTTTATATTTATAAATGTTTATAAAAACGCGTTTGTCCTTACGATCCTATAATGTCCAGCATATTATCATTTCATTCATGCGTGTCGGAGATCCGCTCCATATTTATATAATAATATTTATAACGATAATAAATCACCACAATAATTGAGGCACTTATACAAATGAATCGGTCATTGCAGAAAGCATATGACGTATATGATACGAAAAATTAAACCTGATTTTCTGGGAAAAAGATAATTAATTTCGCCGATGGGCCGAATTGTAAAAAAAAAGAGTTGAGTCATATCTTCTTTTTACACAGTAGCTGATTTAAATAAGTGTCCGAACCATAATCCCGAATTGTAACTATTTTAACGTGCATAACGTAAAGATTGGCGTGTAATTCTGTCACGGCGGTGAACGCGAAGTCACGCGATAAGTTCTCTAGCGCACATTGAAATTAATCATTTCGTGCCAACGGAACGGCAGTGTGTACATTTTGACCACACCTACCTGAACGCGACTTTCCGTGAGGCCGATCCTTAGTGCTATTTCCTCCCTCAGAAAGATATCCGGGTAGTGAGTTTTGCCGAAACACCTTTCCAGCTCGTTGAGCTGGGCCGGTGTAAAACGCGTCCGATGTCGCTTCTGCTTTGCGGGTTTGTCATCGCCTTGCCCGATCCCAGCCGCGCCACCTAAAATGCAAAACCACGGTTAAATAATATAAACGTAAAATTTTCTCTGATTTCAATTATCTTTAATAGTAGAACAAATCGCTAATTGAAAGGATAATTAAAGAATAAAGCGTTACATTTCCTCTCTTACATTTTAAAAGAGAGGAAATAAAATTGTAGTGTACAATCTACTTATTTTGAAATGTATCGTTATCGGAAAAAATCATCCCTATAGAAGAGAGTGTAAAATCGATCAAAGCAAGTATAGTATCGAAAAAGATCTTTTATCACGTCCTAATGATATCGAGATATTTATTAAATGAAGAATTATCAGTTTTATTAACTTATACAATAATTATTAATAAATATCTTAGATTCTAAGCAAAATATTTCATAGTTACGCTGAATGATCCTAACATGTGCTGCACATTGGTCAACAGCTAAATTTAAAGAGCCATTGTATATATTTAATACATGTTTTTGCTTCTAAATTTTAGTTATGTAACTTTAATGTTAACATTTAAAAATAACATGTAAAAATGTGAAAATGACGTGGCTAATTTAGCATCAAATCCGGACTAATAATTTTAAAAATTGATCTCTTAAAAATACAGTTCTAGTTTTTATTATAAGATTCTCTAGATGTATATATACTTTTTGTAAAGTTGCACATTCGTCTTAAATAATTACGAATTATTAATAAATTTAACTCAATACAAAAATTACATTAAGTTTATGTTATAAGGATTAAAATGTAAACTGATAAATGACCGATATTCGTGTTATATCTTTTTCTCAACGTACTCAAACTATTCTCCTAAATAATATAAAAATATGCTGTTGCATTCAGCAAAATGATTTCGCCTTTTAACTCATCACGAAAACATCGCGCAATTCGTTCTGGGAATATCTCATACGCTTATTGCAGCTGCTCACGTAGCGCATTCGTGGAAAATCGATGCGATTCATCTTTCCATTTACCATCATCCAGCTTATTTAATGAATAGATAAAATCCGTCATTCGCTCAATCGCAAATCATTCGCGATTTTGCAATGTTAATGTTACCTTATAACGCAAATAAAAGGCGTATACTTATAAAATAGGATGCTAGGAGGATGCTAAATTCTTTATACTTCTATTTATTCACTCTCTTTTTAATAGCTTCGTGAAATGCATTTCTACCGTCAAAATTGAGAGATGGAAAGTTGAGCTTGCGACTCATGTAAGTTAATCGTTCGCCGTGTCTCTTCTTGAATAATTCTCGGCCGACGAAATCGAACGTAAGCAAACGTGACGGCGAGCTTACGTACCTGTGCCGGGCATAGTCATGATCAATTCCTGATGAAGCGTGAGGCCACCACCCGCGGACAGACCGGAGCCCAGATTCACACCCAGCACGCCGTGCTCCTTCTCGTACCGCTTCAGATCTTGCGCATCCTTCGCTCCTACGTGCGTGCAGCGATGAGGTAGGTAAGAAGCAGAGAAAAAAAGAAGACGTGCCGCTTCAGTTTTCTCCCATCTTTTTTCTTTCCGCCGGGCTTCCTCGTGCTCCGCACATGCCTCTCGCTCGCCCGCCCCACGCGCCCGCTCTACGTAGTTTAAATTTGTATAGGAGCAGAAGCTGGCCGAGGGGTGTACGGACCACTTAGCGAGGAGGTGCGAGAATCGTCACCGTATACTCTGGACTTCTAGGCGCGCAAACACATGTCCCGATATTCCACGCACTCGCAAGGTAGGTACATCCATACACGTACGTACACATGTACGCCTCGTGTCTGCGTACACGAGCGTGTGACACCGTGTGTATGTTACGTGCATACGTGAATGTATCGTTGTATCGTGGAGGGTGTCCATCTCAGATCAGTACGCCCACACTACTCCGTGTCAGATCGCGGGTATCGCAACGTCGTTGTGCATTGTCAAAGATGCTTACGTAATGAGGTAAACTAGTTTAGTCAGCTACGACCGCGACGTAAACGCATCTTCTGCGTCACTAAGGAGGAAAAGAAGAAGCTCGTTAAAAATTTCCACCCGCCGAGAGCGACAATGCGATGAAATAAATGCGATGGAGCTGCGCGAAAAATAGAAAAGATTTGAAACAATGGCGTAACTCGTGCGAAACGATTATTATTAGTTTTGACATTTATATTGACATTTATAAATGTGAAAAATTTTTCATAAAATTTGGTACAAAGACTTTCCCGTTTACAAAGAGATTTCACAACTCTATTTTTTCTAAATTTTTATGTTAAAATGTTAAGACTTTTAAAAAACTATGAAGAGAGCATTATTTTCAATTGTATGAAAGAGATTTCCTAAAAGAAACTTTTCATTGCATTTTATACAAATTTATTATTTAATAATTTTATTTAAATATGCAGACTTTTAGTAATAAAATGAATGCAGAATATATAGAATATTCTATTAGTTTCGTTTGCGACAGTAAATATAAAGTAATACATATAGAAATACCGAGAATCGATATTAAATTATTAAATCAACATGTAGGTAAAACTTAACTGAATGAGTATATCTCTAGATGAATGAATTTTACGACAAATCTTTCTATTTACGTTACAGACATTTAATGATTTTGTTTTATTATAAAGGATTTAATAGTCCCGGTATTTATGAGCCTCTTTATTTGATAAGAATTTAAATTCTTATACGTGAATTATTTTGTCTTCATCGAGATTCTCCGTATACAATGAACTCTGTTGTTACAAAAATCGCGCGCAATCACAGTGCCACGTGAATCACAAAGTGCCATGTTGCATCTCCTACAAAGAGAAAAATTTCTCCTCTAACATTTACTTTGCGTAATTACACCCGTATTACTTCGAGATACCTTCCTTCCCTCTTGTTAAAGATTGAGAATGATTATTTAATCCCGCATTAATTGACCGGATTATCGAAGATCATAATCAAATTAAAACGCTAATCACTAAAGGATCACGTGGGATGCGACTATAGGCATTCGTTCTACACGTGTATTTTTTTTCGCTCATGGAGTATCGCGCGGTAATTCAGGATGCGTGAAGCGGCTGTAGAAAAAAAAACACAAAATTTTTATAACGTTCGGCTGCGCGTTTATCGACATTTGAAAACCTCGTGATTGACAGCCGCCCGCGCTTGAAACGTCTGAATAATAAAGTCATAAATCACATTACTATCCGGAAATGTCGTGACAGACGTATTTATTCGCGTGTCACGCTCGCGAGCTGTGTGCCCGCCTTGTCTCAATGGATGGCCGATGCACCAAATGCAATTAACGTATATCATAAAAAATTTTAACGGACACACTTTAAGTATGGCGAGATGCGCGCACAACGTTCCCGAGGGCCAAATCTCATTTTTTGATAAATTGAAGGCTGGTAATTGAAGACGTATCGATGCAGTCGCGAATCGGCCGCGGCCGTTAGTAAGTATAATATATGCTTGATCTTATTTGACGGAAGACAGATAAGTGCGATTTATGAGAAACAAGCGCGACGTCGCTTGTGACGTCTATCACGCGTAAACTCAGATATAATCACTCCAGATGATACGACGATTACGATCGTTTGAATAAAATCAAGATCTTAATGAATATCAATAGTTTCAAGAGAGAGAGAGAGAGAGAGAGAGAGAGAAAAATTCTTTCGCTATTCGCATACGTTGTCGCTGTTCAATTCATTCGGATAAACATAATAATGTTAATCTGAAATTGAACGAGATACAATTAAGTGTGTTTTCATGACAAAGTAAGTATGACGGAAAAAAATCAACGCTTAACGCTTAACGCGAAAAAAATGGAGCTATAACTTTCTTTTAATCTGGTTAACGTGTAACGCTTTACTCAGTCCTCGCCACCTGCAACATTCTAACTCTCTAAACCGTTCCTCAACTTCTCGCGTAATGTAATCAGTGTTGAGGTAATTAAGATCATCAAACTCGAGAAGCGGCTTTCTTGAGATGGAGGAGATCGAAGACGTGCAACGTCACGTGTTACCGGCACCGTCTCACTATTCTTTCGTGCGATTTTCCACCCTCGATTTTCATTTTCTGTCGATTTTCCCATTTATAACTTTAGAAAATAAACCTACCGCAAAAGAAAAATTTCGCTAACTTAAAAAGTTTCGTAAATTTACGTAATTTACAATTTTACTACAATCAAAGAAAACATTTTAGTACTATATACAGAGTAGAAGTCAGGTAATTAACAGGTAATTAATTAACTTTTACATGTACAAGATAAAAGATAAATAAATTTATTAATTGTTCATTCTTCATAAAAGATTATTTGCGACTATTATTTATATCATGATTTTATTGTGCAAATACCGAAGAAAAATAAAAATTGTAATAACAAACATCTTTTACATGGAAATGTATTAAAGAAACATAGTTTTTTTGCACGACAATACACAAAATTAAATAAAAAACTGATGGTGCAAAAAACGTGATTTTTTGAGTATCTATCAATACAATAAATATTCGTAGTAAGTTACACGATATTAATTACAATCCATAGCTACGCAGGATTACTGATAGTGGATTAGCCAGGCAGTCCCTACACCAACCGACGGGTGATGAAAGTCAAATTAACTTGAGAGGAATCCGGATCTATTCCTAATTTATCTTTTTTGCAAGCATGTGAAATCTCATGCCGAGCTTAGAAATAAGCTTTAAAAAGATAGATTCATAAAATTCGTGGATCAAAACAAAAGTATTAAGCAGTGCAGAATACAATTATCAAATTTTAATAACAATTATTGAACGATACATTATAATTAGTTTTATTAATTTTCGTTTTATACAAGAAACGCATATTGTCTAGAAGATTTCCGATTCGTCGCTATCGATAGTTGACATTCAAAAGCCACTTTCTATATATTTTAGCCGACGCAATTATCATCACAAATTGTACGAATATTTCTGTTATAAATTTTACCGTAAACGGCATGTAATTAACTTTAACGAAGCTATGTGACCTATAATAATGCACGTAAAAGATTTAGGAGGGTTTAAAATTAAACAACTAAATTTATAACCAAATCTATTTAAATGGAAACTATTTAGCGCTCGATATTTCTTCCCGATGGATTTTATTTCATCTTAAATAGTCTTGAAAGTTTCTTTACTAAAATACGAATGCTAATGGCAAGCAATTAGACCGGGAATACTCATGGTACTCGTAATAATGTCTGATTAATTAACGACGTCACTTTCAATTGTAATTTTTAATTGCAGTAGACCGACATGATAATGCCACGTTATACGCGAACAAAAAGCTGACACGCTAAGCTTAAAATAAACTAGCTCGCGCACTATAAAAGCTATGAAGAAACACACTTCTTATGGGACACCTGATGCTACAGCGGTACTTGGCGCCGCCTTTGAAATCTAAGACTGAAGTATCAAAGTTTAACACTATCATTATATCGCGCTATTTCCGTCTTCTCTCATCACAATTTGCATCAGATACAAACGTGAGATTCGCAAAAGTGACGTGCGTTACTTTCTAATATTCCATAATGTTGACAGTCGACAGACACAGCGATGAATTGCGCCGATAAATAATTGTTATACTTGTCACGACAATGTCGGTTACAGATAAAATATGTTATTATGATTATTCAGTCTCACATTTCTTCTCAATTTTTACTATAATTAGACAAATTTAGTACTTTCGTCAATATGGGTGAAATCGGCTGCCGCTATTAAAATTGATGAAACCTGCGATTGACACTTAATCCTGAGAGAGTTTGTACTTGATCCGATTGGATCGCCCAACACTTCACGATGTCTTTCACGTCGGTTAAAAATTCTTTTTGACTCAATATACGGAACACTGGATTGTACATCGAAAGCGACGCGCGTGGTACCGTCGGCGAGACATCGATGACTTCCGAGGAACTCCGGTTCCAAGTTACGTTTGCTGTTCGTGATCGAAATGCATTTGCTGTACATAACTGATTGTAAGTGAAGTAATGACGTTTCACTCATTAGGTACCGCGTGTGTGGTCCGCACTTAGTGACATATCAGATAACTGTAACGTCATCAATTTTTGCAACGCCAAAAATATGATTACAATAATCGATACGATGGACTTGACCGACACTAAATAAATTAAACCTTAACTCATAGTTAAAAATCGGCCAGTCATAATAATACGATTCATAATTTTGTACTAATCCCGCGCTAAATTTTTCTATTTAAAATATACACTCAAATTATCCCAGCGAACAATATTCTCAGCCATTCTGAACAATTATTCTCAACAGTTTAAGAACATTTAAAACAGAAAACTTGGATTTGAAGCGCAGAACGAAGAAAACCGATGGGTACCGCGAATCTCGGCCAGCTTCAGGATTTCTAATAAGGGAATTCGAGAGCTCAGTCCTACACGGCGAGTTTTAATTGACATTCGACAGACGAACGTCGAAAATATTATTTGTATTGACGAGATCGCTATAACAATTTCACAGTTTCCTCGACGCACAACCGGACGGGGAGGGAATTTCTGGCTCAAGTGTGTACGGTACTTACCGGAGATACCGTGTACGGAACCGCCGGCGGTGATATTGTTGAGCATGCCGCTCAACCCCGGGAGCGTAGCTCCGACACAGGACGCGGAAGCGGAAATCCGCGTGACACCGCGAGCACCTCACCCTCAACTCTCGAGGAACCACGGACGGGAAAAAAAATCTGCGACTGGCGGCGCGACGCACGGGGCCTTCCTGGATGAGTACTTGGGTGTACAGACGAGCCTGAGGACCGGCCCGTGCCTCAGGAAGGCAAACAGCGAACTGGCCGACTGCCATATCCGAACTCCCCCACTCGCGCCGGCTTGGCGGGAATATCGGCGTCCCGTTCGCGTCAAAGCGCGCACCGCCGATCTCTCGCTTCCGCCATCGGCTCGCGGTTGTCCCTACCACCCCGCGTTCTCCGTTGGTGGGCGTGATATTAAATTGCTCCTATCCTTCAGATCCAACACCAGAACCCAGGAAGGTATCTAGCCGCGACAGCACCTTTCATTCCAAGTCTCACTCTCGCAGCGATCGAAATTTTGTTCATTCGTTTATTTTCAGGAGAAACGAAATATTAATTATCAAAATACTAAATTTACTTTCAAGTAAAAACTACCCATTACCTATTCTAGAATATTAAAATGGCGATCGTGATAATGGAGTACTGAATTAATTTTCCCCTCAAGAGAGTGCTATTATATTTATATCTTCTTCTGCTTGAAATTTGAAAGTTTTCTCCTAGAAAATTCATTTAACTACGTTAAAAATTGTCATGATTACACCGGCGATAGCGCGAAAGTTAAACGTTAAACGTTACCATGCGGTAATCAATCGGTGAGATCAGAGTGCGCGCTCGAACAGGAGACGGGGGTGACAGAGAGGACAGGCCGAGAGACATCGCATCGGAAGAGTCGGAGTAAAAAGAGGTAAGGCGGCCGGTGGTGATAGACGTAGGAAGCTAGCGTGAAATCTCGGACCCCGGAGGTGCCCCGTCGTCGGATTTTCCGTCGCCGGGCCGCAATGGTTGGTAGCCATGCGAGGGTTGCCCATATCCCGAGGTAAACTCTATCCAGGTTACCGTCTCTTTCGCCGTCTCCGCTTTGTGGTAGGCGGTAACCGCCGCGAACGCAGCTCCAATGAGCGGGTGGCCCGCCCTCTGGATGCCCCACTAGTTTTCGCGCGGCGGAGATTTATTGAAATTTTATTTTTATGGCCGGCAAGAGCGCGCGCGGACGCTCGGCGCGGTGATGTGCGGGAGAGAGGAGAGAGATGCGAGCAGACGACCGGCCGAAGGAGACGAGAGAGCCCTCTTCTTCTCATTTCCTCCGCCTTTCTTCCTCCCCCTTCCCGAATCCGAGCGTTTCACTCTATTCTCCGTCCTCATCGTCCTCATCCACCCCCCCTCCCCTCGCCCCCGCATCGCGCTGTTTCACGTCCTCTCTCGCCACGCTATACGCTTTTCCATCCTCGCGTGCTCGCTCTCTCGCCTGAATCTCTCGCCCGGCCGCGATCTCGCTTTCTCGTTGCGCGGCCCACCTTATTCGCTCTACGTCCTTTTAATTCAATAGCTACCCCTTTTTATAACGCGGCAGTCCCGTGCAGCGCGAAACGGAAGTTTCGCGATGGCTCCTAACGCTTTGCTTGACCCGCCAACGCACGATCTCGCGATCCTACATGAATGGCATTCCATTCTATTTGCGACGATCGCAAGGGATACATGTAACGCCGGTAGTTTTGTAATTACGCCGGATAATGTTCATGTTAATTTATTAAAATCTCAGATTCGCTCGAAGTGGTCACGTTTGCTTTTTGGTCTATACGAAAAGCAACAGAGGGAAATGGTTACATTTTGTATGATTGTCACCTATTCATTAACACTGTATAAAAAATGGGTAACTTATTATTAATTCGCTTGAATCTAATACAATTACTGTTTAGCATATGTTATAGTTATAGCGCTATATATACCAAACATTATATAATTTATTTCTATAATTTTCATAATTAATTTTATTTATTTTAAAAACTAATACTCTTTAAAGTTATATTTTAATATACATTACATATATATATACATTATAACACACATATTTAAATATATAATCTAGAATTAATCAATTTTATTTCCTTAACATATAAATTCTGTAATTAATTAAGCTTTTCTTGTAATATAAATCAGATCATTAATATTTTTCATAGTTGTATTAAAGTAACTAACATTCATAGATGAACGGACTATTCTGCTTTTAGTGCTTTTAAATGGCTTATTAATATCACAAATTAATATACAGAGTATTTCACTCCCATTAAATTAAATTTTAATGACAAATTCTTTCACAAATTTGAAGTCGCATTTACATCAGTAATTTGTCATGTACATTAGTAATTTGTAAACAACAATAGTATAGTTAATATATTAACATTAAATATCGATATTGTATCGTAATTTATGACTCTAGTGAAATAATTGCTATTCTTCACAAACTAGAGAAATCTCGAGTGACTTTTGTTAATTATATTACTGTAACCAGCAAAATAATATTAAATATAAATAATAGTAATAATTTTTATAATAATTTACAACATTTATTTTATTATTTTATTATCCACTGTAAAAATAATCTCTACAATCCATTAAAAAACTAAGACCGATAAAAATTCAAAATACTATGTATAAACCATGTAACTTAATATTTAGTTTTCTCTCTTTACGATATCATATGATATGATAATATAAACATTCACACATTACTTTTAATGTTTGTACATATTATATATGCTCACAATAGTTACAGAGTTATATACACAATAGTTAAGATCCGCATTAAATTTTTTCGAGAAATTTTTTTGCTGCTTTACGCGAAATAAATGTATATATCTTATACTTATAATATATCTTTTAATTCGTTCTGAATGATTTTATTGTTAATGTGTACAAGAATAAAATTAAAAATTTTTATTAATGAGAGATATACCCGGTTGAAGATATTTTTTCTATGTCCTTAAAATCAAGAGTAAGTGAGAGGAAAAGAGTAATGGGCTTATGTATTCTATGTTATGTCATATTGTACGTAAGGGACGTGCATACCATATACTCATATCTCTTCTTACGCGAAAGAAGGGGATAAGAGGATGGATCGAAGATATTTAATAAACATGATAAAGTGGCTCCGGCCGTCTCTCTCGTTCTGTTGTTAATTTAGGAATAATTGGCGATGGTTTTAATTAATAAATTTTAATATTCTTCGCGCATATGCCTCGACCTTTTAATTAGTAATGCTATGTGTTGCTGATAGAATTCGCTATTCGCGACTTTCTTATTCGATGACATTCAACTTCTCTATCTCACTCTTTACAACGTTTTTATTTAATTTAATTTATTTTCACTTATGGTCAGATATACATGTGATCTTCCGTATCATTAGATAATTAAGAAAATTGCTAAGTATACAAACAATTTATGATAATATGTAGGTATAAAAAAGGGCTTATTATTATATACAAAATTATTTCTCGAGCGTGCAAGGAAGCATCGCGAATATGTGACGGAGATGTAATTTTTAATTATACTTTTCAGGTAGCGCGCGTCACACCTTTTGCAAGCTCATTTTTCGTTTATTTGCATCATATCCACCGCGCTAATGAGCGCAGACGCGAACGCTCGAAAACATCGTAGTCGGCATATGCAAATACATAGCTAATTGGATTAAAGATAATTAACGTCGCTGGTCCGAGTATTCGATCACATGGCCGTCCCCGAGAAATTTCGACTATATTGCGACAATATTCGCAAACACAATATGAACGGTATAACCTGTGTAACCAGTGGCGATGATCGCTGCATATAATTGCAAAAATACTGCGGAATCTCCCCTATAATGAAATAGATATCACGTGGAATGCGCTGCTCGCCTGTACGGAATTCTCAGTCACATCATACTTCAAATATATCGCGTTTGTGGTTCTCATTTTCGATGTGATCACGATATTCAGGCTAGCAAGATTGCTAGCCATCGGCCACAGGTTTAATTTGAATTTTTGCTGTCGCTTTCTACCATCATTGTACATATAATCTTATTGTTCTAATTACCAGAGGAAAAATTTTCTTGAAAATTGTGAAATAAATGAGCTATTTCTAATTTATTTATGATGCTTATGAGAAATCGAACATATTGTAGAAAAAAAATGTGTCTTCTTGCATAATACGGTTTTTTTTTATAAAATAGACATTATATATATAGCTCTAAACGTTATTTTATATATTATTTTTAAATAACAAACAGAAATTTATTTCATCGATGGAAAATATGCTCAAGAAAATAAGTGGAAAAACATATCGAAGCCGGCGTCGATGAAATCAGTCCGTGAAAGAAGTTACTTGTTCATAACAGCAAATTGTGAGGTAAAACCTACACGAAAGTGATAAAAATAACTTCGATTGAAACACCGCTATATGTATATTTTCGAAAATCATTGGAGACATTAATACATATGACCCCCTCTCCCCCGCTCCCCAATCATGTTGGCGGCGGGCAGAAATCGAACAAAAGCGACTATTTTTTTAACGCATTGTTAGAGAACGGGAGTGACGTCTACGGCACTCGTAAACCGAAAATGTATTTGGTAGGCAGGTATGTGTGCCCTGGCACGATCGATTTTAAACAGACGCGACGAGCAGCGGCAAATTGACAATGTGTCGAATGCAGACAACCGATGCCTCTGGCTAAAACTACCCTACCACGCGACGAAACCAAAATCCTCTCTATATACATCGTTCGAATGCATTACGTCGAAAGGTTGCAGTATATCTTCAAAGATCCGTCCATATAGGTTTGTAATAGGAGATGGTTAATGGCAGTTAAATTAATACAAATATTAAGGAATTGATATATTAAACATAGGGTGAATTAATATGTTAATAAATAATTTTCATTAATTGTTATTATATGTATAATTACAGTTATATATATTTTCTTTTTTTAAATTACATTTCAATAACGACATGAAGAAATGCATGCTTCTTGGAATTTTCTATATTACATTTTCGATTAGTGTTTTAAATAGACTGCATACGTTATTAAAAATTAATATAATAATTATATAAATATAATAATCATTGATAACAATATTAAAACAAGTAAAGTATTATATTTATTTATCTCATACATTTTTAAAGGCAAATATTACATAAAATATAAATTTTTTTTATTTACTAAAACGTACATGAAATTTTAATTAATTCCATGTCAAAGCAAAGTATCAAACAGCGAGGAGATGCTCTTGGCGTTATACGTTAAGCGCGATGAATATTATTACGTGCTACATATTCCTTTCACCGATAAGTATTCATTTCGAGAGCCAAACACGCAGACGACGACGGCTTCTATATCAGACTCTCCCGCGCAGCTAATTTTCAACGCGTGGAATAATTTTATCCTCCTGAGCGTCGGTGATCCAGCCCTACGTCCTGCCCTACCGCCGGCGCACAAGTAATACCACTTTCGCATCGCACGAGCGCGCGTTTCGCCCGCTCCAATTGGAACATCGCGCACGGGCAACAGGCGACACACAGGTAGACAGGAATTTCTGATATTACATACCAGAAGCCGGAATGCCCCCATAACGATCCCGGGGGAGTGTACAAGCTTCTCCACATACGCCAGACATATTCCACGTCTCGCACGCCTCTCTCGCTCTAGTCACTGTCCTCTGTTTGCTGCAAACCGCCATGCCGTCCTCCTCTTTTTCCACTCTTTTTCCTTCAACCTCGCCCTCTTCCATCCTTCCCCCTTCTCTCTTCCTCATCCCGTCCCTTCTTTCTCTCTCTGACTGTCCCCTTCTCTTTTTGTACCGTGTGCCTCGAACTCTCCCTTCCAGTTCTCTCACCGGTTACGGTCGTTTCGGAGTTCTTCAGCGGCGGCGAAGTACTTCGATAACGACCTTTTTCTATCGGAAAATCAAAATCTTTTGTCGTTTCAGGCAAGTGTTCGTTCTTTTCAATATTCGGACTACAGCTCCTTGTAATAAACTAATAACGAATATCAACATAACAATCTTTTGTCGAACCGTATTGACTACAGAAATAATATATCTTTTTACCGATAAGATCGTAATATAAAAGTTTAGTTATATAAAAAAGAGAATAACGTTTTGTATTTTACTTAATAATTAGCAGTAGAGATTTGAAATTTTGAATATAATAAAATATTTGAAATAAAATACGTAATAATACAAAAATACATAATAATATGTATAAAAATAGTAACTCCCCCACCTACATTTTATGTAATGAATAATAAAATGTGAATAATTTTCAAATATTCCATTAACACATTTTTGCCAAAATAACACTTCAAACAACGAAATACTATAAATAAAGCAGAATAGTAATATAAAAAGAAAAATAAAGTAAATTAAAATAAATTAAATTAATTTGTCCACATACCAATTATAAGTATCGGTGCAATAAAGAATTTTACTTTTATTAACATTTTACAATATGATAAAAGACTCTATAGTAAAGTAGGTGGATGCGTCTCATTAAACATCGTATTCCTTACTTTTCAAAAATGTGAAAAATACAATATATCTTTTATCTAACATGATACGGTTCGAGTAGAACGAAAGCTTAGTTCTACCCTGCCTTACAGGCAATATCCATCGTCGCGACAAATGCAGAAATCTTCAGGAAATATTGACGGTAGAAATATCAGCGATACCGAGGCGTCGCAGCGTTGTCCTGGTTAAAGTGTTTTAAACGCACGACATCTCCTCACTTATCACGAAAATGGGCTGCATGTTGAGATAGGTCGTTCCGCAAGGGTTTAGTGCCTTCGTTAAGCTGTAAGCTTCATTCAATTTTCTCCAATTTGTGGCAATTTGTGCTTACAGCACCTACATGCTCTCACGTCCCCTCCGCCCTCCGTCAACGCACGCACGCACGCGCAAGCGTTTACGCTTACGAGAGAGATGGTCCTCCAACAAAATTCATTTTACGGATGCACTTACACACGCCGGACTCTTCGATATTATTTTTATACCGGGCTTTTGTAGCTATCGACCCGTCTAGAGTAGATTACTGTCAGTTATCAAGGTTTATCCGGCAGCTATACTCGTAAAACTTCATTGCTAACTGCAATGAAATATTACGATGCAAAAAAAGAGTAAGCTTCGTTTGATTGTACCGTAATAACTCCAACTAATATTTGCTGTTTCGTACAGGCAGCTAATGCAAAACAGAAATATCAAAATTTAAATCTCTAAAATGACATCTGATACAAAGAAGGTAACGTTAACTCATTGTTACATTTGTTGTTGGCAATTGATGGATTTAATTAATCGATACTTTAAATCCGTAACGTGATGAACATATTACGATAGAATATATCATTTTTGTGTGATAATTGAATTATGTACGTGTCATAAATATAGATCTTGTATCTTCAGACAGACGCGTTACGTATGTTGACCACTTTGTTTTAAGCAGCCTCTTAACGTCAGGCAATTAGTTACATCTTGTAAGAAAATGTCGTAGATAGCGGGGGAGAGAGGAGGAAGATATATATCAGAGAAATATGTCTTGTTGTTTTCAGTACATCTTTAATTTAAAGAAGTACCTTCTTGAAAATCTCATCGAGTTACATCATATAATCCACTTTTTCTTCCGAGCCAATGAAGCTCAATGCAATGAAGACGTCTCGATTTTTTCTGAATAAGTGATACCGTTATACAATAAAATAATCACTAGCTTGACAAACGTGTTTAATAACTTCTTTTTTAGGTAGAAATATAAAACTTAAATACTCGTTTCGCATAGACGATTGCATTATGTAATATGGTGCAATATATCAATAAGAAATATAAACCCTAATGTTATTTTTGAATTTCGATTATTTTTCCCTCTAAACAAATTAAATGTCATACATGACGAAAATTATGAATTTCCTATTTCGGTTTTAATCAAACACCGTTTAATATAGTATAAAAATAAAATATTTCCCCGACATATTAAACATAAGCTGATTCCTCCAATTAGATTGTAAAATCTGTCATTTAACAAACGCTAAATGGTCATCGCAGTTTGTACAAACACATAATTGACCGTCTTGCTAAAGTCCGTCGCGCTTTTTAACGAGTCTCAAAACAACTTTTGATTTTCGATTCGTCAGAGAGCTATCTCGCTCTCAGGACTCTACGGCTGATATATCAATCGCGAGTTCGTCTTCCGGGCCAATCTCAATGATCCTTATTTCCGGCAGGGTATCTGACGTAACGCGCAGCATGCGTACGCGGATCATCCGGCTCGGTAACTCGCGATAAATCGCGCGCACCTGGGCGCCCCGGGTACTTTTCCACGCCGGACTCGGCGATTTCTCGCTACGCGATCGCGAATAGCTGTTCGCGTGGTTAACCTTTGTTGCACAAGTACAGCTCTCTCTGAAGTACCATTCTGAAATTATTACATTCTAGTGGGGTGGATATTAGCTCCCGCGCTTGTGCTTTCATTAGACGTTACCTTCGAGCGTTTCAATTTAGCGCGAAACCACCCCTCAGCCTCGTTCACAGGTCTATAATATCCAGCCAGGCACTTGCCGACTCTGTAGCATGCTTCATTTGGATGTCGATCGAGTTCCACCCATATCTCACATTCCTAGTACGGCTGCCAACGAGTTACCGACCGTTATCGGCGATGCCACATTTCTGCAAATATTTTGCCACTCGATACGGTTCGGCTTTCGCTTAATTGTCGAACCGGCGATGCGAAGCGATCCGCGAATTTCGGCCGATTTATCCTGTCTGCCTCGCTTCTTCATCCGTAAGAGCGATGTATTTCTCGTATCGTCTCGTTTAGTCTCTCGTGAGAGAGAGAGAGAGAGAGAGAGAGAGAGAGAGAGATATCATATTTATAAGCTAGATAAAATTTATAAACATTTATGAAGCGATTAAGCAATTTGGAATTAGTGGTTAATTAATAAGTTTATCGTCATGATTGGAATTGCAAATCAAACTTCTTCCTTCGAATCAGTCGATATTTATTTATTTACGTACCTATTATTGTTTTCTAGCGTCAAATAAAATAAAAAAACCATTCTCCATCTTAAATATTTGAAATTAGGTGAAGATTACAGTCAAGAATTGGACTATTGAGAGTTTAATGTAGCAAGTTAAATTAATTAAATTAAAGTATATATAAGAGTTTATATATACTGGATTATTTAATATTTCACTTTTCTCAGTGTGTTCTTTTCCATGTATTTATTATGACGCATTTAGTTTTGAAGGCGTCGTTGCTTAATCCACTTCGTAGAATTGGTCAGAAGAAACTTGCGCTACAGACTCTTTGTGTATATGTCCAAAGTTTAATTAGTTTCTGGAATGTATTGAGCACACGGTGGTTAAGTTTAGTGCAAGTCGTAGTGGTGGGACAATTTTATCGAGAAGTTTTTCAATTTTCTCGACTCACAAACTTATCTGAAAAGCTTGGGGACGCGCCGATACTATCTTTATCTAAGATTTGTTTATCGTTATTCAGAAAAATTAGGAATGATCGTTTAACAGAAGTTAATGGAATATGATTTTAACGCGATTAACATGAAAATGCAATAAATAAACCATAACTTTTTACTTCACAGACACGTAAAATTTAGCGCAATAACTATATGCTCATCTTTTACACAATAATAATACGTATAAATATAATATAAAATATGAATATAATAATATACAAATGTACTTTAGCATTTGTTAGCTATTGTATTTTTTATTTATTTATCTTTAAAAAAAATACACTTGCTCCATTCTCTTTGTTCATGAAGCGCAGTTGCGCGATTGCTTCGTTACGGGTTGCAATTACTGAAACTGACAGGGCATTTAACGAAAAGAATTTCCATTTCTCCGCCGGCAATGATTTCTTAAGATAAAAATTTACAAAACCTCATTACAGCACGGTGCCTCCTAAGACCCGCCTTTTATTCCCATGCTTTCTTTCCCTCCGTTTTCTGGCTCTGCTTCACGAATTCCCTCACTTGCAGTCCTCGTTCTCTCTAACTGTGCTGAGACTTTGTTAATGGAAATTGATTACCACAAGAAGGCGATATCTAAATCATGCCGCTCTCTCTTCTAGTCCGGCCGAAGTTTCTCTCCCTCCGTCCACCAGACTCTCACGCAACTTCCTATTGAGGAGTTATATTTTTACGCACCTTTCTCGCCAACTGCTTGTCGCGATAATACGACGAGAGAGATATCCCAAAATCGCTCGTAAATTTTTAAATACTTTAAATCAATAATTAATATATTTACGTCAGTATTAATTCACATAATAATAAATAACGTACATAAATAATGTACGTAATAAAATATAAAAGCTTACGATCTTTAATCAAATATCGAACTTAAATAGTTGATATTACGATTAATTTAAAAAGTAAAGAAAAAAATTGGTATATAATAAGGATATACTACATAAACAATGTGAATATACCAATAATATTCATAAGATTATAAAAACGAGTTTTGAGTAGATTATCAGAATTCGCGGTAATCTCGCAGTGGAATCGCTAGGCTCGGCTTTTTTTGCGGATTAAAGCAAGACACATCAGTATGGGCGGAAGAGTCGATTTTAAACTTGTCGCAAGTGGATTTAGCACCTTTCGTGGACTACGCAGCCGCCAGTAACGGCGGACGAGGACGCCATGCATGGCAGGACGTTATCCGGCAAGTCGGTATGCTTGATCCTTTTTCGCAGTGAGCTCTGGACTTACTGCTAAAACGTGGCAAGATTTACTCCGGAACTTAAGTCCGGGCTAAAGATTTATACCGCCCTTTCATATCTTCAAAGTCTTCGCTATCCCAGCGTGTCGATGTAATGCTCTGCATTCTGATGTTCCTCGACGATATATAAACGTGTCCCTGGTCAAAGGTACAGTTGACCCTTCACGGGAGATTCGGAACACTCATTGAATGTTCATCAGAAACATTTCGACACCGTTCGGGCAAAATATTCGTAACAATGCTGTAATCAGCTTCTAAGTTTATAGAGTTTATCGACGTTTAAAGTTTACTGCATCAATATTTATTAATATATAATAATTAAGATATGGTAACGATGAAGTTTCGCTAATCCATAAGCCTTTCGCCAACTGTTGCTCTCGATTAGTATATTATCATATATCGTTGTCCTTGTTCAGGCGAAAAATCGTATACAGACTACAGACGATAGAATCGAGTGATCGACCGCTTCGACGAAATTTCCGCTGAAAGTTCCATCGCCGGAATTCGGAGGCGCGTGAATCCGTTCTCTTCGCAATTCGACGATCAGTAAAAATATATTCCCTCGAATGTGTATACGTGTATATGTGTGTATGTACGCACGCGCGCGCGCATATACATCCCGTTGTGTTTGGCTTTACGGGCACGTAAGTCACGCGTCAAGGGATGATTCCGTGTTGCGTGCGTTTCGGGGCAAACAATGGGCCGACCCCAGCCAGGGTGCGCCCCTGGCAAACACGAACCTGCTGCTAAACTTATGTCTGTTCCGTTAATGCGCTTTCGGCGGGCTTCGGCAGGGCAACAGATTTACGACGGCGCGCGCGGTCAGTCATTCTAGTTAATTGGAGCTGCGGGCGTGAAATGCTCACAAAGTCAAGTCAGAGGAAGCAGTTATCGGCCCAAAACGATTCGCCGGATCGCCGAGGTGCGTTCGGCTCGGTTGTGCGCATGGGAAAGCAACGCGATGGGATACACATCGGTCGAATAATGCGCGCAAAGTAAATTAGGGTGGCGACCGCGCGCATTCTATTTACAAGTTTTAACCGCCGCGATACATTGACGCGAGATGTCCACTTTATTCTATTTGTGACAGCGTTTCGTTGATTTCATTTCATTTGTTTGACGGAACAGTAGTACATGTACAATTAATATATTTTTTTTATATTTTGAGAAGCAAGCGGATTTTATGAAAGAACCTAATGTAATATCTAGACATCGATTATTGCACACTGTATTTTTCTATATATGTAGAAAAAACATATATGAAAATATGCAAGGGAAAAATTTCTAAAATTCTTTTTATATCGCAAAATTATATACGTAAGCTTCAGACTTTTAATGAAAGTTCACAGATGATATTCTCTCTGCATTAAATTTCTAATTTCTACATTTTTAATAGTTTAAATAAAATATTTTTCGCGTTGAATAAAACCCTTAATGATTTGCATATTAAAATTGCATTTATTCAGTTTGAATTGAATCCCATTGGATAATCATGCATTTTCTCAAATAACGAATTTTTCAAAAATACGCTTCATTCGCAAATTGCTTTCCCAATAGATTCTTTTAACTCACAATCTTCAGTCGTCTGATTTCGACGTGCGACGAAACTAAGCATTGGGCAAGGTCGAATTCGCTGTGTGCACCCTTGGTATTATAGGGAGGCGAGCTACCCCATTGGATTAGGAGACCCCATAGAGGGAAAAATGTAATATAAAAGGCTTACTGGCTAAGCTGTTAATATGTTGTACGAGGATGTGTCCGAGAAGGAACTATGTATATATTACCACGCTGTTCAAACATATGTCGTTCATGATCGTGTTGATGCAGAGGATGGTTTGTGGACAAGTCAGATCTTATTTGATTTAAAATGTTCCGGTGCCCTTCGACTTCCCATTAATAGAAACAGCTTAGTGTTGTGGCAATAGATCTTGTCCTTTCATTTCCTGAGGATAAACGGTCATACGATTACTTTCTCGGAATTGTAGAAAACATAATCAAAGAGAAAACGTCAGATAATTCAAAAGATGTGTCATTGAATAAGAAATTTATTAAAACTGCCTATAATATATGTGATATATTTTTGATGATTTGTTACATATCATAAATCGAAAACAGATCAAAAAAATTAAAAAAATTATTTCTCATTATTCTGTTGCGCGTATGGAAAAAAGCGGGCAGATATGTTTACATTAATTTACCGCGTTTATGTTTTTTCATTAAATTGCATTTTGCTGATTAATATTCCGTAAATGCATTAATAGAAGAATGAAATCGAAAATCTGATCGAAAGTGGTGAGATGAATATAAAGCGCTAGTATTTAGAATCATTTCTTCGTCTTCAACATAAAAAGGAAATATTAGTTTCAGATAAATAATCACGGTAGAATCTAATATGACTCCTTATAAGAGATACGCGGCACCAATACAAATAAAATGAACGAGGCTCATTAGATTACAGTGTCGTTGCGCAGACCACAATAAATCCAAGAGAATTAGATCGATAGATCTTGTTCTTTCATTTCCTGAGAATAAACGGTCAGTCGGTATACGCTATTAGAACTTATATAATTTTAACTGCATGTATAAAACTTTCGCAGGAATAAAATTACTGCAACCGTTTCGCTCACGTTGTAAAATTATAATCGTTTATTTTAACGGTTAATTTTATCAACCAATCAATTATCTTAGCGATTAAATTCTATTTCTAATTCTACAAAAAAAAAGACAATGATCAATGAGAGCACACTTGATAGATTGATATTGGTGCAGTCAGTCATAACGAGTAGTTCACGTGTTTAATATACAATAGGCAAAATAAACACTGTACTTGTTGCGCGGTTTCTAATTTCTTTGCGCATTCATGTTTCCGCAATTGAGCTACTAATTCAATTGTCTCATTAATCAAACCAGCATCATTTACTGATTCTATTTCAGATTATTACGGGGACTGCACCTGACCGAGCACGATGACTGAATATAAGGAACAATGAATTTATCCGCGGGTATAATCGATGATATCGTGCTCATCCTGTCCGTTACGATCTCATCGACAGGTTTATGATCATACGAAAGATGCATATCGCCCGTCCAAATAAACAAGCATTGCAAATGAAGTCGTGGCGCGTACAACACTTAATATACTTGCGCTTATATTACGCCCCTGTCTACGGGACGCGGCTGCAGGCCAAGCGAGAGAATGAAGAAGAAAGAGGACGAGCAGCGGGACCGACGCTGGCCACGTGGCGACACGTGCCCCAAGAATTAATTGAGACATGAAATTTATTTGGCGCTCACACAGGTCGGAACTGATCAGCGTCTTCGAGTCGGTAAATAAAAGTTTCGCGCGAATGTCGTTCCTGAAACGAGTATCATCGCACTCAAAACTTTTATTTTATTTTATTCTATAATTATAGGATAATATCATCTTAATAATGCATATTTCTTTTCTGTATATATAATATATAATATTTCTATTCTCTCTACTCCATCATCGAACATTATAACTTTATTTTTTAAAAAGTAATAGATTTTGATAAGTTATATATATTCGTTGAGAGCATAGAAATAAGCTTTATAGAGAATCGGGTATTTTCGGTAAGCTTGATTAGTAAAATGAGTATAGGATCAATCGCAGCAAATATGGCGTTTGGAAATTTACCGATGATAGAATAATTAACAGCCTTTATTTTCTGATCACTAAGAAATTAGATGTTAAAGATAATTAAACTGATATGATTTGGATAGCACGTGCATATTTCTGTATGCAATTGGACAAACTTGTTTTTGATTTTATAATAACTATTTACGGTCGTTGTAAAATCGTACTTTATTTTCAAATATATCGGGACGTCGCGCATTTATCTCATTTTTAAATATATTGTGACATCGCAATTGGCTAAATTTAATTCTTTATACAGTTTACAACGGAATAAATAATAAATAAATAACACTCTTACACTCTTTTCTAAGAAAGAAGAGAATTATGCTTGATTGATGAAAATTTACATAAAGCTCTCTATCAATCTAATTACATGAAACACTCTTCAGATGCAACTGCGAGATCAATAAGCGCAAAGCTGATGAGACAGCTAAACAGAAAAATGTAAAGGATTTTATCTGTCTCTTTCCTCAAAATTTCCTCTAGAATGGAGCATTGGTTCGAAATCGCACGTACGGCGGACTCATCGACGGGCTCATCGCGCAGAGGCACACGATAGCAGCATTTCGGCGCACGTGGGATTAATCGTTCCCCGATGCACTGTCACTTCGATTTCGATCTCAACGCGCGCGACCGACGAGGCGTTATACGAGGCCGCTCGATATAGGTAGCAATCCGGCAGTCTGCAGTTAATTTAGAGGCCATTTCCTCTGTAAATAGCCAATAAAAGCACGGCGTGTGCGCGCGAGCGCGCACACGCAACATTCGAGAGAAGGATGGGTCGAGGAGAGGCTACCAGAGCGTGGGCGGCCGTAGCGGGAAGGGTGGACGAAGAGGGAACAAAACGAAGGAGATGTCGAGGAGGGACGGGATGCGAGAGACGGGACGCAATATTATAAAATTTAATGTCTTGGTTTACGGGCCGCGGAGCCGGCTATAACCTCGCCCCGATATTTACTGGGCAATCGCGGGGCTATATTGCACCCCTCCTGATTCCCCCCGAGCAGCCCTTTCCACCGTGCATGTTGGCGTCATCCTCCTGGCTCCTTCTCTCGGCGTTCTGAGTTCGGGCTTCTTGATCGCTTCCCGATTGGAGCCCACGGACTCGGGCATCAAAAGACGATACGCGCGGGATCCCACATTTGAAGCCTATTTGAACTCGTGATTATGTTACGAGCGACGATGCGATTGAACGTAAAAATTTTGAATTTTACATAGAAAGAAATATATATATAAAAGTTGTGCAGATTTAGAGCACATTTATCTTTAACGCTCTAAAACGCGTAAAAACTACCTTACCCAAATGCACGGAAAAGTCAATTCGATAATGGACATTGTACATAGGTAACGATGCCACAGGATTAGAAGTAACTGATTCGGTTACGTAAAGAATTCATTGAACCTTGTATAGCTGGTTCATTTATAGCCGAATCAATTACCTGGTGTCAACGTGACAAGTTTGATTCGCATTCTTAGCTATTAGTTAAGTCCATAAAATATTGACGCCGCGGTTGTATATAAGGCAGGCCGCGGTACAGAGATATAATCCCACGAATTGATCATGAAAATATCTACTCTTCTTTCCATATTAAAATTTATAACTCACCGCGGCAATTCATCTTTTCTATTTACATGTTTTTCCAACGACGGCCCATGTTATTTGTTTCCCAGGGTCGATGCCCAAAAGGACCGGCGGCACCGTCACCGCGCTGGTATTGCACACATCGCGCTTTAAATATATATTAATCGTTCCCAATCGTTTTATTTATAACGATGAAAAGCGGCGTCGCATTTTACGTATCTCTCGCAGGACCTCCGATGACGACTGAATTCTCGCGGGTCAACGAACCCGCGCGCGAATCGACGTAAAATGGTATCTTCGCGAAAGTAAAAAAATCTCCGAGTGACGTGGTTTTCGCGGCGATGTAATGAAACGCAATCGATTTCAAGCGGTTTCAATGTTTTATGCACTCGCCGCGCTCTGCAGCGAGTTTTTTTTTTTATTTACTAGCCCGGTGAATAAGTGAAGGGCCATGACTTCGCTCTCTGCTGCCGGCGAGGACCTACCGGGATTTTTTTTTTTTTTTTTTTTTTTTATAGGACGGGAGATATAAATCCGTCGACTAGCATTGAGGTATCTCGCGAGAAAGAATGAGGCAAATGACGCTCGCAACATATAATTAAGTCTTTCGACAGCTTTCGCAATAAGAGTCAACAAAAATAAAATTTGACGTATGCCAGTTGGCGTCGCGTGACTGTTTGATGAAACGACTAAAATAAATATCGAGTTTTTGCCTCCGTATCGAGAAGCAGCGCGGTAAAATAGTTAGGTATTACCATGTAAAATTAGACTCCCGTATAAACTTGCCTTTTGTTTCTCAAAACGAGCGAAATTGCGTGTGTCATTATTATGTCCAATAATGCACTCTACATTAGGCAAGTCGAAGCTTGTTTTATCGTAATTCCCATACTTTGATATTTTCATCATATTGTATAGTAATACCGACCGCGAGATAGTTCGATAAAATATGCATATGTCCGTACCGTTCATCGCGCATAGTTCCCGTACATATTCCTGTAACAAAGTCCATTAACAGTTGTAAAATAAAACAGACCAACAACTCATTCTAAGATCCTTGTCATCGGGTGATGAATAAACTCTAACGCATTATGCCGATTTATTTGATTTACTTCACCGTTTGGTCACTTGACGAATTTACGAACTCAGAAACGGCCAATAGTAAAAACGACAGAACAGAAAGAAATCAAGCACGGTCGAATAATATCCGCATTTCGTTTGTACAAAACAATTTGCACAAAATAAAATTTCAATTTTGGTTACTGCAGGTTATTGGCAGCATTCGCCAACTTTTTAATAATTTTATGCAAAGTGTAATATCATTTATTTATTCGAAGATAAAAATTATGATCCGTGTAGACATCCTACGTGAATCTATACGGTAATTCGACGGCTGTATCCCGAGATCAATGCATCTCGACGAAAGGGAGGGTCACACGCCGCGTATAAATCGGCGTAGACGTCGACGTTGTCGTACATCGGCTACGATTTAAAAACAGGAAGCCCGTACGTAACCGCGAGAGACAAACAAGCGAGCTTCGCAGCACCGCGTCCGCCCTCTCCGGCCGCGACGTTAGGAAAACGAACGACGGTGGCGGACAAGAGATAGGGGCTCGTAGGTAGAGAAGTACCGTACCTACCACCCTTCGCTGTTTCTCGAGACGCGCGAGACGGTCCGAGGATGGGTTATCCCTTTCCCGGCTTCGTAAAGCAGGAATTTTTACGCGTGATATAATGGCTGCAGGCTGCAGATCTCCTCTCCTGCCGGTGGCCGACGTCGCCGACGAAGATACCAGCCGGGGACAATAAAAACCGCACACTCGTGAGATATCGGCTGTGTCTCGGCGGCGTTAAAATAGCCGCTTGTTCCCTACGAGCAAGGATGAGTCTGATTTCGAGATTCCTCGATCGTAGCCCCCGTAGACTTGGACGTTAAAAATCGCGCAAAATAACCCATGATCGCGTTATGAGCGATGCGATCGGATAAAAAATAATATGTATTTTAGATTTGATATAAAAAATGTTAAAATTGTTTAATCAGATAATCGAAGAATAAATAGAAGTGTGAAATGAGATGATTCAACTGTCGAGATTAAAGATTACGAAATTAGATTTCGTTAGATTAGATTTTGAAAATTACTTTCATAGCAGTAAATTAGACCATTAGTCTAATTGCATCGACTAGACCAAAATCACTGTGAATGGAATTGTCAGAAAACAATATTCTACGTTTCGATTAGAAACTCTCAGGACCCGGCGAAGAAATAATGTTGAGTTGATTTGATATTAACGCAAGATTGAATTTTTTGCGTTTTCTCCAATATCGGTCTAATCTCGCTTAAATCTTAAGCTCGCGATAACTCGCATATACGTGGTGTTACTTAATTTTTTTATTATTCCAGCGATGACCGGGAAGAAGAGAATGTTTGGCGTGACATAATACCTGTCCTTCTCCATGAGGCTGGCCGTCGGCGAACGGTCACGTCGCGTCGGGGCCGAAGACAAGAGAAGGAGAAATATCATCCCACGCGATATGTTCGTACCGTGGACGGTATATAGGGTAGCGCGCGCGGAAGGATCTATCTCTCCCAGATAGTCTGGGTGGGTGCTCTTTCCCTGTAGTACGAGGGGTGGGTGGCCTTCGCTGAAATGGTAAAACACAAGATACGGAGGTGCGGGAGCGGGGGAAGGTAGGGTTGGAGGCCGCCAAAGGTGGAGGAGAGAGAAGGAGGTGGAGGAGGAGGTGGTGGTGGGTAGCGACGGGGTGGAAGGGGGCGGACGGGAGGAAGAGGGCTGGCGAGGTAGCGACGTCACCACGGAAATCAAGAGTAATGCCAACACGAAACTGCACTACCCCTCGCGCACCCTTACCGACCCCTCCTCGCTCCCGTCTTGCTCTCATACTCTCTGGCACACCACCCCGTCCGTTTCTCCCGGTTCTTTCACCGTCCCTCCGTTTCTCTCAACTCCCCCCCTCTTCCCTCTCTCTCCCCTCGCCCCATGAGATCCCACCGACCGACCCACGAGTCTGGTGCGCCTTCTCTCCCGCCTCCGCCCGAGTCACCTCACCGATCTCATCCACCTCCAGGGAATAACCCCCTCGACGGCGGCTCCCGCGGTGAGCGCCGCGCCGCCGGCGAACCTCGGTGAGACGGAAGCGATAGCGGCTCCCACGAGCACTCGCTGCGACTAAGGGCGCACTGCCGGATCCTGAGAATTCTCTCTCTCTTTCTCGCCCTCTGCCGTTCTTCCTTGGCTCCCGAGCCCCTATCTTCTTGCTCTATATCGGACCGTATCGGACCGTTGTCTTCGCGAGCATCAGAGAGGAAGTGTAGTTCTACTTAAGAAAGCGCGCTTGGTACGATTGGTTGATTAAAATACTGACTTTTTTTAAAGAAAATTAAGAAAGGCACGATCTGTATAAGATACTATCATCATCGCTTTGCGCTATGTCGATCAGTTCAATCTTGAAACACATACGTGAATTATTCTATATAAATTTAACATACAGATAAAATTGTTTAAAAATCTTATTGAAGGATCTTATTAAGTACGCGAAATTAAATTATAAATTAAGAAATTTTTCTGTTGATATTTTAATTAACATTTGTTGCATGAATTTAAGAAATAATTAAGGTAAATACTGCATAAAAAAAAACAAAGAAAGAGATAAGAAAAGAAAACTTTATATCTTTTTGGCTAAAAAATTCTTATGTATATATTAATATAAATTAATGTAAAACAAATTTATATAGATTAGATTTTCCTCGCGTTAATAAAGTACTATTAGATTTAAAAATTTCATAATAATTTTTTAGCAACCATGTTTATTATAATTTACTGCAAAAAAAAATTTCTCTGCATAAACGTAGGCATCCGGACAATAAACAGATGCTTGTGTATAACAAAATAACCATCGAGTAATTAATTTAATTTTTATAAAATTTGAGAGAAGGGTAAGAGTGAGTTTGATCATGTTAATCAACGGGAATTACAGCACGTTGAACACGCTGCGATTCCGCGAGTACGAAAAACGAAAGTGTATTTTCTGGGTTTTTTTTTCTTCAAATCCCACTCTCGCGAAAATGTGGCCATTCGTATGATCGGCTACATCCGTATAGCTTCCCAGCAGCGCCGCAAAACGTCTTTTAATATACACTATATCTTCGGGGGGGCTGTGTGTTTATCCTCATGGCCTTCCGCCATACGAAGAAACCGATTTGTGCCTTGATACGAGCTCGTTCCCTCGAATCTGTCGTGAAACTCACCCTATACACATTATCATGCAGTATGAACGCGCGTTTGCTTGATTTTATTACTCTGAAATAAAATTGTGTTAAAACTGGTAAGTTATTAAATTTAATAAAAGCTTACGAGAGAAAGAAAGAAAGTGAACGAGAGACAGAGAGAGAATGTTAAACTGTTTTTAAGAAAAGATAGTTAAAAGTTATGCTCTAAATTTATTGCTTACACTTAACATCTAACACTTAACATTTAACATCCACTTTAAACATTGAAGAAAAAGAATAATATTCACATAAATCTCTTTTAAAATTATCGTTACACTTGTTATTACTTTTCTTGCGTATCTAGTTTACTTGTTAGCTTGATTCATTAAAGTTGATAGGTACTTCTAAGGAATATACGCATCATACATAACGCGCTTACACAGCACAAGTTGCGCGCTATTAGTATTCTAATTAACTAAACAAACGGCAAGATATTATTCAAACTATGAGACCGTCAAGATTAAAGAATGGAGGTGTTCGAAAGGTTTCTTACATACCTATACCCAAAACAAATAAAGGCCGAGAAAAGTGCTAAAGCAAGCAAACCGCAAAACAGATCTTGTCTTATATTGCAACAGATTAAATGAATTCTGGCAAATTAATTGGTAGTTAAGATGTTTAGCGTTAAGTGAAGGTCTGTTCTCTCTCTGTTCTACTTTTACTGTCTAATATTACTCGCACTATTCTTGCGTTTACCTTCGCACAATCATTTCCTCTCATTTCCCTTTCCCATCCCTTAATTTACTACCCCTTCATTACATTTTTTTTTAGATAATATAAAATCAAATTCTGAAATTATCAAATTATGTGCTATCAGAAGAGAATCGAGAAACAAGAATAATATTTAGTCTAGAGAAAAATATTTCTTAAACTATTATTACTATAATTATCTGTAATTGAAGTTATTAAGTGACTTGATATTTTAAAAAGGTAACGAGTTCTTTTTTGTAACATTTTCATAATAAATCAAGTGTAATTCATATAAAGATAAGTTAAATTTTTATTTTGCATATTCCGCTAATTTAAATTATAATAAATAATAAAGTTGTAATGACAAAAAACTTTTATTTATATACAAACATATGTATAAACGTTATCTAAAGTTTTAAGTACAATATTTTATCCATTTAATTAAATATTTAGATAACCTACGTGGTCTTTCTAAATAGTAAAAATAAAACAATGGTTTTTTTCTAATTAAACAATTACATTTACTTAACAATATAAATTAACACGTTTGTCAAAGAAGGTAAAATTTAATGTAAAATAAAATATGTTAAAAAATAAAAAAAGATGTCATTAATTAGTTTCGTTTTTCTACAAAAATTTAAATAGAAAGATAAAAATATAATCTACCGTGAATGTGGCGATGCAACATATGCCTGAGATTTAAATGGATTTAATGTATTAATTTAATTTAATTTTTGATATGCTTAATAATATGCGCATTTGTCAAGATTTTATGAGATTAATCGAGCTACTGTTATCCCACGCTGAAACTAAATGTGTTGTTATAAACAACATGTAAGAAATACCATATATTTCTTGTACGAAAGCTTGTATAATAAAATAATAAATTTTTAAAATATTAATTGTTAATATTAAATAAATAAAAACTTAATGCGCAAAGTCGCTGTTTTAGTTATGCAATGTCCTCTGTTAACGAAACTCGAGACTACGTTCTAAAAATGACGAAGATGTATAAAATTCATCTCGATCTAACATAACTTGTCCAATTCTCTATCGATGTTTGATACATTTCTTTTTACCGTTTAACATTCAACAATTTACTTATAATTGATAATATCTTTCCAGTCCTATCACTCTATTTTATTACCAACTGATGCTCGTTAACTTCAATATCAACCGTGTAGTCATGTACAAATATATTATTTGTTGATAATATATTATATACAAAATATATTATCACGTGTCAATATTTTCAATGTAATTTTCGGCTAACTCCGTCTGGATTAATTGCGCCAATCGCTCTAGTGCCTGAAATATAAGTATAGACATAAATATTCGAGTGTCAATTCGTTTAGCAGCAATGATGATAGCATGTGTGTTTCGACGAAACTTTATTCACCGTCGATAGATTAGATGCTGTACGTCGATAAGATGAAATAGATTGACATGAGAAAAAAATTAACAAAACAATAATTTAAATCGTCTAAAATTTGATACGCTCAAACATTTGACTTTAATATGTTTACTTTAAATTTTATTATTTGTTATAATTAATTTACATTAACTTTTATGATTAATTAATAATCAATAGTTCAAATTTATGATTAAAGTATTTTGTGGGAAAATAAACATTTATCTTTATGTGATTTAAATCTATTTAATTTGTTATTAATTTGTTAATTTTATGTTAAAATATTAACTAATGTTTATAATATATATAAGTAAAAATTAACATATATATAATAATAAATACAATATATGTATATAAAAATTATAAAGTTTGAATTTACCAGATCCATTTCCTGATAGGAAGCCTTGGCGAAACTTGCCCTGATGGCGTTACAGGATTTAGAGTCTCTCATGAATGCGCCTCCTGGCGCCATAATAACTCCTTCCGTTACACCCCGCTGCATTATCATCTTCCATGTATTCTCGATTCCTCGCACTTTAATCCATAAGAAGAATCCACCCCTTGGTACGCTAAAGTCCGCCAAACCTAATAAAACACAAATCGTCATTTTTTTATCTTTTAATTGCGGTGACTTACCAACTATCTAATTTTCTTATATACGTATATATAATATACAAAGATCACATGTATTCTAAGAAATTATCTATTAATTACAAGAAGTTATTATAAAGTTAAGTATAAATTATCATCAAGTGTATAGCAAGAGCATTATTAATATTTATTATTAATTACTAATATTATTAATTATTATTAATTATCGCTCATTATTATTAATTATTACTCACCATTTAAATGCTTGCGTGCCAACGCCGAGATAACATCCCTTCTTTGCTTGTAGAAGCACCTTATTCTTGTATAATGTTGCATCAGGCCTTCGTAACCCCAGATCTTCAACAACTTGTACATTATTGCCTAAAAAATCCAATCAGTTATTTCTTTACCATTTCTTTTTGATGATAAAACGGTCAATGTTTACAATTTCGATAAGACCCGACACGCGCCACTGTCGGTTTGATTTATGGATGATGATTAAGCGAAGGCGTGCGTCCACATTTCACGACGTTTCATCATTCCAGATAATAATATTTACGGTCATCGCTCGTTTTTCTCATGTGTATAAAAAGTACAATAAATCCATTCTTTCACTTTGCATTCAACTACAAACATTCAAATCGCGTTATCTAACGTATTCTACTCATATGTGTATTAAAATTAATATTATAATATGTTATTAATGAAAAGGGATTATGATTAATTTTTAACACCGATGAGTTAAAATAAAATTTGAGAATATAAACTTCTGATGTTAATTAGAATTTTATACATTCTTAGAATTTTGCACGATATTCATACGTTACCAACGACACGGAAAAGTAAGGGTAACAAAGGGTCACGAAGGGTTTTGCGAAGGGTAAAGGATATCTCTACCAACCTGCGATAAGGTAGGAGCATGGAGGTGGCTGCTCTGCAAATGGAGCTCTACGCAGGCTATCAGCGGAGCCGCGGCGGTCATAAAGCCTAATCTGATACCACTGCTGATCACTTTCGAGAATGAATCCAACCTAATTACTCGACCTTCCGTATCAAGCGATAAAAAAGACTTAGGATCCTCCTGAAAAAGAATACATTTTATTTTAAAAGTTATCGTAATTTTTTTTATTTTTACGGTGAAGGAAGTCTCTTTACTAGTATTTATTTTAATTTCATATAAATATTATATACATAATATTTATAATCTTATAAATATATATAATTTTGCATAATATATCAGTTATATTGAAAATTCAAATATCGATTGCGTTCTATCTCAAATGTCGATAAAGATTGTGAAACATAAAAGACATTTATGATATGCGAGTTCGTTGATATCACTATAAATTTTTAATAACATATTTAATACAGTGCTTAATGTATATTGTAATTAACAGATATATCTCATCTCCGCTTCGAGTGTATTGCTACTGCATTTTATCATATTTTCGACAACTTTAAAAGATATAAAAATTAATGCTATCACGTAGGTCATTCGAAATTTAATTTACGTTTATGCAAAATTGTGACGATATTACGTCAAAGATACATCATATAGTAAACTCATCTAATTTGCACTGTAATTTGCGGGTCCGTTTACAAAATACTATTGCATTTTGCAGAGTTCCATTTTTTAAGCAATTTTCGGTATAATTATTTGCATAATAAATATTAACGCATGTATATTTATACGTCTATTAATACCTCTATTAACGTTCATATTTATGTGGCCGGCTTAATTTCTTTATATGCCATCCACGTCAAAATAACACATTCGTTTGTCGCATATGAAACCTCATGACTCACCTTGTCGAAATGCATGAAATGATAAGGATCGTCGTCGAGAAGCAAGAAATTGTACTCGCAGGCTATCCTATAGATCTCCTTTCGTCTTTCCAGAGGTATAATGATGCCAGTAGGGTTCGTGCCCGTAGCGTTTATATACATTATTTTCGGCATTTTTGCGCCGAAAACCTCCCGGTTTCTCAGAGTCTCCCGGAGTATTTCCGGAATAGGACCGTCGTCGTCTTGCGGGATCGTTATAAGCTCCGCTTTGTGAGGTGCTATCTATGATCGAAATCAACACCCGTATTATTTGTAGTAACGAAATTTTGAAATAACAAATAAATGCCGAGCATCTTGATATATAATTTAAAAAAAGAAAGAAATATTTTTTTATTTATTTTTTATTTTTTAGTAAATTTAAAGTAAATTAGATTAAATCGAACTCAGATTTAACATAGAAATATAGTGTTATTAATTCTTAATATAAATATAAGAGATATTAAATATATTAAATATAAAAGATATTTTCTTTATTCCTTGCGGATTCTCTACGTTCAATATCAAAAATAAATAAAATCATATTACAAAGTTTTTAAAAAGTCTTTTTTATCGCTATTGTACAAATTATTATTTATCGTATACTTCGTAGTTAAAAGGATTAAAACGACGCGACGCGACGCGCGGGACGTATACACGTACGGGATATACTTCTCGAATTTCTTTCTCTAATGAAAGCATATCTATATTCACTAACCACAACTTCGACGCCAGGATAGAAAGGGTCGGGGACCAAAATCGGATCACCAGTGCCGATTATAGCCTCCAGAGCCTTGCTAAGCCCGTCCTGAGACCCCGAAACGACGACTATGTCGCGACTCTCCCATAAGGGTGGCGCGTGTGCCCTTCTCTGGAATTCCCTCAGGGCCTGAAACCAATTTGATGTCCGACGTTGTTAGACACATTGTCAGCCGATTCCCTTATCTCGGGAACGAAAGAATCCGGGTGTAACGACACGGTCGATTACATGAGGCGCGCAAACAATGTACGTGTGACATAATCAGAACGTCATTTAATGGCTTATTCTCGAAATGGCTTTTGACTTTCGTCTTTTCTTATCTTTATCTTCGTTATGTTTTATCACGTTTATGTTTCTCTTATTTCCCTTCTAGTCGACAAGTTAGATATGAGCGTATAAAAACGGAGCGCTATATATGCTATCTCTAAAATTTCTTATATACACGGAATATTTTTGGAAAAAATTCTGCTGAAGGATCTTTTCTACCTGCACAAGAGGAGGATAACCTTGCGTGGGTATGTACTGAAGAGCGGCACCTAACTCGCCATCGTCCAGAGTAAAGGACGAACCATCGTAGAGTTTAACTGAAATTTCCGTGAACGGGAACGTCTCTTCGTTGGGCATTCCTTCTGCTAAGGAAATGATACTTTTCGGCGCGGAGTACGCTATTTTAGCTGGAACAGTTAAAAGATCCTCCGTTGTCGATTAAAATCCTTAGATTTATCGAGACAATTAAGACGTTAATATTCTGACATTAGTATTTTTGCAATTAATTATGCGACCATCATAAAGTTAACTTATCAATTTAGTGCGTAAATTTTTTATCTTGGTGATCTTATTAATCTATCATAAAAGAGTTTGCAATTATTGATAATTAGATATAAATCGAATCGTTCGCTGGTTTACTTTATTCTGTTCGTTACTGATTATTGCGTTACGTTCAAGCTGCGCGAGAATAAAGAGAAGAGCTTGCTGCTTACTTAGCTCCCGCGTCGTGGCAGGCCGCCTGCGTTTGGCGACGTCCGTCATGAAGTAAGAATAATCCATTTCTCTGTTCTACGGTGCACTCGTTCGTAAATCTCTTATAAATCTACAACCTCCGAATTGATTAGGCGTGTTTATTAGTAGAATTGATTGGTTATTGATCGCGCCTAAGTTCAAGTATACTACTTTTCGATACACAATCACAGTTGACACAGTGTTAATTGTATTGTTAAATGAATCGATTGTTCTTGATTGCCACAGTGGTATTAACCAGAATTTGGAAGGTCTAAACAAGCACTCTGTGTGCACGTCTGTGCTCTCTTCTTCCCTCTGTATTAATATTGTTTCCCGAGAGGTAAGAAGCAGATAAACTCGTCAAGAACACATCCTTCTAAAGTGAACGCTTCTGTTACCCTCGTCAACACTGACAACGCGCTCGGCTATGCCTCCTTTTATATTTAGCGATAACACGTTGCGTCAGAAAATCGTTTCGTATACAAAAAGAAATATACATATTCACATATACTAGAATGTAAATAGAATTCCCCTGACTAAATAGTTCCCCTGATGATATTTACCAATCCGATACCGCGACTTACCGCGGCTATTCTGCCGCTGATTGAAAATATGGACTATATAGATTTGAACGGGACGTAATATTTGGAGTTCGAACATATCTAATCGTTATGAGGAATTATAAGTATAAATATTGTATATAACATATAAGATTAAAAGAGAGTTCAGATATCCAAATCCGGAATACAAACAAATGCAGGAAATGAAGATTATCACAACTTCCCTTTATGATAAGTAAAGAAAGTAGCGAGATAAAAAAATTCATTAGCAATATATATTTATGAATTTTACAAAACATTCTTGAGCGTTAATGTGTCAAAAACCAAAATAATTTTGCTTTCTCTTATTTGCATCACGCAATATGTATGAATTCCAGAAATGGTAGTCATATTTTGGCAATTCGGTTGTTCTTTTTTATGAATTTTTCATAACATTTTATAAGTAATTTATTAAATATTTAAAATATATTATAAATGTTTTACCTTAATTATTCCCCACTTATCGTAATTTATATCAGCGTTTCACAATAATTCTTCCGTCCTTTCATAACTTCTCGAACAAGCACATTATCGCGCTATCCAAATCATTGACACATAAAAAAAAGAACAGTAAGAATAATATTCAAATATTGCACATTTTTCTCCAAATTTTCTCGTCGCTCACTTTTCCATCCCAATTCATTCTGTTTTCGTGATTTCCCTAAGGTCTTTCACCCGCGCGCGACTAAAAACGATAATCTTCTTCAAAAACACAGATACCGCAGAATTATTAAACATAAACACACCTATCAATATAACATCGGCGTACATGTGTCTTTTCCTGCGACAACTGCCTCAATAGTTGCTCGCATCTAATCAGCGTGCGTGCGATATCGATACCCTCATACATCTATCCCTCTTCATCTGTCCCAATTCTCATTTCGGTCTCTTATCTCGAGTCTCTTAAAACCATTGACAAGTATTTCCAGATAAAGCTGCATTTCAAAATTTCTTGAAAATAATATCTAAAAGTTTCTGAGCATTATCATTCTAAGAGCGTTTTATACAAATTTATGCTCTTGAGATAGTAGACTAAAGGTGCAGGTGAACAACAAAATGGTAATCTGTATTATAGATTAAAAGTTATCAAAAGTTAGTGAACGATAGTTTTCTTCGCGACATACACTCGCGGATCCTTTTCCAAAGGTGCGCTTGTGTCAATTATGATGTAACCGAGCGAATAATTACGTGAATGAATGATGAAATATGTCGCGCATTGACAATCTCGCGCGTGTCACTCGTTAGACACTATTGAGGGGAATCGCTCAATGTACCCTCGTATATCGCGTACACGTGATTACAAGAATTATTTACTAATAGTGACACATTCTTACAAAGTTAATGTTTTATCGTCGTCTCCAATAATCTTTATTGATGCGATAGCAAAACTCCGTCTCTCTATTGGCGAACTTCGCGAATCAACGCGTGCCGCGAATAGGAATCTATATATATAAAGCATTGATATCTTATATATAAAGTATAAAGTAATATAATATAATATAGTAATAAAAATATAGTACCTTACTAAATATCACACCGAAAGAATTTAAGCATAATTTTTCAAACATAAAAAAGGTGTAAATTCCGGTAAGTATTAAGGAAATTTTAACGACATCGGTAATCATTTTATGATGTGTAAAAAAATGTATAATAGTGTTGCAATCAAACGTGATGGTCAATTACACTTTCGACAATTTCTCAGACGTTAATGCAAAATTTTACTATTTTATTATTTAATTTTTACTGCGTCGCCGGCTAAGCTTTATCTCTAAAAAAAAAAAAAAATCATCGTTCCCACCATATCGCTTTCCTTGTTTTCATCTCATGCTGATTTCAAATTTCGTCAGCTCTATTCTGATGCAACGGTCGCCTAGGATTTACTTGGCTACTTTCACTCCGACGCGTAACGACGAGGAAAAAAGGATGATGAAAACGAAATGTTTTTATAGTAATAATGCTTGTACAGTACATTCTATTCTGATGATATTAAACTTTTTTTAAATAAGTAAATTTCCACGTTTTCGATACGTCAGAAGATCGTATGACGCATCAACAGATAACATAATTAATTACATACATAAATATTTGATTACATATCTATCGCGTAATTTAAAACGCTATGTTGAATTAAATTTTTTTTTTTAATTTTTTTTCACACATTGTTTTAACGGTGTCGAACTTTGCAATTAGATAATGCAATATACATTGATTTAAAAGGTAAGAATATTTCTATCAATTAAAACGATTTATTAAATGTATATACAGTCGATGAAACAAGAATCAATTTGATACGATTTAGAATTATTGATATTGAAATTCGCGATTGTCTCCTCCCACATGTTTATCATTCACGAGAGCGATATAACTTATCCAAATCACAGGCGCGCGCCACGCACGTATGTGAATATGTATTCGCACGCGCGATATGCGTATGTTTGCACGCGTAATCGGTCGTTAATAACTGACATCGGGTAATTGCAAAATCGTTGGAAAGTCCGATAACGGCAATACGTCAAACCAGCAGCATCCAGCCAGATGACGAAACGGCGTCGAATATTTGGATATGGGATTTAACAATAGAGCCGAACGCCGAAAATTCAAAAATTAAGCCCGCATTAATTTGTAAACATTCCGCCGATTGCAGATTATTAGAAATCTCGTCAGAAGAATAAAGAAACAGTTTTCATTTCCGTTATTCCAAAACGTGGTCGCTCTGTGCAAAGATGTATCTAATAATTACACAAAAGGGAATTTTTTTAAAATAAATTTTATCCGATCTTAATAAAATATTTTGTTATTCAATTTATCCTCTTGTATAGATTCGCCTTGAACTAGCCATGTATATAGGATAAGATATGAATTCTGACAAACATTACTGCTTGCCATTTGTGTGAAAATGTTTTACAAAATAAGCTAAATTTTAAGTCTCTTATAATTTTTATATATGCTTTCTCTAAAAGAATATCGATAAATTGCTTGTGCAATCGTTTGCGTAATATCACTGTTTTTAGAGATGATTGCATTGTAAAAAACGTCTTAGATAAGCATTATTGTATTATTAATATGCGAATAAAACGTTGCCTTCACTCGTAGATAGCTCTTGACCTTAGTTTTGTTACATGCTTTAAAGTTTTTCTTTCACGTATCGCCTCGCGGGCATAAGCAGCAGAAATCGTGCAGTAGAAACAAAAAGCAGCGTAAATTCCTGATTCGCGTCAGATCGTTTTAACTCGCGAGCACAATTCAAGTAGGTCGTCACAATCCTCTCTTAAAACCGTTCGCACGTTACATCATTCGAACGGATCCGTTCTAATCATCGGACTTTCAGTGGCGTTTTCGTACGTTAACACAAAATCGGTATAATTTATATATATACAGAAATTTAAAGAATGAAGAGAAAAGAAAATTTCTGAAAATGCATAATGCAAAATTTGAAGTGCATTAATGGCAAAGCAATTATGCACAAAAATTTAACATACACAAAAAATTTGACATTTACTAATTTTTATGTCAGTGCCTTACGCCTCTTTTCCCGGACTTGCATATTATCATTTTAATACTAATTTGCAATTAAATACATGTCAATTCGTGTTGACATGGATGTCACGATGGCGACTTGTTGAATCGTAATTTTTTGCGACGTGCGAAGAATTCGAATGCGGTAAGCGCAGCTCGTTTACGAATCGGAATAATGTGATATTCCGCAAATAACGCAATAAACGCAATTTTTCTCGCGCCCCATCGAGATCTTCTTGCTTTTAATTGTGCTGCGTTCAGCAGAGAAAGCTGTTTGCAACTGTTGTACAATTCGTAAATTTGATCGGTGTATATTTTTAACTTCGACCAAAATTGAAAGCATATCGGCACCAATCAGGTTCACAGAATTTGCAACAACAGTTGCAAAACAGTTTTCTCTGCTGAACGCGACCTTTGTTGAGCGGAACTTAACAAGACGTCAGCGCCGATAAATGCCGCAAAAATAAGTCTGACTTTTCTTCTCACGCAAAACTGCGAGAATAACAGCGTTGTGAATTTATCACGTTCCCCCGCGCCCAACGATTGGCAACTTTGTCAGGTCTTGGGATAATAACGTTATTTATAAATAATTCGGAGTTATCGTCTGGATACGGCCGACATAATATTGTTACGGATAGTGATTGTACATGCCACGCCTCTTTCGATACCGACAAGATGAATCGCGTGCGCATAGATAACGTTATCGGCTTTCTTTACGTACGAAAAAACTGTTCCGCAAATAAGCGAGACTTTAAATTACGTAAAACGAGATTTTGGCTCGTGTGCAAAAACGTTCGCCACGGGAAAATATCTTTTAATGAAAACCGACACGCACATATGACCGATTTAACAATAATATTGAAGAAAACTAAGAATAACTTGAAAGTGGTATGATATATATTAATGAGAACTGATTTTTCTGCTATGAATATGCGGGAGATAATGCCTATGATTAAGACATATTTTATGGGATAAACATAGGAATCTGACCGCATCGAAATTACACCGCTTTTTTTATCTCTGCTTTTTCATCTCAGAAACATTTCATTTCCCGTAATCGCACCGGAAATCTTTCAGATCTGTCACCACTTAACGGATCTATATACGTATGTCGATAATCTCCGCGTTGATGGATTATCTAAATGCCAAGATTTAAATTTTGTTTTGCGCCATCATGCATCGGTATAAATTGATCAACCGTCTGATTACGCGTGAAACAGATTTTCTATTCCCATTATTATCTCATCTTGAGCACAATGTAACTACTTATCTCCATTTTCTAAGAACGGCTATGAACGATATAACAATTAAGAGAATCGAGAAATAAAAAATTAACAAATAATAACACGTCTCAAAGTTACGAGAGTGCCTATTTAAAAATCAAAATTTCGAATCGCTAAACTAAGAAAAAAGTTGTATCGACATCCATTTGTAGCACTGTTTAGTAATTAACTAAAACTTACTTTCACAATTATTACGAACTGTAATACTTTGTCTTTTCCACGTTACGATGTTTGTGTTCTTTTACAATAGCGAGCGTCTTCAATTCGAGAGGTAAAATTTTTTTATCACAAGTACATTCCTTCCGCGCAACCGAATAGATATCGACAGACCCTTCTTTCTCTCCCTCTCTCTCTCTCTCTCTCTTCTATTTCGATTGCCAATGTCGGTTTCTCCGCTTCATTTAATCCAAACGATAAAGTCGATCTCCGCCTTTATTCGATCAAACTTTATTCAGGTAAAGCAAAGAGCACCTTGAAATTATTCTATTAAAAATAAATTTTTTCAAATTAATTAATTCATCTGCAATTTTAATACTGAAAGTATACACAACAGTCGCTTTACTTTTAAATCCGTTTATAAATATTATCATTGCCGTTATTCATATTTTTTACAAGTATTTCGTTCGTATACGTATATTAATGACATTTGTCGTTACGAAAAAAAAGTAATATTCGAGAACAATTAAAATTATAATGCACGAAAGCTTATAATCGTTAATATACGGGTGCTCAAAGGTTATCCGAACTCATTTTGTATACGCGACAAGCTGGTATGCCTATAACAACAAGGTAATGACGTAGTCGTGACGTAGTTAATCGGTGCTCGTAGAATAATATTGTGGGGTGAAGTAATATTGAGACGCGTAGCGAAAGTTCCTCAGATGCCTCAACGTAGTTGCTATTAAGGAGAAATTACATTAAGAGTACATGGAATGCGTCATAGGTCACGCAAATAATATCGTCATGTATTAGTCTTCTCCTCTAACGTTGCTATTTTATATTATCGATACACAACACTGCAAAAAGAAACTTAAAATTATTTTTGTAAAAATAATAGTTATATATTTCACTGTTTCTCTTCTTTCTTAAATATTATAAGTATCATCTATATCGTAAAGTAAAAAAACCAATATGAAGAAAACGATTATGTAAACATAATTTATGTAACGAATAGTTAAAAATATCTTATTTGCCACGTTTTTATGGTTTTTGACAAAATAGTTACGCTTATTACAGTAGCAGAATATTTTTATTTAATTTGTTTATTTTAGATTATATTTCTTAAAAAATGATATATCTTCATGCTAGCGACATTTTCATGGTGATATAAAAAATTGAAAAAGTACGAAAAAAAAAGTTAACTTAGAGCTCTGGCTATGTAAGTTAAGCTCTTTTTGATTTCCGATTATCTAAAAATACACCATCGTCCTGTTATTGTTAGTCATACAATACAATTACTAAGAAAAGCATTTAAAAATAATCTAAATTAACAAAGTAATAGGATTAAATTACTAGCAAAGATATAGAATGTTATATATTCTTCAGTTTTCACGTTTATTATTAAGTGTTTATTAATACAATATCCTCATTAAAGGCGACAACGACCACCGTATAAAGTTATATAAAAAATATGCGCAACAATCATGAAGTTTTATCTTCGCTGCGATTATTCCGCAAGTGCCGCGCGTGGACGACACGAAGGTATAAAGTTCCGGTACGGAAAAGACGGACGCAAACGATCGTAAGTGGAAAATCTCACCCTCTCTTTATATACCTACGACGAAGGTGCCGTTCGGCGGGCAGCAAGTCGGAGATGGAGAAACGTACTTAATGAACGGAGAAGTTCATTAAAAGCGAAACGACATTAGCCGACCTAAAATCACCCCTTCGTCACCTCTCGCTCTACCTCCCCTCTCTCTCCCACCGCCCGCTGGTTCCGCTTGTCACCGTAGGCTTGTGAAATCCTCTCGGGCCTTACAGGTGAAACGGAGGAGAAGAACGACGAATTAACAGGCAGGATCGCGTCGTAGGTGAGTTAGTTTCTCGGTGCGAAAAAAGGAACGAGTTCGATAGGAAATAGATCATCGCGTTCTGTGGTGGAGCACAAGGACGAACGTCAACGACGGTGGCGGCGGCGATAGCGGCGAGAAAAAACGGCCCATCTCCTCACGGGAGATTGCCTTCCTACAATTTCTCTGGTGGTCTCTCTCTCGCGACGCCTTCGACCGCCTTCGACTGTCGTTACCGTTAATAGAAATCATTCAGCGACTATGAATTGCCTACCAGTTATCCTGAAATTTCATTATTTTCCCGCTGGCGTGGCCTTATGTCTTAACAGACCGGGGAAATTTCCGGAGGATGGAATTATCGGCGAGAGAATACTCGCGGGCGAAAAGGTCGAGCAAAATTTCTCTAACTATGGGATAATTATTATCATTATTTTAATAACCTTGGATTAGATTTTTTTCTACTTAAACTTTTTTGTTAGGTGTGCCCCATTTTCACGGGATGTGTGATCTAGAGGCTTTCTGCCGTGTTTTGCCTTACTTCGGTGATCAAACTGCGACGCATTTACGCAGACAGCCGCGATACCGCCATTATGTGAGAATCGTAAGACTCATCTTTCTCTTACCAAGTCCCTCTTCCTCGCCTTCCTGAAGGAACAAAAACCACGTTTCAAAAGGATACTAAGAAGAATCGCGAGCTACGTCCAAGCCAAACCGAGCGGAGATCGTATCCTCGCAACACGGGGCAACTCCGGGGCCCCCAAACTTCACAGCCATTGATCCCGCGAAACCACTTACAAGACAGTCTTGTATCTTTCCCGTGCTTCCAACCGCGCCGCTCGTTCACGCCCCAACGACACCTAATTGGGTGCGCCCCGTGGCCGGTCCATTATACGGGGTGTCAAAATACTTTTTCACCTCTCGTAATCCTCCCGGCACCTATACAGAGAATCTCCCTCCTTGCCCCCCCTCTCTCCCCCTCCTCCTGCCGTCGCCACCTTTATCCCCACGCTGTGCCCGGGACAAAGGGTATGCGTGCTTGTATCTCAAAGCGGCCGACCGAATGAAATGCACAATGGAATTGTCGCCACACGTCGCGTTTCGAGAAGTAAAAGACGTTTTCCGTGGCCTGGCGGTTCCGGCGCGCCATGTAAGCCGTCTTAGAAAAAGACCCTGCGCCAGAAGTGCCTCTCCCGACGTGCAACAACATTTGTACTCGCGTATAGGGTAAATTCTCATCTCCCTCTCCCCTACCTTCCTGCCTTTTCCGTCCCAATCCACGACCGTGCTCCTGCCCTCACCCTCGTTTTCTCTTTATCTCTCCTCCGAAGTTGGCGTATAAGTGACAATTTTGCCGTAACACCGTTTGCCGCTCGTCGAATTCGAAGAAAGGGAAGGCAAAGGAGGGCAATTTTGTCACCAGCTCGGGAGACACGAGAGCGCGAGACGCCCCGTTCCGAGATTTCTTATTCGAGCGAATCATTGACGCGCCATTCGTAGTCTCTACCCCCGAGATCCTATCAATTTATACGACAGACATTGAAGCGTTTAAACATTAATCTTATATTTGAAATGTTATATGTTTCGCATATCAGAAAAACTACTATTTTCTTTTATTCTACTTATTATGTTAAACACATCCAATATTTTGTTGATGTATATATCATAATTTTACTATCACATTACGTAAATCGGCAATTTTACAATCGTAATCTTTACGATAAGATTTAACGCTACGAATTTCGAGAAGTTATATAATTGCGTTCGAAATGATTTCTGTCAGCAGTTCAACAATCTGATTTGACCTTTCGGGGGAATGCTTTTAGCGGCGCCTTTTCCAACTTCACAGTGTCGCTAACGGAATTACATTGAAGGCTCGATAATTGCTGATAATTCGGATAAACTTCGTTAAGACGCTCATCTGGGTCGGGGCGAAATGCTTTCATTTGATTATTACTCGATTTCGATAACGCGATTATCACGTTCGTAGCGTAAATCGATTGCGTTTTCGTTTCCTCGGAATTACTAAATTACAACTTCAAATGATTGTAGCTCTCAAAGCATCATATAAAATATTGGTTTCGTTGCAACGTACCTGTAATCCAGATAATTCATATAGCAGTAATCTTCTCTTAATAATTCTATAAAAACGTTATGTCCCAATAAGTCATGAAAAGCAATACTCGTAAGGTAAAGATTTCATTCTTCTTCTTTTTCTTCGAAGTAATCGTAGTGCAGGACGAGATATTTTTTGTCCAACTTAGACTTGTTGATACTAGAAGCTTGATTTTATTTATTTCTAAATAGTAAATATATAAAGATCCGTAGCTTAAAAACGTGGACACATGATGAATTAAATCGTTATCGAATTAAACATAAATAATTATACTCGCAATTTATTTTTAATTTTGCTCCATGTAATGATAATATTTTTCATAAATCGTATGAGAGACAGATTTGTAATCGCAACTGCGGGCGCTATATGTAAATTTTCTCTCTTATATTCAACATTTACGACCGCTAAGAATTTCAAGTAAATTTCGCGCATACATTTGAAAGTTCCCCGAGACTCTTACCCTTTTTTACGCAGCAAACGAATTCCTGCCGTTGCGACATGACGAAAGGAGCCGATTCTCCCCTTCAAGCATCTCCGATTGCATTCTTTATCCTAATTAGGTTTACGAGGATTTGGCACGACTAGAGCGACCAATTACTAGTAATTGCGTAAAGATGTCACTTTGTAAGCGGATTGCCGGCGGTTTTGCAGCATTGTGCTCCTCTAAGCCACACCACGAGACCAACAACGGCAAGGGGAAGGGGGCCGTTACTTCTCGCTTCCCCTGTACAGTAACAATGAAGCAACGCGCTCCCGGAACGTCCTGCTTACCCGTCTCCCGAACTCGATTTTCTCTCAGAAGAGGAGTATTTTTCTTTCATTGAGAGACACGACAGTCGATGAAGCCGGCTATTCGCGAAAAGCTGCTGATACCTGTCTACTAATTTATCTGATAACGCTGTGATGTTTCTCGTTATCTCCCTGAAAACGTGCTTATCATGGCAAAATTCGTCAAGTATCAGCAAAAAAGTAAGTAAGTATCCAAACGAAAATAATTTGGAAAACGAGAAAAAGACTTTTTCGTTATAAAATAAATTGTGCGACGTGGTGCTTCTACAAGAAATTGAATTTGCGACAGAAATAATGATATATATGTACACAATTACATTTTCAATCGTTATTCTTGCGCATGTAATTTTTCTTATCCACGATGTTTTCATTATTTGGACGTTAACGCTTGGATGCGTTGAAGTAACAGCGTAATAGACGTAATAATCAGTCGGTAGCAATACCGCTTATTCCGCCCAATAACATTGGTATATTATTTAAACTACCAACCCGCCATTAAAATTAAATTCTCTCAGGTAGAAAATTTACGTAACCGCCCATCCGAGGAGGTTCACCGCAGCAATTAAGCCGATAAAAAAAGGAAAAAAAAAGCAGAAGAAGAGGAAAAACAATCGGCCATGCTGGCCCGGAGCAAACGTCGCGTATAATAACCGCCTCTTTACGGTGCGCAAGCCACAGCCAGAAATTAAATTAGCTTGCCGTGGCGAAATTGAAAAATCCCTTAAACCGAGGCAACGTGCGCGAAAGTGCCGACAGGAGGGTCGCACGCTGAGGAACGGGCACACGGGGAAGGGAGAGTCGGAGGGTTCGGGTCGGGTAAAAACTCAGCGCGCCGCGAAAACTCGTTTAAAGATGAAAGGCCGGCTAACGACTTATTTTCGATAAGGAAAAGTTAAGGCACTTGCCTCGCGCCACCATTATCCACCGAACCGGCCGCCCCCTCCGTAACGGGCCGGGGGAAGCCCGGGGTGAATACTCGAATACCATTCGCCCTCGCACGCCGTTATTCGTCGTTCCCTGCCGAGGGTGCGGAAGGAAGGAAGGAAGGAAGGAAGGAAAGATGCGCGATGCTCAGACCTGTATAGCGAGGCTACGGAACCGTAGTAAAGCTTTTTCTCGAATTTCGATGTCTGTTATTGTATGCTCATACCCGATATTGTAACAAAAATTGCAATATAATGTAATAATTATCGTCAAACTTCATATTTTATAGTCCAACATTCCCAAAACTTATATATAAAAGAATACATATAAGAAATATCAATCGCATTCTCTTAAGTGTATTCGGAAACTCTGGATAAATTATTAATACCTTAAATATGTTTAGTAAAATAATAATATATATACTCTAAAATTTACTGTTTGTGATTTAGACCGGTCATTATTACAAATACTTTATCATGTTATTTTATCTAATTTGATATGCGATAAAGGAGAGAAAAAAGGAGAGACATACCCACGTATCCAATCATTAGTTGCACTTTATTAAAGAATCAACATCACGTCTACCGCTTCCTTTTCTTCTTCCACCCCGGCAACCCCGCCGTCCTCGGAGCCTCTTCTCCACACGGCCAAAAACACAACAGTTGCGCGAGACTCAATTCAATTGCCATGTCAAAACGATGTGAAATGGGATTGATGTAATTTGGTTAGGCGAACCCCGTGTTCCTCTCCTGCCTAAAGTCCGCCAGTTATACAAGGTGTCCCGGAACTTCCAAATGACACTTCAAATACAATTTCTTTTCCACTGAATTGCAGGTAGATATTCGCTTAATTAAAATATCAAGTATCGAGATTCTTTAACTTGCGAGTGAGTCGCATAACTTATCACAAATTCTGATATCCGAGGAACAAAAGTCAACGATCTTTATGTTTCGCGTAATCTCGAGAGATCATGGTTTTAAATAGAATCTTTATGTGTTTACAAAAACAGCTACTATTGAAAATAGAAAAATGTAATCGACTTTGAATTGTCTCCCATCGGACCTTGATCCGTTTATCCGGGGCACCCTGTACGCATGTGTAACTTCCCGTGCGCGTACTGGGTGTTTTGCTGCAAACGACTCGTTTCGGGGCTGATTCTAATGACTTATGAAGTCAAGCCAAATGACCAAGCCGCGTCTCGCCCTCTTATGGCGGCCCTCCGCTCGTCAACGCGGGACGTATATACTACCGCGTATGTACATCTCGTGCTGCGCTGTCGCGGCAAATCGAATAATTTCACCCTGGGAGAGCTCGCAATCGCTCGCATTCGTTTAGTCTGCCTGTCGCATATCGCGCGCATTACGCTCGCCCTGTTGAGAACAAAGAGCAACGTGGGCATTGAAGGACGCGGAAAAATCAGGGATCCAACTCGAGATTATACGAGAGTTTATCGAGTTCCAAGCGAATTAATAGATATTTTCATCAATAGACGTAAAATACTTTTTCTTTCGTTTCTCCTCTCGTCGATTACCGTTCAGCTTGTTCAGCTTCAACTTTGTTGCGAATTTATATTTGCTATATGCTTCATTTACGTTTGCTCTGCCTCCTTGTATTTATTTACAGCTGTTACGGAGTATTACTTTTAATCTATATAGCTCCTTCTCTTTCTTTTCTTTTTTTACAGAATTTTAAACTATTGTGTATATATATATATATATATATATATATATATATATATATAAAATAATTTATAATTTATATTTCGCAGAAATATAAATTTTAAAATAAAATAAAAAATTTTTGTATTAACTATTATTAGTTTAAGAGATACAATAGTTTATTATTAATTACTCTTAGTACAGTTTGTATGTCGCGCGTAATGCGACAGGAATGTAAGGTAACGCAATGTTCAGCATGAGAGAAGATATATACCTATATATGTAAAGACGTGAAATTATGCAAAAAGGGGTAAGCAAAAATATAACGTTGGGGTGATAAAATTGCAAACGCAAATTTCGCGACGAGAAGCAAATGGAACCGCGACGACCGCTATTACCCGGAATCGTTATTACCCGCTCGCAAAATGCTACCTGGGAAGAATCGTTTCGAGAAAACACGAGCGTGATTTACGCGGAGACCCGCCAATCGTTTTACCGATTACGGAGATAAATGCGGTCGATTCGGCCGTCGTTGCACGTCACATCGGGTTTATGACATCGTGAAATGGGTGTGTTCCCATTTCGGGGGTATTCGTGAAATCATCTCGTTGCCGCGGTAAACTTCATTAAACTTCTATTCCGGCTTGCCCCGCTCTTGCCTCAATGGCCGATAATGGGGTGCCCGATGGAAAAATGGCGATGGCTAATTAGAGCCCCGGGACGAGCGTGGAGGACAGAGAGGGATAGTGGCAGGCGTCACTTAAGCCCGAGTATCGCGAACAATCGCGTCCCATTAATTGCGCGACGAGATCTAATTAATTCCTACCCGAGCGGAGTGCGTGGTTAATTAAATTTTCTTATTGGAAACTGCTCGCGCTAAGTGCGAGCGGCGAAAATTAACAAGACACGTTGTTTAAGCTGCCGTGATTCAGATTCTAAATTCCTTTCACGTTGACTGCACGTCTGACAAAATCGTGAGAGCATCAATTATACACTTCACGCGTGTTCGTGATTGTTAAATAGCTCGTTCCACGCGCTTCTATTATAATTGGCATAATTGATACATTATCTATTTACTTTTTATATTTTTCTCGCGACCAGAACCAAAGAACCAATCAAAATCTTAAATAGTTTTTTCGTATTTAAAGTACCAATATCCGAGGGATTAACTGTTTTGTGATTTAACGTTGATCGTGCGTGTTTAACGCGGAGCGGCGAATAGGAACCGCTAATGCGTGCATTATAACGCGCTTCAAAATTACATTTTGCGTTTTAACGCCACTAGAATTAGTCCCGATAACATAAACCATGAGTAGATAACATAATCCATGTGCCGGCGTTATCCCAATTCCGACGAGCGAAGTTGCCCGCCGTATAACAACATCCGCGCTCGCCTAAGAGAAACGCCATGGCGACGACGCCGGCGCCACTTTGATCGGTAACCTCGTTTATGGTGACGCTGGACACAGAATGTAGGAAACATCGATAACACCGGTGACGGAAATATCGACTTTTGAGAGCTGCCACGAGCATCCCTCCCCCGTAAAGCGCGTCCTGCCCTCCGCGCGTATTCTGCCCTTCTCCCAGACCCGGTGCACCAGCCCCTGGCAAATCACCCATCATCCCCCTGGTTCTCGGTCGCGCAAAAGAGACGAAGAGGACGTGACAGGGAGGAACGAAGATGGAAGTGCTCGGGATCGGGAAAGAGAGAAGAAAAGGAGGAACGGGGACGAGAGGGAGAGAGAAAGCGAGGAAAGGGGGAAAAAGAGAGAGAGGATCGACGAGTCGCGGCGAGTATGGAAGAGCATGGATCGATGGAAGGGAGGGTTCGGGGGAGGGTCGACCGCTCTGGTGGCGGTTGAAAGAACCAATTTTGTCCTAATAGAAAAATCCCCAGCGCCGAACCCAATTTATAAACCCGCAAACATGGCTGGCGTAGGGCGCTCGCCCGCTCGCTCGTCTCGTCTCGTCTCGCCTCGTCTTATCGCGCCTTCCGCGAATCCCGATACACAACTGCGCCGGGATTTGAGTCAGCCATGCACCACGTATCCTGGATAAAGGGGTTTTAAGGTGGGAGTCCTCGGCGACGACGGGGACCGAGGGAGAAAAAGGAAAAGCTGGAGAAAAAGCAACTACTAACCGCGGCGTGAAGTTTTCACACTTGCTTGAGAAGCAGAAGTCATTTTAAGAAGAAATGCCGGTCCTCGTTGGAGTCGCTAACTCAAAATTATTAATTAGATGTTGCACAATGTCCACGTGGTACAATATTCAATTAAAACAAAAAACTTTTATTGTTATAAATTAATACTTGAATATAAATATAATAAAATATAGTAAAAACTGTGTGCCATAATAATATTAAACATTCTAACATTTTATATTAAATTTTATTTTCCCTATAATAACGTGATATAGATACAACAGATTTTAATTAAGCGGTTGAGACTTTTTAAATATTTAGTATTTTACTTATATGAATGTATTAATATACTTATTTATAGATATATTAATACTTTACTTACAAATTGTTCAGACGTTTGATAAAAAATCTTTTGATGTTATTTCGGAAGTAATTCACTCTTTTAAATCGTCATGGATTATATTAACTCACAAAAATTTTGCGATAATTGCAACTATTTCTTATTATCCGATACATTCTTAATATTTGCGAGCGCAAATATTATCTATCTATAATGCAATTATTTCGCGAGCTGGTTATTAGTATGTTATTAGCAACATCTAAAGAGAGAGCGAGAGGAAAGTTAGTAAACGGAACACATGGCCCGAAAGGGTACTCCCGTATCGGCTACAAAGGTATCCAACAGAGATAAATACGTCGCAACTTCCAACGCACGCCTCACCTAGTTCTGCCATGTATCCTGGGCATATGTACGCAGCAGGAAGCAAGGGTGGTCCATCTGCAGCGATCCGATTTTAAGATAAAGGCTTGTCGTAATCGATTTTAAATCTGATAACGTCTACACGCACGTAGATTTCTTTATATCCAACAGCTTTACTAGTCTTTACATTTCTTACCCCCCGTGCTTGTAACTGTATTTAAAAATATTATTTTATTTCTCATATCTCTTCGGATCTGCCTCTCTCTTCTGATTGCTAAAAATAACGCAGATCGTAATAAAAAACGTATAATTATATTTATGATTTCAACACAATCCTATTATTTAATGTGGCAAACTTATATACACAGTTTTTTCACAATTTTACACACTTAATTTCTCGAACAAATCATCGAGTTTCCCGGAAATCGCGGCGAGCTTTCGTAAATTCTAAGTTTCAGGATTTGCGATCTTAGATAATAGAATAGTTTCTGTCGATTGCTCTCCCCCAATCCTCAAGCTTTCGACTCCGCCGTTCGCCCGGCATTACTTTCTCTTGACGGCTACGCTTTTAATCGCGCGTACGGCTGCCTGACCCCAGGTCCACGGTCCCCGTAGTTTATTTAACAGCGCCCTGGGCTTCGGTAAACACGGGTTAGCGAATTGGCCCCAGGGCGAGACCGAATGATAGTTAACGTACCGCTAAACGCCATTGGAGAGGAGAGACCTCACGTCCCCCCATCCCCGGCCGGCGTATAACCAAGGCTCGTATATTGCGTACGCGAGGGGAGCGAAATTTAATTTTGTGCTTTTTGTACACGCCAAATCGTCCGCCCTCCCGTGCCCGCGCGCCACCACCGCGCGTCCTCCCTGTCTTCATCGCGACGAAACGACCGAGGGCAGGGAGAGGTGGGCGAGCGACGCCGGCGTCGAAGAGATTTCACCGCGCTTTCATGGAGCGAGCGTCAGGATGGCATAGCGCAGAAGCAACGTGGTAGCTTCCACGTCGTTTAACGCAAGTTTATTTTGCGTTGCTTCGCACAATTCAGCGCAGGGCACGCCGAAATAGCTGTCCATCGTACGCGTCACACGTCTCGCTCGTGACAGCGGGACCGTTTTCTCGCCCGGGCCTACGAAGTCACGACTTAAACTCGCGAATTTTTTGTTACTTTAAACTCGTTACACAGACCCATTAAAAGACCAATACCGCAATCATCAAGAATCGTGCAATTAAGCATCATTTATTAAAAAATAAATTCAATTTCGAATAATGTCCTTAAAATCACATATTAACGTGACACTGTAATTAGCTCTCATGCGTGTCGTATATACATTTTCGCAAAGAAAGTAGAGTGTTAAATGTTACAACGCGTTTAACGCTCCATTTTCTGCCCTTGGTCCATTAATTATGCTAATTTTCTTAATTGTAAAAAATGTTTCCATGCTATTTGCTATTAACAAGAAACTTTGCGATAACGATAAATTTTTATCGGAAGAGATAAGAAAATGATTTCACAGAGTTTGAAGAATTTTGATAGAAATTGTTAATGCGACTGTTCTCGGACCGCTTATCCACAAATTCGCCACTGTTATTTAATTGGGAATAACGAAGCTTTGATCTACATAGACGATTCTAATGAGAAATGTAGAGGCTTTATTCAATGAATTTCGCAATTCCAATTCACATCCCGCGCTCACTGAAAATTCAAGCACTCCGCTTCACTCATGAGCTCGGCTATAATTCGACGTACAAAAGATCGCCGCGTTGATCTAACCAATGAGAGAACCGTACATATCATTCGTACAAGAGCTAATAAAATTTCTAGACCGTTGCAGCACGTCCTTGCGATTTATCCCATCACTTCGTAGATATTAATTCACGTGCGAGCCGATAAAATGTACAATAATCGACGCTAAATTGCACATTGGATTATCTTGTTACGGTAACGATAATCTTCGTCACGGCCGTGAGGTACTCCTAAAATGAGAAGTTACTGCACGAATGAGAGAGGAGGAGAGGAGGAGAAATGAAGAGAGAAAGAGACAGAGAGAGAGAGAGAGAGAGAGAAAGGAGAGAAGAGGAACAGAGAGAAAAGGAGCAAGCGAGATGGCACAGAGATGGTTGACTTGATGAAATCATGCCGCGAGAATTAAACGGAGGATACCCCCGGCGTGTGTCGGCGTTGCGGGCGTGTGGAGGCACGAGAGGACTCTGGCCCGAGCTCCAATTGGCGGGAGCAAGACAACGGTAGGAGTTGACTGCAGTGTATACACAGTTAATTAAGCTGGAGTACCACGGCGGAGCCGCCGGAGGAGGAGCGGGAGGGATCTAGCCAGACAGAAAGAGAGAGAGAGAGAGAGAGAGAGAGAGAGACTGAGAGGAGGGAGGAATGAAGCAGGAGGAAGAGCTAGTCGGATGAAAAGCAGCGAGAGGAAAGCAGAGGCAAGCAAAGTTAGACAGAGACGAAGAAAAGAGGAGAGAGAGAGAGAAAGAGAGAGAGAGAGAGAGAGAGAGAGAAAGAGAAAGAGGAAAGCGGAGGTCGGACGAAGCAAATGCGCGCTGCAAGGAGAGAGGGACAGAGGGATGCGCCGTTCTGTCCTGTGGGCTGCAAACGTAATTTGCTCTCTGGATATGCAGTCCCAGCGGTTCTCACCGTGGCTGGTAATAACGCTGCCTGTCACACCGCAATATTTGATATTTTGCTTTTTGTGCGTGGAACGGGATTGTCAAAATTTTCCCCCTTTGTGTCGATAGAAATTCGGGGTAATTGAACGCGCGTACGTGCCGCGAGACACTTGGATTAATAGAGAGGAAAGAACGCCTCGGGCTCTAGCCAAACGTTACAATCTTTTGCGTTCGACGTGCGTGCGTTAATTGTCGCGTATTATTCGGTCTGCTGAGAAATCTTGCTCGAGACAACTCGCTGGAAAACATCTCTCGAAGGTGAGGCCGTGCACGAGCCAACGGACCTTCGCACAGCGTGCACCTCACTTGTGCGCCCGTTGTACACAACGGATTAGGCGGTAGTAATCCGCAAGATCCGACCTCAAAGAGCGCCACCCGCTGCGAGTTTTCCCAAAACCTGTCGTGAAATCCGTCTGACCGCTTTATAATGGAAGAAAACGGCTACTGTGGCCTACCAAACAAGCTCTCGTGTCGAATCGACAAGATCCCGTGAGTTTCGCGGTAGGGCTCGCTCCAGAAACGGGAACTACATCCCGGAGTCTCGTCTTTTATTCCGCGCTCTGTCTCGATTCGCACCTCGAGAGGCGAATCTTTACGAGAGAAAAAAGTGGGAGGGGCGTGAGAGACGCGGAGAAGCTGAGGAGAATGGAAGATCTCTCGAGAGGGAAAATTGGAGCGGATTTTCAAGCTTGAGCCGCCGAAACACGAAATTAGACTTATCTCGATCATCGCGGATCCGTGCGGACAGCTGCGCTCGCGGTAGTTTCAAGAATGAACACGAAGAGCGGTCCTTCCTTTGTGGCTCGTCGCTCCGAGCACTCGCGTCAGATTTGCAAACAGTTGGAGAGAAGCGTGCATTCGAGGTCACGACGTTGCTCCTTTCGACGGCCGGACACGCGCCATTGTGAACAACCGATAGGAGCCGATGGCGGATCTAAGGACACGCCACAATGACATAGTCGAGGAATATCAAATGGGAAAATCTGGACACACAGAAGCCGAATTTACGGTAATTTCGGTACGATCCGCTTCCGATGGACCGAAGATGATAGGAGAAGAATAGCGAGTTTTTATACAATTTGAAACGTCGCTTTGACGTGGTGTCGAGTATCCTTTATTCTGAAGAATGCAGCGTATTCATGCAGACGAGATTTCTTTCGACGGCATGAGAATATCAAGTAATCACTTGACTTAATTGCTCGATAATTGCCGCGTAATTTATTTAAAAAAATTCGAATAACTTATGCGATTATAAACAAAAATTAAGAAAGAGATTTATTAATTTTCTTAAATAAAATTATATTTAATTATAATTCATAAAAAAACATTAATCTTACGTACAAAAATTTTCCTTTATTTAGACGTTATATTTTAATGAAAAAAGGTGTTTCTTTTTTCTTTTTTCTTAATATGTATTATTTTTATTTCAAATTATAATTTTTCACATTTTCCATTTTCTTAGATTATATCTCTGAAATATATATGTATGCTAGAAAAAAGTTATCGATATTCAGATTAGGATATCGTAATAAATTATGTGGATATGTTTCAAAATTTAATATAATGTTAAAATACGAACTACATCAATTTAAATTAATATTAATATATAATTAGATGTTATCAGTTTTCCTTGCATCCACTGTCAAAATATTACGTCTTGCTTTTCAATTCTCAATAATTGACAGTTTTTCGTATCTCTCCGTAACGTGAAATTATACGCACCGTAGCTCCCGTTTCTTCTAAAAAAATCGTTAGTCAGCCGTCAGTCCTTCGGTTAAGTCGAAACATTTAACGGACGGGAGCAGCTACCTGGCTTTACCTTGGGATCTCTTAAGAGTTCACTGGGAGATCGCTGTCTTTTTCTTTGTCAGGAAAATTAGCTAAAACTAGAGCTAAGTGCACCGGGGAAGCGGAGCCGGGATAGAACGGCCACGGAATAAACGCGTCGATCTAACACGGACCGATCCCTCGCTCCTTCTGTCGAGATATTTATCGCGGTAAGTGGGATCCGGTTAAATGCAACTCGTGATCTGATTTCTGCGGGACCTAAAAGCTTCGCTCGGCTCGCCTGACCGGCCCCACGAGGGCCGCGAGCCAGATTCGTAACGGAGATTGAGCACCGATGAAAATGATGGCATTGTTGAAATTGTTCGCGGGATATTCGCGCGCGTGTGTTAACACAATGCGCCGAGAAAGCACGTGGGAATATCGCCTTCGCGCAATCTTTCAAACGTGAGATGAATAGACGTATTGCTATAATTAATGAAACTGATCTTGACTTGCTGATTCTCAATTTTCTCTTTCTTGTCTGTTGCTCGATTTTTGAAAAAACTATATTTAAAAAGCGTCATCAACTTTGTATCGGCATTGATAAATTCAGTTCTTAATTTTTTCAAAGCGAGACTATGACTATAGTAAGATATGACTAGAAAAGACGACAAGATTTCGATACGTTGATTACAATTTGTAACGAATTAGGAAGTTAGAAGAATAGGTAGCTAATTTCGATCAATATTAATAATTGTGACTAGCATAACTTTTTACGAATTATGATGAATAGATTTTAATGTAAAGCTATACTAGCAAATAAATCTGTAAATTGTGTAATATATATATTTTTTCTTTTAATTTAACTTATTACAAATTAGATAATTTAATATAATTGATCAAATTTAAAACTATAATATAATTTTTATTTTCAAAAGTCACTTTATTATAATAATTCCGAGATAAAAAAAGTTACTTTTCTTCTTGCTATTTACTAAATACAAATAGAGAAAAA